>NW_022111322.1:94114-107925 GCF_000313985.2 Echinops telfairi
GATATTTCAAATAGCTTACTTTGGACAATGTAAAGAAAATCCAAATCTCACAATTGAACCAACAGGTAACATCATGATAAATGGAGAAAAGGTGGAAGTTGTCAAGGATTTTGTCTTATTTGGATCCATAGTCAGTGCTCCTGGACAGCAGTCACGAGATCAAATGAAGCATTACACTGGGAAAATCTTCTGCACAAGACCTCGTTACAATGTTGACGAATGAGGACGTCACTCTGAGGAGTAAGGTAGAGCTGACGCAAACCGTGGCATTTTCAATTGCCTCCGAAGCACCTGACACTTGGACACTGAATAAGGAAGACTGAAAGAGAGTTGATGCATTTGAATCATTGTGCTGGCGAAGAACATCGAACGTTCTATGAACTGCCAAAAGAACCCCCGGATCTGGGTTGGAAGAAGCCCAGCTCGAGTGCTCCTTAGAGGCAAGGAGGGTGAGTCTTCATTTCAAGTACTTTGGACACATTGTCAGGCGAGACAAGTCCCCGGAGAAGGGCATCACGCTTGATAAAGTAGACATACAGCAAAAAAGAGCTGGTTCCTCAATAAGACGGGTGGACACGGTGGTTGCAACAATGGGCTCAAACATAAGCACAGTGAGATACAGCCTCCCCACCCTGTGTGGATGGCACGGGACCAGGCCGGGGTTCGTTCTGTTGCACACAGGGCTGTGATAAGTCAGAACCCACCTGACAGTACCTGACAACAACAGGACATGTGATCAGGAAAAACTAATTTCTAGGAAGAGCCATTGCAGTTGGTAAAGTGGAGAGTCATTGAAAATGGGAAAATCCTCAGTGAAATGGATGGACACACTAGCCGCCGCACTGGCTCACACATGGCAATGATCCTGGAGGTGCCGTAGGAGCAGACAACACTGTGTTGTGTTAAACAAATGGGTGATATGAGTTGCAACCAACTTGGTAACAACACGCATACACAGGGCTTTAAAAAGTTATGGTTATTATTTGTTTTAAAAGAGCAAAATCTGTCTTAATGAGGCTTTAGTGTAATTAAAAATTTATTTATTTAAAAAAAGTTTGTGGGGAAATGTAATTAAGATACAATGGAATTTTCCACGTTTATTTAAGCCTGTGCATGTACGTATTTTTGACATGTCCTCAAGTTATGTCCTATCACCCTATTACTTCGGGCTCTGGGTTTTTCTCTCTTAGGAGCCCTGGTGACATGGTCTGTGATACGCTGGGCTGCTCAGCACAAAGCCAGCAGTTTGAAACTACCAGCTGCTCCTCTTGAAAACCCACAGGGGCAGTTCTGTCCTGTTCTACAGGGTCACTGTGAGCCAGAACTGACGTGACAGCAGTGGGTTTGATGAGACTTCTTTTTGTAGGAATGTGTGAGAGGTATGGGGATCCTCAAAGCAAGAACTATAAAGTCACCTTAACAGAAATTTTATTCAGTAGGTTTCCGTTGAATCCTTACAATTGATTGGTTTACTTTTTTTTCCAGTTTCTTTTAATCTTTTATTAGGGGCTCATACAACTCTTATCACAATCCATACATACATCAATTGTGTAAAGCACATTTGTACATTCCTTGCCCTCATCACTCTCAAAACATTTCCTCGCCACTTAAGCCCCCGGCATCAGCTCCTCATTTTTCCCCCTCCTTCCACACTCCCCCCTCCGTCATGAACCCTTGACAATTTATAAATTATTATTTTGTCATCTCTTGCCCTGTCTGACGTCTCCCTTCACCCACTTTTCTGTTGTCCATCCCCCAGGGAGGAGGTCACATGTAGATCCTTGTAATCAGTTCCCCCTTTCCAACCCACCCACCCAGTATCGCCACTCACACCACTACTTTTTAGCATTTCTTATTATCAGGTAGTACATTGTTTATTTACTTGTTCTTTTAGTAGAAATTGGATTGATGATGGTGTGGTAACAACAACAACAGATATCTGTGGTTTAAATGAACAGTTTTACTTCTTGTTCATGATCTATTGTGAGAGTAAACAACTGCCCTTCATATAACAACTCAGCAGTGCATGCTGATGGAGGCAGAACTCCTATAAAATACTGTTTAAGACACAAGTGTTCTTAAACCTAAAATTGATTAAACATTTCTGACACAAAGTGACACTTGTCACTTTAACATCTAAGGCTCGGGTCCCAACTGTCCACACACTCCCATGAACTATACAGGGGCTGTGATGTACCATCTTCCTGCGAGCCTGGGAGGCAAACATGGCCTGACATGCCTCCGCACTTGATATCTCCACCATGCTACCAAAACAAATTCTGGCTTACCTGTGTAGTGTAGGAAAAAGTGATTTCTTTCTCTTCCTCCCTCTTAAATACTCAGCCGCTAGAGCAGTGCCTGTGGTTTGCTCAAGGGCTCCAGCATATTTATTAAACAAATGCCTCAGAAGCAAAGACACACATAGCGGATAAGTCCTTGCATACAGCTAATGCTTGTCCAAGGACGGAGAATGTAGATTCAAGGATGAGGGCTAGACTTCACAGATATGTCCTAAGAATTAGGTTCTCTGTTAGAAAGACAGTCCAGTGCTCTTTGAAGAAAACCAAAGGGGGATTCGCTCAATCTACAACTGTCTGGATGCTCTTTGGAATCCAGTTCTTCTTATGCCTTTGCAGAACTCATACTTTCAAGTTTAGATTCTGGGACTGAAATGGCTTGTTTCTGGATCAACAAAAGATGGCCACTCTACATGAAATGGAGAGGTAAAGACTCAAAATATGAGTATCCATTCTCCCCCCTTTCCTACGGTGAAGTTACATTATAAAAAGTCCTAGAACAAGATTCATACCAAGGGCTCAAGTAGATAGAAAATGTTTTAAAAATGATGATGGCAACAAATGTACAAATGTGCTCGACATATGGATTGTGATGAGAGTTGTACGAGCCCCCAAGAAAGTGATTAAAAAAAAATTCATAGTCTTCATGAACCAGAAAGGTACATATCTGTTGGCAGATTCTCATATGTCCAGGAGGTTACAGTCATTAAACTTCCGCCTTTGTCTTCCTCCTTTAAAATCTGCTCTCCTTTTGGTTAATAAAAATGATTCATGTTTATACTTTAGTTTATAGTTTGCTAAGGAGTTTCCCACATAGTTTAAAGGATTCAATATTTATCAATCTTTGGATTTAGGCAGTGTATTGGTTTCCAAATTAGCTTCAAATTGTCACAAAGTGGGTGACTTAAAACAACCGACATTGGACTCCGCAGGTCTGGGGGCCAGACACTCAAATGCAGAGTACGGGAAAGAAAGGCTGTGCTCTCCCTGCTCCACCGGGAGGGCGCTTTCCTGGTCTCTGAGCTTTCCTTGGTTTGTGGCCGCAGGATTCCTATCGCTGCCTCATCCTCCTCAAATCGCATCATAGCTTACCTTCTAATACTTCCTGGTTTCTATGGGATCAGGGGCCCTCTACCCAAGTTTGACAGCATGTTAATAAATTCTATCTGCAAAGACCCTGTTTGCAAATAAGTTCACGTTCATGGGCATCAAGGATGAGGAGTTTAATGATCCTTTTGATACACATCTCTTTGATCACAGACAACATAAAAGAAGCCATAGTTCACAGAAGTGGAAGAAGAAGTGCAGAATTCCTCCTGAGTGTTGGCTTCCTTACCTGATGGACTTATGAGGCCCATGGGGTGAGAAGCTCCACTAGGCTACTCACTGTTACCCAGCTACTTGGTGGGGGACCAGGTACCTTCTCTCAAGTCAGTACATTTCCTTAGAGCCATAAGGTTGATAAATGATCATAAAAAAGTCCATGAACAAAATATCTTGATCCTAAGTAGACTTTTCTCTTCTTTTATACTGGCTTCAAGTTTCATGTTTATTGAGAATATAATAGAACGTCAATAAAGAAAAGAAAGTAGACAGGGAAAAAGGAATAAAAGGTAAATGTATGCATTAGCAAATCACCCTTAATCAACTGTTGTAATTTTTTGGATTTTGCTTTCTTTCCCTTACTTTATATCATGGGAAATTTCATCACTTGTTATTATGCGGTCCTGGATGCCCCCAGATTCAGTGGCTATAGAGTGTTTCATAAGAATCGCATACTCTCTCTACTCCCCCTGCCCCCACTCCACCTCCTGACAGTATAGCCTCACACTGCTACACTGGCTCTGCCTCTCTGTGTGTTTCAAAGGGATGGTACTGCTGACAAGTGTCTTTGCCTGAAATTTCAAAATTGAGCATCAAATAAGAAAAACAATCTGCATGCTGTTAAGAGTGGTTTTTACTCTGGCTGCTCACCAACAGGTGAGTGAGTCTGTGTAAATCCTTGCTTCAAACTGCTTGATTTAAGTGAGGAGAAAATGAAAGGTAACGACTCTTTTATGCCTTCATTTGCCCAGCCCTTCAGCAGGAATGGCAATTTCATTTAAGTAAAAATTTCAGTAGAATCAATTTTTCTAAATCAAATTCAAGGGTCACTGATTGTTAAGGCAACCATGGGTATGCTAATGATGCTATTTATAGTTTGGTTAATGTGTATGCATAATAAGAGAACATTATTTATAGTGATGATGAATTTAATATTGGGAGTAAAGCAGATTTACAGCCTGGAAAATGTAATTGCTTTTTGATATCAATTAAAGGACTGTTTCCAAAATCAATAAGAATTTTAAAGAATAGCATGAGCCTGAATGAATGATAAGTAACTTGAAAGCAATTTTAAAATCTTACAGTGAACAATTCTCTTGAGCTCCATGAAGGGCTTTATGGGCCTGTGAGGGATAAGGTAAGATCTTTTAAATCTTTCATTGATTTGAAAATGAAAGCTAAGCTTGCACACACCACTGAACTGCCACTTGTGTTGCCACATAAAGCCATGTTGGACATGGGGCCCTGGGAGTCAGGAGTCAGAGAGAATGAGAGATAACTCAGAGGCTGCAGCCTGCAAACAAACCCCGGCCAAGCAGAAGAAAGATAAAGCCTTACCTCCCGGCTCCAGAACTGACCCTCAGAGAAAGGGGAGTCTGGTGATACCAAGAGATCAAAGGCATAACATTTAGTCATTTTATAGACATTGATTGTGTGTCTAACTCTTCAAGGGTTAGTGGACATTGGTTTCTCAAAGACTATGTCTTTTGATATACAATCAAATGCAAGCTTGCAAGCAGAGACCATGGGATCATTGCCCTAGTCACCAAACACATTTCCTCTAGGTCATCTCAAACACGGGGTGCCATCCCTGATTTTAGTGATTCCGATGCCTATGACAGATGGTGACTGCACATCTGCAGGTGCTGGTGCGCATGTGGGGCAGGTGCTGTGTGCACCCATGAGCCCTGGTTCAGTAATCTGAAGAGTGGACTGGAAGTTCTACCACATTTTACCTGTGTATAACAGTGGGCATCTGACTCAACATTGCTGAATCTTAGTGTATCTACTTGTCAAGTGAAGATTAAAGTTTGTTATGAAGTTTGTTACGCAGTGTAATAAACCTGAACTTCAGAGCCTCTAGAGCAGTGGTTCTCAACCTTCCTAATGCCATGACTCTTTTATACAGTTCCTCATGTTGTGGTGACCCCCCAATCACAAAATTATTTTCGTTGCTACTTCATAATTGTAATTTTGCTACTGTTATGAATTGGGTGACCCCTGTGAAAAGGCCGTTTGACCCCAAAGGGGTCACGACCCACAGGTTGAGAACCACTGCTCTCGAGTGTCTTTTTTGAGGCCTGGAAGCAAATAAAGCTAAGCAATCTTAAGAATCTGTATCTATAGTTTTATCCATGTTCATATTATGTATGTTTGTGTTTTAATACTTGCCCCTAAAGAATATAGGACTCCTAGTTGCCAAGATGAAACACAGTGTGTTATCAACTGAGAGCGAGAATCATAGAACAATAAAGACTGGGACCCAGGAGACCCTAAGAGATTATCTGGCTTAAGCTTCTCCATGGTGCTTGGTTCCCAGATTTCCAGCACATTGTAGTGTGCCGCATCACACCCAATTCCAATGACCAACTTTAGATAGGAAGCAAAAGGCTGAGACATGTCCTGATTAGGTACTTGGAACTTCTGAATTGAATTTATTTCTTTTTAAAATCATTTTATTGGGGGCTCATACAATGTTTACCACAATCCATACATACATCCACTGTGTCAAATACATTTGTACATTGGTTGCCTTCATCGTTCTCTAAACATTTGCTTTCTACTTGAACCCTTGGTATCAGTTCCTCATTTTTCACCTCCCTCCCCACTCCCTCCTCCTTCATAATTTATAAATTATTATTATTTTGTCATAGCTTACACTGTCTGACGTCTCCCTTTGCCCATTTTTCTGTTACATTTCTGAATGGCAAGTGACAGCTTACTTTTTCCAATGGCTGTCAATACAACCATTAGTACTCTATGAGTACATACAAAAATATTTGGATAATAACATGGAATATTCCAGCCTAATGGTTAGAGCTGTAGTCTATTTTCCTCATGAATTTTCAAAACAGGAATCCCAATTGATCCAGAACTAATTTAGATAAATTCCATTGGTTCAGAAATTGATTTGCTATGAGTGCTGGCTTGTTTCCCACTGTGATGCTGCCAAGAAGCAGTCACCATTATCTTGGAAAGGGGGGAGGACAAAGTGTTCAATTCTGATAGAAACCAAGAGACAAGCTTTGTGGAAAGAAAAAAGAAGGAAGTTTCACTCATCTGAGAAAGATGCTGTAATAAAGTGATGGATTCTGTATACATGATGAGCAAGTCATCCTGCTTTGTCCTACCTCAGATTCCTCACCCATAAAGTGGGGAAATTATCCTACTTAATTCATAGGTGTGGTGTAAGGATTAGATCTGTGTGCACATAAAGTATTTATAAACAAATAAATGCTGAATACTTTTAGCTGTTATTGATCAAATGCTGTGGTTGTTAGGTACTATTGCATTAGTTCCACTTCATAGCAACTTGATGTAAAGCAGAACTATGATGCCTGTGTTATTCTCCACTCATTGCTACACTGGAGCCCCTGGTTACAGTTACTGTGCCAGTCCATATCATTGAGGGGCTTCCTCTTTGTCTCTGACCCTCTGCTCTACTGACCAGAATAGCCTGCCGGGACAGGTCCTTCTTGATAGCATGTCCCAAGTAAATCTCTCCATCCTCTTTTCTACGGAGCATTCTGGTTGTACTTCTTCCAAGACAAATTTGTTCATTCTTCTGCCAATCCATGGTATATTGATTGTTCTGCACCAATACCATAATTCGGGTGCACCTGTTTGAACCTCTCCACACCACTGCAGGACAGCAATGTTGTCCTTTGTCTTCCCCTGATTTATGTGTTGCTGCTATGACAGTGCGGCTGTCACCTCTCTTCTCCTGTCTGAAAGAATTTGGGGGTTACTGTAGCCCTGCCTCTCTTGTCTTCCCCCTAAGAGTAGTTGGTTTATCGTGTTTGTTATTTCTCAGTACCTTCTCTTGGGTCCCTTTTCTCTCCCAAATCTCAGGGCTGCCCTTCCTCCAGACTAATGCCCTCCAAAATTCTTAATCAATTAAGCACAGTCCCTGTGGCTAAACGTTTTCTAAGCTGCCACTTGGATCTTAAGTTCTCTCCTCCCTGTAGGAACACAGTCTGGGGAGGGAAGACGGACCGTGGGAGGAAGTGCAGATACCGGCTAATCCTAAATCAGCAGGCAGGCTGATGAGAAAGTGCTGACAGGGTAGTGTACGATTTGGGTCAATTGGTAAAGCTTCTTTGTGGACAAATTGGAAATTGATTTCTGATAGTTTTCAATTGGAAGAGGAAAGTATTCCTTGTTTAGTTTAAATAACTGGTAAGTCTGGGTAATTTTATCAAGGAGGTGGATGATATTGGTAAGTTTAATTGATGCAGACAATCAATGTAATTCTGAGATATGCAAAATTACATTGGTTAAAACATATTTTTCTTACCTTGAGTTTAAGCAGATTATAATTTTTTTTGGCCTGTTCTCTATAGATGATTTTGAGTAAAACTTAGATTACTTAACTGATTTGTGTTTTTTTTGAGGGGGGGGGCAATTAGACACACAAATAGTGCTATTTCTTTCTCTATACAACTTCAGGCCTAAGAAGATTTTAAAAGCCCAAGATAGAGGTTTATGGCAAGTTCTTTGAAAATCACTAAAAAGAAGACTAGAAACCATCTCCTAAATGAACAGAATCCCCAGGAAAAAGATGAGGATGGGCCATGAGCTTGCTTCCTTAATCAAGCCTAAAGTTTTCTGACTTTATCACTTCCTCCACCATGGTCTTTTTCATCTCCCTAACACAGGCTCTATCACCTGTGCTCTTCCTATACCTGCCTTGGTGGCAAAGTGGTTAGGCTGCTAATCACAGGTCAGCAGTTCAAAACCACCTGCAGCCCCATGGAAGAATGACAAGGCTTTCTCTTTCTGCAAAGAGTTAAAATCTCACAAATCCACAGGGCCAGTTCTACCTGTCCTATAGGTGGTTATAAATCAGACTTATCAGTGGCTGTCAAAGCCATTTACAAACTCCTTGTGGTCAGGGAAGCTCTGTGCCACAAAGGCCCTTCCGGAAGTGTGCTCAAGGACAGATAATTTGTGCACTGGGACTTGCGCTGATGGGAAATGGTCGCTGTAGAAGGGAACACAATCTAAAGAGATGGATCCTATATGTGGAACCACTGTCTGCTTTGTGGTGATTACATTGATAGGGTCTCTGTAGAAATGGAGTCCGAGAGTCGGGCTCCGTACAGCTGTCATCTTGGAAAGCCCGCATAGATGATCACATAGTCTGCTCTGGGCAGGTGCCATGCAGATGGAACTGGCACCTCAAGGGAGACCTTGCACTGGGCAGAGGAAGGGAGGTCATGTAGCATCCCAGGTAAGCGCTCCGGTCCTGAGCTCAAGTGCCTGTATGTGAAGCCTTACTCCGGCATAGATTTTCTGATTGAAATTGAAATGGGATACATTTCAAACTTTCCTTTACTTCATAGTAAGCAAATTTTAAAATTGTGATGACTTGATCTGTTTGTTTATTTTTTCTGGATGGGCTCGGGGATACCATTTAGCTGCTGATGCTGGTGAAATGAAAACCCAGAAATGAGTGCAGAAAGGTCTCCTTACAGAGAGCATTTGAAGCCTCAGTCACTAGTCGATAGGAACTAATTTTCCTGTTACTCTTAGAATGAAGACACTTCAGATCTCTGTATCTTCAGGGTCACAGAACACATGGATCTTAGCAGCAGCTCTCTTTAAAAAGGATCCCTGATGGGGCAGTGTGTTAAGCATGGGGCTGCTAGCCTCAGTTAGCTCTTCAAACCCAGCGCTTGCTCAGTGGGACAAAGATGAGGCTGGCTGCCCTTTAAAAGATGTACAGGCTCAGAAATCCTTAGGAGCAGTTCTGCTCGGTCCTATAGGGTCACTCAGTGATTTATTAAAATAAAAACATTTGCATAATTCCCCCAAAGTTAACTTCTATCTCTTTAGAATGTATCCTTCCCTCTATCCCAGTCTTAGGAAACCATTGATGTGGTTTATATCATTTTAGATTCTTTTGCATTTTCTAGAAATTTATGTAAATGGAATCATATATATTCTTCTTTGTCTGCCTTCTTTCATTCAGCATAATTATCGTGATTTGGGTCCATGTTGTTGTGTGTGTTTACCAACATTTTTTTATTGCTGATTAGTATTCTAGTAGGTAGTTCTTTCAAATAAAGCTGTTATGAACACTTGTGTATAAGTCTTTTGTTGACATATGTTTTCATATCTTTTAGATAAACATGTAATCGTAGAAGGGTTTGTTATCAAAGTATTTTACCTTCCAACTAACAGTGTATGAAAGTTCCAATTTCTCTCCCTCTTCTCCATAACTAGTATGGCTTGTCTTTTAAATTTTAGACATTCTAATGGGTATGCACAAGCCTGGATGGCAGAGTGGATTACCTGTTGAACTGTTATCCTGAAGGTCAGCAGTTCAAATCTTCCAGCAGCATCTAGGGAGAAAGATGAGGTTTTCTTCTCGCATGATGATTTATAGCTTTGGAAACTCAAAGGGGTCAATATGAGTCAAAATTGGCTCTATGGCAATTATTTTTTGGAATAGATGTGCAGCAATATCTTATGGTGGTTTTAACTTTCATTTTGCTAATGAAAAAATATATTACGTATCTTATGTGTTTATTGGTCATACAGATATATTATTGTGTTGTTACTATTCACACTTTTAATCCATTTCTTAAGAGACTTGTTTATGACTGGGTCATAAGTGTTCCTTAATTTGAACTTGAGTTCTTTGTCTGATATATGTGTTATGAATATTTTCTGTGACTTGCCTTTTGTTTTCTTGAAGGCTTTCAAAGAGTAAACGGTTTTGACTTTCTGAGGTCTAGTTTGTAAAAAGTGTTTCTTTAATGGTTCATAAGTTTTGTGTTCTATCTAAGGCAACTTTGTATACCCCGTGGGTCACAAAGAACATCTTCTATAGAGAGGGACTTTACATTTAGCTCTATGATTCAGATTGAGTTAGTTATTTTGCATGATGTGAGGTAAAGATTAATGCTTATTATTTCTTCCTATACAGGTTTCTGAGAAAAGATTTTAAAAAAGACTTCCTCCACCCTCTCATCCCCTTTTGAATTGCCTTAATATATTAATAAAAATTAATTGGAAAGCATGTGAGGACTCTCTAATCTGTTCCTATATGTATATTTTCACCAATATTAACCTGTCATGATTACTGAAGCTTTATACTAAGGCTTGAAATCAGCTTAGTAAGTTCCCCTACAGTTTTTTGCATACCCATATATATCTTAGAAATTATATGAATTGATACAGAGTTTAGAATGTCCACGTTAGCTTTAGCTGGTCTGTCTATACAAAAGCATCTGCTGGGATTTTTATTGAGATTGCATTGACTATGAGAACTACTATCTAAGAATACTTTATTTTTTTACCCATAAGCATAAAACATAGTCTATTTCTCATATGTCTAGGTATTCCTTAATGTCTTTGATCATGTTTATAATGATTTCCTTTCTCCTATGTTCTGTTAAAATGGTGACTTGTGTTGATTGATTTTCACATGTTAAATCAACATTGCATTATTGGGATAAGCCTTACTTGGTCAGGATGTATCGTCCTGTTCATATATTGTTGAACTCAACTTAGAATTATTTTGTTAAAGATTTTTTGCATCTATATGTATGAAAGATATTGATCTGGTTTTTTCCATTATGTCTTTGTTAAGTTTTGATGTTGGAGTTAATACAGAGCTCAGAAAATAAGTTGAGCAGAGATCATTTCTTCTGATCTTTTTTGGAAATATTTTTTTAATATTGGTATCACATTTCTCTTGATTATTTGAGAAAATTCACCATGAAAATGATAATAGTTTCCTACTGCAGCTGTACAAATTACCACAAATCTAGAGACTTTAAACCACAAATGTATTATCCTATGATTTTGGAAACCAGAAGCCTGAATGGGCCTCATTGGCTAACATAAAGGTGTCAGCCAGGCTGCATTCCTTTCTGGCGGATCAGAGAGGACTGCTTTCTTACCTTTTCCGTTTCTATTGGCTTCCTGCACTCTGGTTCATGGCTCCTTCCACCTTCAAAGCCAAGGATCAGGTTTTCTCCTGCCATATCACTTGTTCTTAACATTGACCCAGCAACTAATCCCAGAGGATTTACCAATTCTAAGGCCAGCTGATTTACAATATTAGTGCTATTTGCTTCATTGTTTACTCTTTGCTATGAAAGTAACATATTTACAAGTTTCACGAACTGTGATCTAGACATCACGGGGAAGTCTTTATTCTGCCTGCCATACTATTTCAGCCTGGAGTTTTCTTTGTGGGATGGTATATAATTTCTTAACAAATCATTTTCTATAATAAATATAGCACTATTCCATTTTTAAAAAAATTTGGGGGGTGTCAATTTTGGTAAGTTGTAATTTTGCCCAAAAAAAAAAATTCTGTTTCATTTAAATTGTCCAATTTTCTGAACTAAAGTTGTTTATAAATTTGCCCCAATTCTTTTAACATCTGTAATATCCATAGTGATACACCCTTTTAATTTCATACATTGGTGATCTGTGCTTGCTCTTTATTTTCCTTTATCCATTTAAGTAGCGATTTCAATTTTGCTGAATTTTTCAAAGAAGCAGTATTTTTTTAGTTTGTTAATGCTCTCTGCTTTCTGCCTGCATTTTATTTCATTTATTTCGTTCCTAAGTTTATTATTTCTTTCCTCATACTTGCTTTGGTTTTTTCTTCTTCTAGTTTCTTGAGTTGACACCTTGGATCATGGATAGTCGGTCTTTATTTCAAAGCCAGTCTTTGCTGCATCTGATAAGTTTTGATGGGTTGTGTTTCTGTCCCTTTTTTCAAAAAGGTCATTGTGTCCATTGGCTAGTGTGGATTTCCTGCCTGTGTAAAATTTGAAATTCAAAAACAGAACTATTCCTTTGAGCTTAGAAAACATTTGCCCTGTACCAGCAGCTTCAGCTCAATGAATTTTATTTCCTTACATTCACACCGTTCCACATTTATTGACAAATTAGATTCCAAGGAAAAGCAGCATTATATGAAAATGGAGGATGACCACATCAGATCATAAAATAGAGGGTGACTATATCACTGAATAACTGTCACGTTTCATCATTACATAACTACCCAATTTTAATATTGCCTAATTGCCAAATCACTGAGTATTTGGGGTCAGTCAAGTTGACACATCACTTAAACCTTCATAACCAGTGTTTCCCTCATCCTGCACCTAAGCATTCGTTACTGCCAGAAATATATTCATAATATGCAAAACAACCAGATCTTTGAGAATTGTTGCAAATGCAAAATTTTGGGTAATGAGACAGTGAAAAATAGGTATATCATATCTCCATTCTCTCATCTGTCAGTTTTCCCTACTGTGGAAATTTGCATTTACTGTGCTGCTGGAAGCTATGCTTCTAGTATTTGAAATATCAGGAGGTTCATCAGTGGTGGGCAGGTTTCACTAGATTTTCCAGGCTAAGAACAAACTGAGAAGAAATAGATGGTCCATTTCTGAAAAATTAGTTACTATAAACTTTATGACTAACAGGGAACATTGTCAGATATATTACCATTAAACCAGTCATTCCAATCTGAAGACATTCAAAATACAATTGGGAAAGCAGTAACACCTTAAACTAGGGTCGACCATAATGATGGAGATGGGGCAAATCTTTGGGGATGTTTATTTACTAATGGAACACAAATCTAAATGAGAAGAAACAGATGCAGGCATCCATTCAGAACCAGAATGTACCTAATAACAATATATGAAGCATGACTCTGGAACATTTTCAAGTTATCAAAGTGACATGGAAAGCAGAAAGGTCAGTACCCCAAGCATTAGTGAGCTGACATGGACCGGTATTGGCCATTTTGAAACAGGCAATGATATGGTTTATTTTTCCAGAAATGACAAGTTAAAGAGAAATGGCATTGCATTCATTATTTAAAAAAACCCACAGTCTATCTTGTAATTTAATGCTGTATGTGATGAGATAATATTCATATACCTAAAGGCGACACCAGTGAATATAACTATTAGTCATGCAACAACCATTAAAGCCAAGGATGATGAAATTGAAAAAAAAAAAAAATTCTATCAACTTCCTTAGTCTGAAATTGAAAAAGTTGGAAACAAGAAGATGGTTTAGTCATTGAAAACTTTGGCCTTCACTATGAGACGAGATGCTCCTCACTGGCCCATGGCCCTGCGGGGGACAACACCAGGGACACAGTGTGGGAATTGCGCCTGATCTGACCCCGCCATGCCGAGGCAAGGC
>NW_022111322.1:109724-115158 GCF_000313985.2 Echinops telfairi
AAAAAAAAAAAGAAAACTTTGGCCTTGGTGATAGAAATGACACTGCAGATACATAATAGAATTTTTCAAGACCAATGACTTCTTCATTACAAATACCCCTTTTCAACAACATAAACAGTCGCTATACATGTGGACCTCACTAGATGAAATACACAAGAATAAAATTGATTACATCTGGGGGAAGAATCAATAGAGAAGTTCAATCTCATCAAGGCCAGGGACTGACTGGAACAAACCATCAATTACTCAAATGCAACTTCACATTGAAATGGCTGATAAATAAGTCCACATGAGCCAAAACGCAACTTTGAGGATATACCATCTGAATTTAGAGCTCACATCAAGAACAGTTTGGGCACATTGAACACTAATGACCAAAGACTAGATGAATTAAAAGATGATATCAGGAGCATCATATGTGAAGAAATCAAAAGAGAGCAAAGATAGAAAAGACACAAGTGCATGTCAAAGAGACTCAAACTTGCTCTTGAATGTAGAGCACCTCAAGTGGCTAGAACTCAGATTGCCGAAGAGAAGCTGTCAAGGGACCGATAGAGAGACAAAGTATCATGAAGTGCCAAAACTCGGAGTTAGAAAGCCAAAAGAAAAATCTCAGTATATTAAAAAAAATTTTAATCTACTTTATTTTTTTCCCAGCAGGTTTATTGGCAAGTAACTTACATGTCATGTTATTCAATAGTTCAATCCTTCAATCAAATCATGGAGAGTTGTACAATCAGCCTCACATCAATTTCAGAGCACCGCCCCCCTCCTTGTTAAATCACCTTTAAGATGGTTTATGCAATCACAATCCATTCTAGTGCTCCCTCACCCCTCCCATCTTCATTAGTTGTTCCCCAAATCTCCTTTCCCTCCCTATAACCCACCCCTTTGTCCCTATACCTTAAGCTGATTTTTTAAAAAAATTTCAAGCCTGAAGCTGAAATTTGAAGGATTCTATGGGCACAATATTGAAGGGCACTAGAAGCATCCAAAGAAGATGCTTTGAGTCTTTGCACCAAAAAGAATTGATCAGCATTCAACTCTATCAAGAGGTGGCATATGATCAAGAACCAGTGCAATTGAAACGCAGGAAAAGAAGCCCCCAGGAATCCACGGAATGGCAACTGAAATGTTCCAACAAAAGAATGTGCTCACTAGTCTATTCCAAGAGATTTGGAAGACAGTGTGGATACGTTTTGGACTGCTAACTGTAGTGTTAGTGATTCAAACCCACCTTCTTCTCTCTGCAGGGCAGAGTGCACTGTCTCTCCCATAAAGATGGACAGTCTCAGAAATCCTAAGAAGCAATTCGACTCTGTCCGATGGTGGTTGAGATCTACTCGATTGCAGAGGGTTTTGTCTGTCTGTCTTCTAGCTGGGAAGACTTTAATAATCAAACTTAAAATAATTAACTTTACTTATGTCTCCAGAATGCATCTGTACCCAGTTTAGCTAGGACTGTTTTTTTACTTCTTCTCCCCAGTATCTATCTGGACTGCTTCCTGTGCTAAATGGGATGCACAAGGACTCCAAGAGCATGCGTATGGTGCATCCGTGCGTGTCGGTCGGAGGGAGGCGGAATCTGAGTAGAGCCATAGGGACAGTCGAAAAAATCGAGAAAAGTGTACAGGGCCAGAAGTTGGCATCTGGTCTAATCAAGTTTGTGCCACAGTAAGGAGACATGAGAGCAAGTTTTCTCCTCGCTTTCCATCTGCCCTGCCAAGACCATGGGCTGGGCGCTCATTAGAGCAGAGTGCGGATACAAAAGTCTCTTGCAGGCTGTAATATACCAGGATGCCTCTTATTTGTCATTGCACTCGACTTCAACTTTCTACCTCTTTGGAAAATCTTGCTTTGATTCTACCTGCAGGCAGCCTGCACAGTCACATAAGACCTCACACTCAGATGGGCCTAAGGCTAGGCTTAATGCTCTGCTATAACGGTCTTGAAATCTTAATACTTTTTGAGCCAGAGGCTCTGCGTTTTATTTTGCACCGGGCCACACTGTTCCCAAGTCCTGTTTGTCTAGAAAGTCATTTGGTGACAAGGTAGTAACAAGTAAAACAGGCATTGCAAGGCTTCAGGAGCAAGGCTATAAAGGACACATTCCCAGGCAATACCTTTTAGTATGGTGTACTGCATTTCCATGTCTCAGCCAAACAAACTTCCAGCATCACCTCCAGCCCACACCTCTTCATGAGGAGGATCTTTGGAAGGCTAAATCATATTTTCCTGGATATTCCTCACCATACACCTGCCCCTGCAAGTCCCCCAATACTCATTCACATCCAGAAACCCCAGAATCAACAGCATCCATATGGTGCATCCTCTATAAATGAAAGCTCTTTTAATTAGTGATGGGACACCTTAAATAATTTCAGCAGATGCTTCCATTTCATGCAAACAGGCACATGTCTTTGCAATTGGGCCATATTGTTCTAATTATATCGTAGCCTGCAGCCTCACTGTGTATGTCTCTTAGACAGTCTTTCTGAGGGAGGGGACGTGGGTGGGGGGAGATCTATTTTATTCACTCTCCCCCCACCCACACTATGCTATCTCTTTTCAATATTTGATATTCGTTAGCTGGGTTGTGTTTTGTTTATTACTATTCTGATTCCCTAATGTTTTCTACAACCTGGAAAGGAGGAATGGGAAGGACAAAATTATTTGGCACTGGAAGGGATGAGGAGACACCGTGGCTCTAGGATTTTCCTCCTTTCTATAATTTCCTTAAAAAAGAACCGGTCTTCTTCAAGGAAGCTGTGGAGCAGACCGTGGGATGCGGAGATTTCTCTCACTTGCCCCAATGTCCTGAGATTCTTAGCAGAGATGACAGCGCCATTTGCTATAATTAAAGCTCCCCTTGGAGCACTGGGAGACAGTGTGGTCTCAGAATAGACAGGGTCTGTATCTGGAGGCGTCAGCACGGTTCTGTGCCGTTCTTCGCAGACAGTGCAAGAGGGGCCTGGGAGGCTCGCCATCTACGGGAATGTGGTTTGTCTGGTCTATGAGAAGCTGGTTGTGGCTGCTGAATGCTCCCAGCTCTCCAACTTCTTGGCACATAGAAGGACTTTGCTTCCTTAAGGTTACATGCGGCCATGTGGTTTACTTGGCCAATGCAATATGAGTTTACCTTGGCCCATGCAACATGTGTCCCCACCATGTGAAGGTTGGAAGGCTTGCTTTCGGGATCATACAAGCCAAACTGATGTCTCTGCCAACTTTGTTACCTGAGTGCCTATTTTCCACAAAACCTTCCAAGGGGCCTAATTAATACCTTTTTGTTGCGCCACACCAGTGAAGATTTGAAATTGTTTGTTGGTGCAGCATAGCCTAGCCTGTCCTAATACACGAGTGAACTTGGGCTAGCCCAGGTTCATCCTCTGGTGAGTTCTCAGGGGAATTCTGAACTGGGGCAAACAGAAATTGCTGGAGGAAGAGAAGGGGAACTGGCAATATCAAAACAAGCAAGGTAGGACGTGTGGATATACATCTGTCTTAGGAATGCTTCTCTCCCATCGGGGCTAGCTAGGCATGACTTACTCGGGCTCTTTCAGGCAAGAAGGAACAGGTAAACTCTGAAGCACAGAGGCACAGACAGCAGCCAAGCTGAGGACATGCGGAACACATCTGTGCTTGAGATTTGCTCCGAGAACCCCATCTGCAGACAAAACCAAGAGCCTTGCCACCCCTGCTGCTCTTGCTCTTCAATTTGGCCCAGCACTCACTCCAGACAGACCATGATGGACCCTGAGGACAGCTGAAGGGTGCATCCAGATGTCCCATCAGCAGAGCATCCGCAAGCTTGTCCCAGCTTGTTTCTGCTTGGTTGTGTAAATCTATAACTTCTTAGTGGTAAACCTACCAGTCTAGGAGGTGCAATGACTTCCCTAATCATACTCTAAGAGCCCCCTGCGCCTCTGGAAAACTCAATGTAATGCTTGGTAATTCCTGTGTCACCTGGCTTGATGTGCCTTTGGGAATAACCGCTGATAAATAGAAAATATGATCTGGGTCTGAAACAATCTGTTTAACAAGGAAGTGCTCTGAGCATCTTTGCATCTGTAAGATTTGTACTACAGAGATGCTTCATTTCATTGCACTCTGCTTTATTGTGCTTTGAGGATATTGCACTTTTTACCAAAGGCTTGTTGCCACCCTGCACAGAGCAAGTCTATCAACGCCATTGTTTTTCTTCCCCCCCACCCCTCAACGCCATTTTTCTAACAGCATGTACTCGCTTTGTGTTTCTGTGGCACGTTTTGGTAATTCTCACATTTCAAACTTTTTCATAATGCGATTTTACATTTAATAGACTACGGTACAATGTAAACATAACTTTTATAAGCACTGGGAAATCCACATATTCATGCAACTTGCTTCATTATGGTAGTCTGGAGCCCAGCCTGCAATATCTCTGAGGTACGCCTGTACTTCTTAAGTGCCTCAAATAATTTCAAATAATTTTCCCCCCACCAAGGCAGACTATAAACAAAAGGAAAGAGGAGAGAAAACATACTTCCTATTTGAAACATCTTTCACTATACTTTTCCATCTGAGTTATTACCATGATAATAAAAGCAATAGGGGCACATTTGGATAAAAGTAAAGGAGCCAGGGTGATTTTAAAGTGGCACATACTGATTTAAGATGAGGTTTCTCTAGGCTGAGGCTCAGCCCAGCCCAGAAAGCGTCTTTGTTGTGCTTGCTCATCGATTGCAAAATGCTGCAGGAACAATGCTTGGTACCTCCCACCAGCAGCGGTCTGTCCTTCTGCACACTGACTCGCGTGAACGGACAAGATGGCTGTGGGAAAGAACCAAAGGCTTCCCTCCAGACCGGGAGCAGTTCTGCTCAGAGGCAGAGGGCTGGACGCCATGGTTTCTCACGGGGTCTGCCAGTGCGAAGTATACCGTTTAGGTGCCTACTTCCTCACGGTTGATGGTCCTTGAACATGCAGATTTGAACTGCCACTTACTAAACGAGTACTTTCCCTGCTGCATTGCGGTGAGCTCGAGAGTTTCAGCTTAAAACGCCAAAGGGCATGTGAAAAAATGTTCCAGGTTAGCAATTCTCTCCGCAAATGTGGTAGTAGAGTTGGGGGGGGTGGAGGGAGGGGGACGGGAGACTATCCCTGTGTAAATGGGCACGCTTAGTTCAAACCCGTGTTGCTCAAGGGTCAACTATCATTAGGCGAAAAGCAGTCATTCTAGGAGGCCTGCGGGTGTCGTGGTAAGGCGCTGGGTCGGCCATCAGACTGGGCTTTCTACTCCTGGAAACAGTTATAACCTCGCAACCCCACAGGAGGTCGCCAGGAGTCAGCACTAACTCCGTGGCAGAGTTTACTTTTTATAGGCACAGTGAACCCTCGTTTATCGCGGTTAATCGGTTCTAGACCCTACCGTGATAAATGAAATTCCGCGAAGTA
>NW_022111322.1:115258-124704 GCF_000313985.2 Echinops telfairi
AGTCACCATTACACTCGTATTACCCAATTTATTAAATGAAAAAGGGAAAATACAGTAAAACATTTTGGACGTTACAATTATCATTTATTACTTATTATATTATTTATGGCATCAAGCATGTACAGTATGAGCCAATCAATGGCAGTAATGACAGCATGCGCTGTTACGCAAAAACCGCGATAGAGTGAAGCCGTGGAAGTCGAAGCGGGAAGTGGCGAGGGTTCACTGCATTTAGAAGTGCAAGCCCCACCCAGGCTCTCACAGGGATTGCTCTCTTGATTGGAGAAGTGGGCGTGGCCTCTGAGAGATGTGGGCGTGGCCTCTGAGGAGGGCCTGGGCCAGGCAGCCAAGGCCAGGGCAGGTGTGAGCCCTGAGATCTCCTGCAGAGCCGTGGGGGTCACGTTGCCTTTGCACACTCCTCTATCCTCTATTCTATCTCCTCTCTCCAGATATGTGGAGAAATCAATGCCTGCAAAGTATTAGAAAAGCCATTGAATTGCCCTTACCTGCCATCAGGTGACACCTGATATTGATTTAGCTTATGAAAGTGATTCACAGGTTCGCTGAAGCCTGGAAAAGATCAAATGTTATGAGCCTCATGATCCCATTTTCCTTCTCTGCTCTCAGCTAACACCAGAGGAGGTAATTGGGAAATAATAGACCGAAGAAGCATTTTTGGTGTGTTCACAAGGAGAACAAAATACAGAAGCATCGTTTCATTGGGAGAGAAGGGATTTTAGTATCATTCGTTTTTATTTAGGGCAATTTTCTCTTTAAGTACAACATCCTCCAGATGTGACCATTATAGAACAACAATTTTAACACAACCAGTAAATCAAAGAAAAATTACCATGGAGGGAGTCTTTTTACAGAACTCCACCAATTGTTCTCAGGCAGGTATCTGGGAGCTCAGAGAAGCTCTGAGCTGCCGGGCATTCTGCACTGGGGTTGCCAGCCCCTTAGAGGGGCCTCTCTCTCTTTTTAAATTAAGGGTTTACTGACCATAAGGAAAACACGAGAGGGCTTCAAAACGTGTATGGAAAAATTCCATTCTCTCTCAGTTCCATTCTTTCACGAACTTTTTGAAGCCCCATTCATATTTACTAGCTTGTAACTTCAGCAATTTCAACCTCTCTGAGACTTGGGTCAAAATGCTATATGAAATATTTATTTGATAGGGTTCTTGTGAAAACTAAATGAGACCAGGAAAGGGGCTTTTGCGGGGCATCTAGCTGCACAAGTGTTAGGTGTCACCATCATTGTTAGGGTAGTAGAAGTAACAGCAGTAGAAGGAGCAGTGTAGCAGAAGGACAGCACTTCATTTACTGGATGCTGTAATAGCACAGTGATTGGTATGTGGTCTCCATTTCCTTTTCCTGGACAGCTCCCAGGGTGACGATGTGTCCCAACTTCCTTCACAAGTAGTTTACAGCCATGTGGTAGAGTTCTGGCCAGTGGGATGAGAACGGAAGTGTTAACATCGGGGTCCAAACTGACTCAAACACTTTACAAATCCTCAAAATCCCTATTTCCCCATTTCATTGACCATAGAGGCCAGGTATTCCAGATGTCTTCCCCAGAAAATGGAGAAAAGCTACCATCAGACTTGCATTATGATTGCTGTAAGTGATAAATAGACGTTTTCATGTTAAGTCCCTGAGACTTGGCGTTGATTT
Organism: Echinops telfairi; assembly: GCF_000313985.2. Lineage (NCBI taxonomy): Eukaryota > Metazoa > Chordata > Mammalia > Afrosoricida > Tenrecidae > Echinops > Echinops telfairi. The sequence continues at coordinate 116,935 of NW_022111322.1, forward strand.
ATCGTCAAACAAGCAGCCATCTAAGTGAGATGTCAACTAAGTCCACACGGAGGATGCACACCAACCTGTGTGATCCAAGGACTGTAAATAATAAAATCGAAATCCAAAGGAAGGAATAGCAGCAGAGCTTAAATTGTGAACACCTGGTTTGAAGAAGGCTACGGATGACAGTGGAAGCCCAAAATCCTATTGCACTCCCTCACATGGATTAAGCCCACAGGGAATCCCCTCTGATCATAGTCCAGGGGTATGAATACCCTCACTGCCACACAGAAAGCACTGTAAAGTTGACTGTGGATGATGTAATTCAGTTAAAATGTTACACCTTATCATTTGATCTCCGTTTTGATCTTTTAAAATTTGTTTCCATTTTTAATATTTTCTATTGAGGCTCTTCTCTGTTTTGTTTTATCGTTGTTGTTTGTTTTGGTAAATCTATAAAGATAGTAACTTGATTAATAATTACAAGGGGCATGGCAGACGAGCTTGGGGGCAAATGGAAAGTTAACGACCATAAGTACTAGACAGAAGAAAATATTTGAAATTGAATGCGGTGGTGATTGCACAATTCTTCTTAATATGATTGAACCATTAAATCGTATGATATGTGAATTATATGCTAATAAAACTACTTTAACGAGGTTTTAATTCCTACATATTAATTGTGATTGCTAACCAATTTGGATTCTTTCCTAACATCTTTTTCTCTTTTTTTTTTGTGTTGAGATCATTGTAGATTCACATGCAGTTTTTAAGAGATAATATATGCTTTGCCCAGTTTTCCCCAATGCAAACATATTGCAAAGCAATAGCATATCACAATATGGCACATTGACATTGATACAATCCAGCAACCTTAATCCCAATAATTTCTTATACTTGTGTCTGTTGTGTATATATGCTTATTAAGGTCTACACAATTTCATACCCCATGTAATTTTTCAAAGGGCCCTAGTGGTACTGTGGGTTAGCCTTTGGGCTGCTAGCCTCAGGCTGCTGGTTGAAACCAACCAGGTGCTCATCAGGAGAAGGATGAGGTTTCTGCTTCCTTAAGATTAGTAGTCGCAGATAGGATATATAGCGTTTTTATGAGTCAGAATTGACTGAATGGCAATAGACTTTGGTTCAGATGTAACTTGTGGATCCAAGGTCAAAATCAAAGTGTGTAATTGTTCCAGTGTACAATGTACAATTATATAACTTTACTCATTTCCCTCCCATGCTCTGAACCTCCCCCCCAGCAAGCCCTAATTTGTGCCCCTATTTCTAAAATGTTGTCACTTCAGACATATAAAAGGCATCGTATAGAATGAAGCCTTTCCTTTTTTTCAGTCAGCATAATTGTATTGTTTCGTTCTGCTTAGTTGATCAGAGGCTGCTGGTATTCCTGCTGACCTTTGCCAGTGCTGCCTTAGAGGACAGAAGGGTGCACTTCCAAGACTGGGCTGCCTTCTGTAGCTATGCGATACCGCCTGCCTGCCTTTGGATTTCCTGGCCTGTTAGTGAGGGAGAGAACGTCCAGGGCTCCCAATAAACTCCACTTAGTAGGAGAGTTGGGCTCACCTAATATTCTCAATCTGAAATTGATCAAATATCAAATAAGATGCATGGACAATTATTGACTATTGGAATGCAGAAATTGGGAACAAAGAGGAAGAAACAGTAATTGGAAACTATTTTCCTGCCGATAAAATGAAGCTGGAAATCTCATGACAGAATTTTGCAGCACTCCCGAAATGAGTTTTTCATCACAGATACTTCTGTTGAACAACACAAACGGTGACTTTACATGTGGGCTTCTCCAGGTGGAATACACAGAAATCAACTCGACTACAACTGTGGAAAGAGACGATAGAGAAGCTCCATATCAGCTGCTAAAATGATGCCAGGGAACCACTATGAACCTGAGAATCCATTGCTCATACATAAGTTCAGGTTAAAGCTGAAGAAAATTAAAACAAGCTCATGAGAGCCAAAATACAACGTTGAGTCTGTCCCACCTGAATTTTGAGAACATCTCAAGAACAATAAGGCACATTGAACACTAATGTCAGAAGACCAGATGGACTGTGGATGACATAAAAAAACATCACACACGAAGAAAGCAAAAGCATTGTATTAGGTATTATACTAAATGGAGAGATTTTTTTAATTTATGGAAGGATGTTTGTAAGCCATATGAAAACACCATGGCATTTTACATGCAAGATTTGAGCACCTGCAAATTGGGGTAATCTGCAGGAAGGTCTTGAAACCAATCCCCCCTAGATACTCCCTAAAGTCCTGGACATGATCTTTGCCATCGCTTTACTGTATTTCATTCTAGAGTGGCACCACATCCATTTCTCTTCCTGTTGGTCAACTGAGCAGGTTGAGGGCGCCCCTCTCCCCTGTCCCCAACACCAGTGTGAAGTTCTCCGGGGAAATCTGATGAGCGAGACGGTTCGTATGGTTCCAGCTGAGTACAGATGCGGCAGTCAGTTTCCTTATAAGTCAAGGGGACACAGGACCAGCCAGCATGGAGGAGCACACCCCAGGGGACCCCAGTGGAAATATAAGCCCTGAAAGTTGTTCAAGATGATCTATTGGGTGTGGAAAGAAAATGTAACTTTTATCTAAAATATGGAAGACACTAAAGCTTATTAATTTTAATATATGGATTTTTGTTCCTGAGGTAAAGAGTAGAGGTCACAATTCACTTGTTTGTTTGATTGTCTTGTGCAGAATTGCAGTTTGTATCTCCTTGGTTAAGGAGATTTATGGATAATACATTGAATTCGAAAAAGGAATCTAACCCTTACAAAATGGTTGAGTGATTAAGAACTCTGGCTTAGAAAATGATAATCAGAGATAACTTAAAAATGCCAAGGCCAGTAAGCAATTGAAGAATAGCAGAGCTATTCACCACATTACATGCTGAAAATAATGATTTCATAAGATCTGATGAGGATTCGCCCCCTAAAGTTCAACACTATCATGAGAACGATTAGGAAGATGAATCTTCATTCATAGTGACTAATAATTCATCTCACTCACGTGTAAGTTGTATTGAGATATTTGCTAATGAGAGTAGTGTATTTACGTAAGTAATACACAACTAAAATTGTATAGATTGTGGATACTTGCTTAAGGTTTGTGTGTGTGTGTAATGATAGGAGTGTGGGAATCAGGATAATTTGGAAACCACTGCTATAGACAGGTCTCCATCTAATGATCCTGAGTCTCACTCTGCAGCCAAACTCAAGTCAGAAATCCCTCTGGGGCTCCCTGGGGAAGCACTGTACTTACTGATTGCTGCTCCAGCCTGCTCCCTTGTGGGTTTTGCATTGCAACAATCCAGTCACATCTGTATTCTATTGTTCATAAATGTTTTATCATTTCTCTTCCACCGATGGCACCCTTCCATATATTTAACTGCTGCCATGATTTTATCCTTTTATTTTGCCAAACTTCACTGACACTTGTGTGAGTTCCCATAGAGGGAGGGAGCAAATGGATATGAACAGACCACTATCCCAACTCCAGATCAGAAAAGTTGATATTGTACTTGGAGGACAAGAACGTCCCCATTGAATGTGTCTTCTGTAAACATTCCCTTTTCACTTTCACTAGTGTTTATTAAAACAAAACTCCAAATACAGAAGAAATAGTGTGAGTCACGGGACAGAGTGTAGAACCTTGGGTTTGGGAAGACAGTAGTGACTTCTTGGAGCCTGATGGTGACTTTGCTATGTCTGAGGGCAAGGTCGGGCTAGTGGGGGTAAGAAGAGGCTATTATCATGGTTATGGTGTGGTGTTATTTTAAAAGATGCAAACGGCCAAATCGTCAAAACTCAATTGCTATCCAGTCAACTTGGACTTGTGGAAACCTCTCCGTGTATGTCAGAGGACAATTGTGCTCCATGCAGTTTTCAGTGGTGGGTTTTTTATTGTGAATGAGGTTGGGATTTACATTTTAGATGATTCATTTTGCATTCAACAATTTAAGCTACTTCTCAAATACTCCTCTTGTGAATTACTATCTTGCCCTTCACCCAAGTCAACCCTGTAGCCTCTTTGAATCCGTACATGTAGCTTTGAAGTAAATTTTTTTAAATGAAGGATATAATAGAGATAAGAGTCATTTCATTTGTAAATACATATTTATAGCTCTTGAATAACTTTTAAATTGTTGTGAGGGACAGGATTGGCTTTTCCATCTTAAAAAGTTGCCAACCCCTAGAAGCCTATTGCTTCCTCTAACCTCCCTTTCCCTCCCTGCCTTGATGACCTCCAAAGTCTGTTTCCTTTGGTATGAAAGTCTTTTACCACCCCCCCACTTTATGAAAGGGGTCTCCTTTGATACTTGCACTTTGAGATTGACTAATTTCACTCCAGGTCCAATGCAGGCCCTGAGACGCTTCGTGGCTTTCTCCCTGTTGTTTAGCGATGCACAGTATTCCATTGTGTGTATGTACCAAGATGTCTTTAAGGGTATTTAGCTGGTTTCCACCTTCTTGCTATTGTGAATCGTGCTTTAAATGCATGTGAGTTGCATCGATGGGCTTGTTTTTTGTTCCTTTTTCTTTGGGGGCACAGCCTCAGCAGAAGGGCAGCCGGGCGGGGGGCGGGGGGGGTATGGCATTTCTATTCCCTGGGGTTTGAGATAGTGGCATATGGCTTTCCACAATTGTTTCCAGCAACCAAAAAATGGTTGCTTTTTTGAAGTAGATCAGTCGGCCTTTCTGCTAAGGCATTTCTGAGTAGACTCGAACCTCCTCTCTCTTGATTACGAGGAATACACAACCTATTTGCACCACCCAGGGACTCCTAGGGAAGATTGTTTCTTTCTAGACAAATCGCTCTTCTCAGCATGTGAGAAACACCAGAATTAGAACCCAGAACTCTTGGCACACAATATAAACCCCCTTCCCATGGCCTTCCCTGCTAAATCCTTGGGGGCGTCTGTGTTTGCTTTGCGTGAGGGAGGCTGTTTCTGTATAGCAAGGCCTTCCTATTGCTTAGCTTTCTGATGCACACTACCTCCTACATATGTCAGCTAGTATATTCAACACAAAAATGAGTTTAAATTAATTGGGTTTGAGATTCCATTTTGGAGCATTTCACGAGGGCCTTTGAAATACCAGAAATGTCACAACTAAGGGCTGGGATGCAGACATTGGGTACAAAGAGTTTGCTGGAGGAAGATACAGTTGTCAAAAAGGTATTTTTCCTCCTGCAGTGACAGGTGGCTCTGACAGCACTGGCTTGTCATCAGGTAGGCACATGAGAATGAGGGGATCAGAAATAAAGGATGCCAGTGAAAATAATTCTTACCGGGGCTGTGAAGTGATCATGGCATTGCTGCATCATAACGTACTGCTGAAGACAGGATCAAAATTAAATCTCTCAACTTGCTGAAGAAACCCATACCTGATAATGCCCTCTCTCCAGCCTTTTCTGTACTGGCTGGTGTCCCCGGAGGCTGAACAGGACTGAGGTGATAATCTGTCCAAAGCCATGGATTTCTAGAGGCTGGAGGTTGGTTCAGAAAGGATGTGGTCTTCAGGTTTGTGTCCCAGGGAGTGTTGATCTCACAGAGGCTGGGTAGAGGAAGCACCGGGGAGAGATATGGTAGGTTGTAGGGTCCAGGGCACAACATCAGGAAGAGGTGCACCTTCCAAGTCAAGCACAGACTCCTCGATCAACCAGCTTCTCCATGCATTGATTCTGACTCATGGGACTCCAAGTTCATCACCCATTGACAATGGCCGCTTTTTCAGAAGGCCCGACTTTTCACCAGGCCTTTCTTCTGAGCCACTTTGGGGGGAGACTCACATGGTCTCTTTTTACTTAACCATTCATACCACACAAAAACTCCTACAGGAGAAACAGACTCCTTCATGTGAGGGCCCATCTTCCAGGCATTCCTTCATCTTCTGAGGGTTGTAGAGAGTGTGTAGGTCTTAGAAAATTACTAATTCCTCAAGGTTTCTGGAAAGAACTAATGGCCCTTGCAGGTACTTACCTAAATAAAAAGAGGCTGAGGGCTATGGCTAAGAAAACAGCCAGCTATGGAGTTCCAGATAAAGCTCTCTAGACTTTGAGATTCTCCAATCCATCAGTCATAACGGTAGAAAAACCCCTTCTCACTGGGCCTGGGTTGAGGTCGATGTGGCAGTGAGTCTCAGAGGGACTTCTAGAGTTTCAGTATCAGAATGGAGGGAGATGCAAAGTCCAGGCACTGCGATGCAGGCATGTTTGGGGAGATGGATCCCAAGTGTCTGCTTCCTTGAGTGACCTTTCAGGGCTTTGCTTCCCCAGGTTTGCCTGAACCTTCAAGGAAACAACATATTTAAATCCTTATCCTGGACTCAATTCTTACGATGAGTTTCCTACCCTTACCATCTGCAGTGGAAGAGTTTCCTTTTCCACTTCCACGTTTAAGGCTTGCCCTCTTATTCTACTGTGTGGATGTTTGTGGACAGGTTTCCATTTACCCTCCATAATCTTTGAAACTCTAGCAAGTGTCTAGGCTTGCACACCACGGGTAGCTGTGGCTCCCGGTTTTAGCCTTAGCCTTAGTGATCACGCTGCCATGTTATCTGTCTGGTGAAGAAATACAGGAGTCTTCTCCCAAACTCCACTAAAAGGACAGTAAAGGAAATAGATAAAAACATAAAGTCTCAAGGACAAAAAGACCAGAGAAGAGTAGCAGCCACAAAATTTTGAAAGTTGAATTGTAGATGTATAAATATCCTATAGAGCATAAACAACAGCGAAAACCAAATCCCAAGGCCACAGTGGGGAGAATTGAAAAACTGTTTTCGAGCATAAATTCCCCAAAGACTCACGCCTTGCTGGTCCAGGTACCCCTGAGTGTCATAGACTAAATGGGGCTCACAATTGTTGATCATCCCTTCTTTCACCTGCCAGACGGCTGGGGTCATGATGTATCCCATGTGAGGGCAAGATTTCAATGGCAATGAAGGAATTGTACAAGGAATTATACTTTTTATAGTGGGTGATGAGCCCTCACCCCCCTGGTCACTATGAACTCCCAGAAATTTGGCAACCTTCCAGATCAGACCTTCCAATAAGAAGACTGGAAGACTGTTCTTAATGGAACATGATCAGCCTAAGAGGACAAACCTAGGGAAATGGAAATGTAGTTGCCCAAAGAAACAGGCCACACCAGATCTCCATCAAGTGACACCTGTAATACAGAAGTCCAACCCAGTTGTGAAAATACCCTATAGACTTTTGTTGTTGTTGTTGTTAGGTGCCATCAAGAAAGTTCTGACTCATAGCAACCCTATGCACAACCAACGTTAACATTGCCCAGTCCTACGCCATCCTCACCATTGGTCCTATGCCTTTAGACTATGTTGCAGCCACCGTGTCAATCCATATCGAAGAGGGCCTGCCCCATTTTTTTGCTGCCCCTCCACTTTACCAAGCATGGTGTCCTTCTTGAGGAACTGGTCTCTCCTGATTTTTAGTTTCCAGAAAACTAAAGAAGGCCTCTAAGTTAAAATGTGGTGACTCAAATAGGTAGAAAATCTAAAGGCCAGAGTCTTGGGGGTTTCACTAGTCTGTATCAGAACACAAAGTCTGTTTTTCTTGTTTGCTTGTATTGATGAGTTTGAAGTTGTTCTACATTGTGTTCTACTCTGCCCAGGTCTTTCGGTCGCCATACTGACCCAAGTGGTAGTGATAGCTGGGCTGAACCCACCAGGGATCACCTTTCAACCACACAAGAGACAGGCCTATAAAAGAGAACACTAGAAC
>NW_022111322.1:126535-127749 GCF_000313985.2 Echinops telfairi
TCTTTCCTCTATTTCCTTTGACTTTCCTCTTGTCCCACGATCATGCTCAGGCTTCATTTGGGTTTCAGTAATTCCTCTCAGTTACATTGCCCTACCAGGCCTCCTACACCCTCTACCAGATGGTTTGGGGTGGGGGTGCCACATAGGAGAGGGGAAGGTGGGGAAAGGAAGTGGGTGTTAACAAACCCAGGGCCAAGGGAACAACAAGTGATCCAAAATCAATGGGATAGCTTTTCTATGCTGTGCATTCCAGCTCCTTATCTGAGAAATGTAACCAGCCCTCTAGCCATTTCAGCAGCTTCAAACTCTAATATGTACCTCCTCTGCTCAATGAGATAGTGCTCTGCTTGAATTCTAACTTCCCTGTACCATAATCGGACACCTGTCCCCAGAAAGAAGGCTAGGTGCATGTTCAGGCGAGTGATCAGCTACCTCATGGTAAGGTTATCTTTTTTCAAGGAATCTAGTTCTGCCTTGCCAATTGTCTAATGGCTGGAAACAAGTAGTTTAGGATGTGAGCACAATTCCATACCAATGACTCTGTGATCGCTGATATAGGAAGAGGGTTTCCTTCTATATCTACCAAATGCATATTTATTTTGCATTTTTAATGTTGTATTTGGATATTATCTATTAAACTCCTAATATGAAAGATGCTGATTCAGTGTTCTCTCTCTTTACTTTTTATTGTATATTAAGTGTTTGTATATGGTGGTGGTTGTGGGGGGGTGTTACATATCAAATAACCATCTATAACAACTTATTAAGTCTATGTCCGTCTGGATAGACTAGAGAAACAAATCCAGGGAGACTCATATGTGTGTAAGAAAGAGATTTCTATACAAGAGCAATTGAATATTGAGAAAACATCCCAGTCCGGTTCAGATCAAGTCCATAAGTCAGAAAGTAGCCCATATGTCTGATACCAATCTGTAAAGTCCTCTTCAGACTCATGAAACACATGCAATGACACCGAGTGCAGGAAGATCACAGGCTAGTGGGTGGGAAGTTGTGTGGATCCAGTGGCATTGTAAACATCTCAGTGCTGGCAGGGATCTTCACATGGCTTCTCCAGTTCCAAGTGTCTGGCTCCATCAGCCTCTCTCTACGTGTCTTCTCCACAGGGATGTCTCACAGGGAGTAAGCAGAGAGAGAGCAAGGGTCTCCTGCCTCCAAGGAGGAATACCAGAGTTCTCAGAATCCTTAGGAGAAGG
>NW_022111322.1:128445-164095 GCF_000313985.2 Echinops telfairi
AAATAGAGCTGTACCACCACATTATCAGCATTACATTTAGTATATTATTATGAGAAAAGTGGATCCTTTAAGCTTCTACAAAGAAGCAAAAATAAATGCAGTACAAAACTGAAGTAGAGAGGCTTTAGACTTCCTCAATTACAACAGTGAGATCTAGAAGACAGTGGAGCAATGATTTCAAATTTCCAGGGTATGTGGGGGGGTGGGGGTTCTAGATTCAGAAAAGCCATAAATAAAATGCATCCGGTCCAGAATACCCCAGGAGAGATTTCTTGAACTAGATATATATGAGCATTGTAAAGCAGAGATTTAGTTAATTGGTGGAGTTTGGAGTTGAATCAAGGTCAAGAAATCAGAAAGTTGGCAAATAAAGACCAATCTCCATTGGAGCTGTGGAGTTGGTTCCCACTCATCGTGACCCTATCAACATATAAGAAAACAAAGTATCCTCAACGGTAAAACACTACGACTAAGTGACATGCATTCCAGGAGTACTGGTTGGTTTAGCATTAAAAGCAAATCGATTCATGCAACCTACCATGTTCATGGAGCCCTGGTTATGTCGTGGTTACACACTGGGCTGCAAGCTACAAGTCCCACAGTCTGAAACCACCAGCGGCTCCACAGAAGGACAATGAGGCGTCTATTCCCGCAAATGGTTACAGTCTCAAAGGCTCCCAAGAGCAGTCCCACCCTGCCATTCGGGGTTGCTACAGAGCCTCTGACTCCAGGGCAGTGGGTTTTTTGCTTTTTGTTAGTTTGTTTTGGGACCATGTTAATAGAACAGAAGGGGGGAAAACATAATATCTCAATAACAAACAATTGCTGTGAAGTGGATTCTGACTTACAGTGACTCTATAGGACAAAAGAGACTGTCCAATAGGGATTTCAGGGCTGTGACTTTGATGGAGGAAGACTGCTTCCTATTGTGGAGAGGCTGGTGGGTCAAACCACCAGTGGTGTAGTTCACAGCCATGTGCTTTCATCTCAGTACCCCAACATTCTTAGGAAAGAATGGGAAAACCCCAACAATTGCTCATGATGAAAAGTCTCAGGAAGCAGAGAAAGAAGGAAACTGCCTTAGTCTGAAGACGAGTATCTACCCCTAATCCGAGGACTAACAACATCTTACTGGACGATAACGTTTTTCAACACTTTCCACCTAAGGTTTGGAAGAAGACAGGCTCAGCTCTGTATTGGAAGGCCTGGCCATGTAGGACACAGAAATAGAGGCCCGGGCAGGGATTGCGATCAAGGAAGAAAGCATTCTTTATTCACAGATCCGGTAACATCAGCAACTTTAGAAATCCACATATGCAATGCTGTAACTTATATGCAATTGGTAAAATATTGAATATGAAGTCACTACAAGAAAAGGGCAAATGAAATTTTTCAATAGCAAACGAGGAGAAAATAAAAGCAAAACATAATATAGCCAGTATAATCTAAACTTCATGACATGGGTAGGTAGATAGGTAGGTAGATGATTGATAGATATAGATAGATAGATAGATAGTCAAATAAATTATAGCACAGGGAGGGAAAGACCACGATAATGCACATTAACTGTCCCCCTAAATGGGTTTCTCCTCTAGTTTTTATCATTGTGGTCAATGGCATCTCAGAGTTGCTCAGGACAGAAACCTGGGAGCTACTCCGGACACTCCCTCTCCCCCATGCATTATAACCAACTCTTCCTCCAAAGACACACTTAACCTGCCTATTACCATCCTGCTTGATGACATTGACTCTTTCCTGATTTCTGTACTCACATTCTCTCTTCCTACTCCAATATGCTTTCCACAAATCAGAAACATTAAAAAAAATAATAATAAAGTGGATGATATGCCCTTCTGCTTCACCCTCTATATACAGCCTTCAAAGGTTTCCAATTGCACTAGAAAGTAATCCGAACTGCTGGGGGCATTGCCTGAGATACAAAGAAAACAGGAGCAATGCCTTGGTGTTCACCTTCTTTCTGCTCTCAGAGACCCTGTCTGGGCCTCTAGTAACTGAACTCTGTCAGAGGCCAGTAGGCTGGGGATTATGGGAGATACAACATGCAGGGATCACATCCCAATCCCACCGTCAGAGACAAAATAGAAAAGACAGGATATGAAGAGGATCTGAGAATGAACAACTCAACATCTGCCTGAACTTGAGAAGACAGGAAAATCCTCTCTAACTCGGTGACTACTACAAATTTAGCCCTGAAAAGAAAAAAGAAGAACATTCTGAAGGATATGAGAACACAAATTTAGGAGAACTTTATGGGCAACTGAGCTAAGGCAGACATTTTTGTTGTATATCAGTCTGGGAACTGGCAAGTGAGGAGCAGAAAAAATTGAAACAGAGAGTAGAGAAGGAAATGAGACTGATGAAGTAGGCTTCACAGATCCTTGTGTAGGGTCTAGATTTGATTTGAAGTGGAGTTCAGGAGTATTTCCTTTTTTCCTTGGCCTCCTGGGTGATGGGAGGGGCCCTGTGTCATTCTGGACAGACTAGAGAAACAAACACAGGGAGACAGTCGTATGTATAGAGGAAAGAGCTTGATATACAAGAGCAATTGAATATTGATAAAATATCCCAGCCCAGTCCAAATCAAGTCCATAAGTCTGATATTAACCCATATGTCCAATACCAATCTATGAAGTCCTCTTCAGACTCACAAAACATGTGCAACGATGCCGAATGAAAGAAAATCACAGGCCAGACTTCCATAGACAGGAAGTTGCTCTAAGCTCGTCACAGAGGACTTGGGACACAGCTGTGCTCTTACAGCTGAGTAATCAGGACAATTTCAGCTCACAGATGGCTTAAGGCCAATAACTTTTTCAATGCAGTTGCAAAGTATGGACAGCTACTGGGCATTTTGTGCCCATTCCTAGCCTAAGTGCTGCAGGCAGTAGAAACTAAGCCCAGGATAGGTACGCACTTTTTTCTGGAGAGAATTACTCTACTTGTTCAACCAGCAGAAACGTTTCTCCTCCCACAACCCCTGTACCCCAGGAAAATCTCTTCCCTTGATAGTTCCAACACCAGTAAAGAGTCAAAGGAACCCCAGAGATTGCAAAAATAAGTCTGTCTTGGATTGATAATTGAAGAGGCATAATTTTACCAGCCCCAAATTAGAATTCTAGCATAATCTGTTATAACCACCTACTATACAATTCTCCTTATACCATCCCCCCAAAATAAATGGTTGTGTCCCCTCTCTGCTCACCTGCAATCCTCCACCTCCTTTGAGTTTTCTGCCTGCCAGGATTACTCCTTCTGTGGTTGGGCAGTTCTTTCAGAAGGTTTTGTTTTATATTAAGTATAAATCTCCCTTGTAGTGTGGTTGCTCTGCTTCTCAATAGAGTCATCAGAAAATCATCCCATCTGATGCATGAAGTCCTGACAGGAAAGACAGCTGTCATGTACATTTTGAAGGTTTTCTGACTTCAGCCACAAATTTCCTACAAGTTTTCCTGTGAATCTTGGATTTGATTTTTCTTATCATCCTCGGGAATTTTTGTGAGCACCCTTCCTATGGAGTTTGTCCATGTAAGAAATGTGTTCTAATCAGAGTTCTAGCATGGTCATCACCTCCGCTGTAGGACACTCCTGCCACTGAACCTGGCTGTACCTCATTGTCCTCATCTGTCAAAAGGAGCAAAAAAATTGTACTTACTTCATAGGCTGGTTTCAGAGTGTGATAGTTAAGGATGTCAACTTGATTGGGCCATGGTTCTCACTGGTTTGGTAGTTCTGATGTAGTTTAGTAACAGTGTAGCCATCCCATGTTAAAATCTGATATAATTCAATCACTTCCATGATGAGATCTGGTATGGGCAATCAATCAGCTGAAAGGGTTTCTCCAGGTTTGTGGCCCACATCCAATATATATGGACATTCTGGCAAAACTCTCAGAGTTCTTACTTGACCTGGGTCCTATACCTAGCTCATCATCTTCTAACATCCAGTTCCTTGGACTTGAGTCAATGGCCTTCTCCATTGCTTGATGATCTTGGGATTCATTAGACTCTTCAGCTTGTGAGTCAGCAGCCTGATCTCTGTGTAACCTGTTGATCTCAGGTTCGTCACCCCCTTCAGTTACATGAGTTGGGAGAAACCTCCAGCCTGATGTATGACACATGAATTTGGGACTTGTTGGTATGTGGGCCAATTCCTAGATATCTGGTGTGCTAGTCTAGGTTGATGAGAGTAACAAATTCATAGACACTCGTGTATAGAAAGAGCTTTATATACAAGAGCAATTGAATATTGAGAAAACATCCCAGCCCAGTCCAGATCAAGTCCATAAGTCCAATATTAGCCCTTATGTCTGATACCAATCTATAAAGTCCTTTTCAGGCTCAGAAAACACATGCAATGACGCCAAATGCAGGAAGATCACAGGCCAGTGGGTGGAAAGTCTTGTGGCTCCAGTGGCAGTGAAAGCATCTCAGCACTGGCTGGGGTCTCCATGTGGCTCCTTCAGCTCCAGGGCTCTAGTGTAGCCCCATGTGTCTTGTCTGCAGGAGTGTCTCACAGGGAGTGTCACTATGTCCCACCTCCAGCAAGCTATTTATCTCCTTAGCACCTCTAAATGAGGTCATCAAGCTGTGACCTAATTGATAGGCTAAACTCTGCCCCTGCACTCTTAAGTCTCAAATTGACAGCAGATTATGTAACTACCACATCTGGCCTGATGTCTGGTGCATGGATTAAGGAATTGCCAGCCTCTTCAACCACATGAACTATTTCCTTTAGATAAAGTGATAGCACACATAATAAAATGCATATTCTTTATTGGTTTTTCTTTTATAGAGAATGAGACTTTAGACACATAATACATGAACACTCCACCTAAACATGATAAATTGACTTAATCTGAGTCCCATCTGGAACATGAGAGAAAGAATTTCAGTTAGCTCTTTTCTTTTTTTTTAATTTTAGAAAAGAAAGCAGGGAATAGGAATTTAGGATGGGGCAGTTTACTGTGAATCCAGGGAAGAGTGAAACAGAAAGGAGGGGAAGTGAATACATGGATAGCTTCTACTGTTGGTCAACACTGTTGATAATTGGAACTGAATCCTGCCAAGGTCCAATGGGAAACGATCTTTCTTGAAATACTTCACCTGATATTCGGGGGAGCATTTGTGGTTGTCCACTGGGCCAGGATTTCCTTATTATATGTTAACTTCCTTAGTCTTCCCCACTGTCTATGCAAGTGCTTTCAAGTTCCTCTAGGAACTGATGAATCAGAAAATCCTCAAAATCAAGAGATATAAGATATAGTTGAAGCAAGGTTCTGTCAGGTTATACCTATGCAAGACAGTTGTCCCGACAGAAACTGGAGTAAAAGCTGGGCTAACAAAATGTGAATGGGGCCCAAGAGGTGTCTGATATAGAACCACTGTCAATAAGTCTATTCCAACTCATACTAACCTTATAGAACAGAGAGGAATTACTCCATTGGGTATATTTATATTGACTATGAATCTTTATGGAAGCAGATATATTCAACTCCTATAGAATGGATTTGAGCCACGCGGGAGTTTCAACCACTGACCTTTTTATTACAATCTCCAAGCTTAACCTACTGTGCCAGTAAGATTCTGTGGTAGCTACATAATCTCATGTCACCTTGAGGGTATTAAGACTGAAGGGCTGGAGTTTAGCCTGTTAATCAGGTCACAGCTTGATTGGAGGGCAACCAAGATAAATGACTCTCTGGAGGCCAGCCTCCCTCTCTCTCTGCCTTTGTCTTCCTGTTGCCAACCTACTGGAGACCGGCAAGAGCCCCTCTCTCTGATTCACCTTCCTATTAATGAGCCATATTGAGCAACACTGATAGCAGCCAAAGCCCTAGAGATGTGTCTAACACCATTGGATCTACAAGACTTTGCACCCACCACCCTGTGACCTTCCTGCATTCTGCATCATTGTGTGTGGTCGGATGTGTTTCCTAGTCAATCTGGTCTAACACAGACTCCTTATCCAATATGTTGTTGTTGTTATTAGGGGCCATTGAGTGCATTCTGAATCATATTATCCCTATGTACATCAGACTAAAATGCTGCCCGGTCCTGCACCATCTTTACAATACTTATATTTGGACTTATTTTTGTAGCCAATGTGTCAGCCAATATCATCTGTCAGAGGATATGTAGCCAATATCATCTGTCAGAGGATATTCCTCTTCTTTGCTGCCCCCCTACTTTACCACATATGATAGTGGTAAAAGTTTAGTTTCTCCTGATAACATGTCCAAGGTACATGAGATGAAATCTTGCCAGACTTGCTTCTAAGGAACATTCTGGTTGTATCTCCTCCAAGAAGTATATTATGCATCCAATACACAGTGCTCAATAAATCTTTGTTCTTTTTATTTTTATCATTACTATCATCAAAATTAAGTCAGCCCAAGTTCATATTCACTCTTTTCCAGCCCCATGCTGGTCATTCTGTTGGCACAGTGCCCAAATTTCCCAATAACCTCAGTGTTGCACATGGTGACTTCTAATGTCTACCAGGACCAACTTCATACAGATTGCACACACAGTATTGCATCTCGAGCTCCTCTTGCGCAGGGTCTCTCCGTGTCTCTGAGGTATCCTATGCTTCCCAAGTCTGAATTTCCTAATCCGCAACATGGGCGGGTGAGGCTGAGAAGAAGGCAGTCTCACAGAGCCAAGGTCTAGGTTGCAGAAAAGGACTTCCCTGAGGCACTTTCATAGAGGAACCATCACATGGTCACCCAAAAAGAAGATGGGGCATTTCTCCATATACCAGAGGCGCTCAAGGGACATGTGCGCCTGGTGGTGTAGTGGCTGGGATCAACATGGTCAGCAGTTTGAAACCACCAGCAGCTCCGAGGGAGAACGACTGGGCTTTCTACGCCCATCAACAGTTGCACTCTCAGACCCCCACAGAGGGTTGCTATGAGTCAGCATTGACTCGAGGCACTGAGCTTGGTTTGGTTTCAGGGGACACAGAAATGGACCTCAGTAGTCTCTTTTGCGCATGGAGAGAAGGAATAAAAGGCATCAGCTTTGAGCCTGCTCAGGTGAACACCAGGCAGGAGATAGAACTCTCAGAAAGAGACCAGAGGCGGGTCACTCCTGCCTCCATGCTGGTGAGACACACAGGGGCCTGTGGTGAGGAAGGAAATCTGGGACCAGAACAGTTCAGAAAGCCCAGAACCACCCCACATAGACAGGGTAAATTTGGCAAAGCATAGCTGAAAGCAGTAGTGGGGGGAAACCTTTTCCTGTGGGTGCCCGGCGGATTCAGACAATCAACAATCACCTTGTTATATCTGTGGAACCAAGGGCTAGTGGGTCACCATTGTCGGCCAGCTCACAGCATGCCTCCATCTTCCTTCTCTACAAGCAATCCATGGAAGGAAGTGGTTCAGGGTGGCCTTCTCTGGCCAGATCAGGATATTATGCTTGATTGTCATCTTCACTCCTTTCCTGGAATAAGAAACAGATGGAGCGATGCTGCCTATTTTTCTGTAATTTCACCCAGGAAGGTGTCTGGCCAGGGTGAGGCAATTACCCCTGGCCTTCCCAGATGTGCTGTAGATGAGGCCTGGCCCTCAGCCACGGGTGCTCAGATCTGTGCTCCAGGCAAAAGAGCGCCTGGCAAGAAAACGGGCACGTCTACTGCCGTCAAGCCCACACAAGGCACAGCTCCAATAAAACGGGTGGCTTAAAACTGCAGGGGAAGAACGTGGGCACAGCCAGCTTTTCTCAGCCTATGGCATCACCCCGCATGCAGGCATTCTCTGCCCTCTCCTCCTCCTCCAACGGATCTTCCCTGGGCAGGCATCATTCTCTGACTCCAGACCACTGAAAGTTCTTTAATCTCTGCCTTCAAAACCCTTTGCAAAACTAAACTTGAAGGCTGGATGGTCTTGGGGTGGAGGTGGGGTGGCGGCATTTGGGTGGAGAGCAGAAAAGAGCTGCTTCTCGGTAGGTCTTCTCTTTGAGAAGAGCAAGTTCTCTCTGTCCCCTCCCCTGACCGCCCCCACCACTGTCAGGTTCTGTTATGTTCAATAAGAGCCGAAGATGTGAATGCCCGAGTCAAGATTGAAAGTTGCCTGTGTGATATCTAAATCAATCTTTGTCCATAAACCAAACCAGTTGCTGTCAGACCAAGTAGATGCCAATGAATGGGGACCCTTATGTTTCAGGATAGAACTGTATCCCAAAGGGTTTTTAAGACTGTGACCTTCCCAGGTGGCTCTGAGTGGGGTCAAATGCAACTCTTAGTAGGAGAGCACTTGACCATTTGGACCACCCAAGTACAAATTATTAGTCTATGTAGCTGTTTGTTGTCAGTTGTCCTAAAGGTGATGCCGTGTACAGAGTTGTACTCCAAAGGATATTCAAGACAGTCGCCTTTCAGAAGCAGATTGCCAGCCCTCTGCATGGGTATGAACCATCAACCTTTTAATTAGTAGTTCAAAGCTTAATTGCTTGTTCTACCCAGGGTCTTCATTCTTAGTCAATAATCCATTGCTGTGGAGTCCATTCCAACGCATAGCTGCCCTATATGATAGAGTAGAACTCCCCTTAGGGCTTTCAAGGCTGTAAGTCTTTATGGAGGCAGACTGCCAATTCTTTGCCCCATAGAGCAGCTTGTGGTTTCAAACCACTGCCCTTTCGATTAACAGCTGAGCATTTCACCATTGTACCACCAGGGCTCCTTTTTTATTATTTAGTCTTGGAGAGCAGATGGGGAAAGTCAACCTCAGCATTCAGTGACCACAATCCAGGGATGACATAGGGGTCTAGCGAGTCACTCAGGAGCCAACTTGAGGTTCCTCAGGACATTAGGGACCTGGCTCACAGTCTGGTTCCTCAGCACAATGCAAGGAGATGGAAGGAGCAGGGCACTGGGCAGAGGACATAGCCGCATTTCCATATAGGTTTGGCCAAGTTCCAGTTGGCTGACCTCCCGCTCATTACTCCTTCTGCACCACTATTCACTGCCCGCTGAGACCAAAGCTGGGTCTTTATTTCTGTATCTGGTTGTTTTAAAAGAGGGTCTCTCTTTGCTTGCAGGTGGGGATATATTTTTCCCCTTTCAGTAGGATATTATAATTCTACTCTGGCTTCTTGAAGTTGATATTTTGTAGGCTGCCATATTTAAAAGAAAGGGAAAGAAAAACCAAATAATCTGCCTCTGCCTGATAGCTAGGTGTCAGAGATGGATAGAAGAAGATAAGAACCTATTCCTGGTGAATTATTATTGGTGTGAGATTTATCAGGACAGGAAGGGAAGCCTTAGAGAGAATGTTTAATCAGAGGACACTGTGAACGATGGGCAGGCTCATTGCAGCCACCTTCTGCTGTGTAAGCTCAGGAACAGGGAAGATTGTGCCTTTCCCTGTCTCTCTTAACAGTTTTTAATTTTTAAAGGCATTAAAAGTCTTTTTAAATAAGTGAAGAGTTCTGGAAGGGTTTTTTTTTTAATAACTCTGACTTGACTAAAAGTTGGATTGAAAACGTCATTTTTTTATGGAAATTTTTCCCAGCCTTTGAAGTACTCCCAACTATATTCTCCCTTCAGAGAGAAAATGGTTTGTTTGAAAGTTGCCTTTTAAGCAGCAGTGCTGTTTTTTCTCTGCTGAGAGCTGCTCTTGTGCACTTCAAAAGCAGAGCGTGTCAGCCTTCTGCACCCTGCCTCTCCCCTTTGAAGTATGTGTGGGGGCAGTCACCGTCTCTTAATCACACTCACTTGCATTTCTGTGTCACTTTAGAGTTTCCACAGCTCTTCCATAGCCATTATCTTATTTGATCCTCACAATAACCCCTGATGTAGGCTGTGCAGGGATCTTTATCCCCATTGTACAGATGAGAATCTTGGGGCTCAAAGAAGTAGAGATGTGTCCCTGGGTGGCAGGACCACTCAAACTAGAGGAAACTGAAACAGAACTGAGCCTATGATGGCCACTACTGTGTTGTTTCCACCAAAGTATAATGCCTCTTTCCCTTGGCATTTGGGGGACCAAAGAGTGGGAAGCTGGAGTAAATGGAAAGCTTGCTGTCGGTTCCATCCTGTGTGCAATAGATGCTCTCTGTGGCACTGGGTGTGCAATTTCAGAGACTATGCTAAGAATAGACTCAGAGCAAGTCTTCCCCTGCTAAAATGGAGCAGAACAAACTCTGAAATAAAGCTGAGCACTGGAAAGTCCTCTCCTCTGCCTGCATGCTCCATAAATTTCTGCAGCTGCATATACTTCTCCCTGTAGCTCTGGGTTCAGTCCAGGCCTGGCCTTGGCAGTAGGGACATCAAGACCTGTTTCAGAAGCTGCTGACCCAATTAGTTCATTGTGATATCATCAAATATGGATTAATTTGTGTAGTCCAAAATTATGTTTATGTCTTCATTCCTGACACCAGTGAATGTTCTTACCTTAATTGGAAATAATGTCTTTGAGGATATCATAGTGAGTTAACATGAGGTCATACCAATTAGGACAGACCCTGGCCTAATATGAGTGGTATTCATTTAAGAAGAAAAACAGAGACAAAGAGACACAGAAAGAAGATGACAAGGCAGAGGCTGGCATGATGCATCTACACACCGAGGAACAGTAAGGAGTGTGGGAAGCCACCAGATCCTGGGGAAAGACATAGAATGAACTTTCCCTCACAAGCTATAGCAGGAATCAACCTCACTGGCACTTTGATATTTTACTTCTAGCTTCCCTACCTGAGACTTAAAATCAGCCTACTATAAACCCATTTCAGTATATTATTAATTTTTGTACCTTGGTTACCTGATTTCCACAGCTTAAGTCCTATGTCTCTAGGACTTTAACTCAGAATTCAAATTTCTAAAATGAGCTTTCAACCTGTGCATTCAGTAACTGAAACTTACAAAGATGTCTTTCCACATAGACATGATGATTTTAATGTTTAAAACATTTAATGTATTTATTTCATTGATTAGTTTATCAAATAAGCATCTTATTCACAGCACCTCACCCTGAGCCTTTGAGAGAAGAATGGATAAGTTCAATGCAGTAAGAGTTAAGTCTTTGAACTTCTGGCAAAATGGCAAACAATGCAGACATGCTACACAGGGTCTCTACAATGAAGAACTGAGAACCAAATGAAACAGGTACACATGATAATCCTAGAACCCCAAAATTCAGAGGAAAGGATAAAGAAGCAGAACAAATACCAACTAGAAAAAGAAATAGAACAAAAACAGAGACTGAGGAGCTAAGAGGTGAATTGTCAACTGGCCTTACACAATGCAGCCATTTCAAATTTTGACAAGCAGCATTCTGATAATTAACTCCTCTAGTCCAGGACTGTGTCGATGCCCACACTGATGGCTGATCTCCCCCTTCAACCTTGTTACCCCATGGTAAACAGAAGTTATCCCCCAGCCCTATCCACATATCTGGTAGCCAGTGACACACACAAACCCCACACTGCCACTGCCCTGCTTGAAGTAGGGGGCACGCCCTTGTGGATCAGGTATTGTCTGCATGCCACCTTTGTGTTTGGAAGCAAACTCTCTCCACCTCTGTGTTTGGCAGAGTGCACTGTCCCAGACTGGACACCACATCTCTGTCAGCCTCCTCAGTCAGTGGAGTGTCTGAGCTGAACTGGGCATCTCAGGCAGCAGAGTGCAGGAACCTGGTTCCTCACTCCTCACCCACCCCCCACCCCCAAAGCTAGCTACCTACTTCTTTTTTTTCTTTTCTCTTCTCTTCCCTTATCTTTTTCCTTTCCTTTAAGAACAAATTGTTTTCTTCTCTTTTTCTCTCTTCCCTTGAGTTTTTATCTTTCATCTTTCTTCTCTTTTGCCTTCATTGGTTTGTGGGAAAGTGTTTATGTGCATGTGTGATCTTTTTTCTTTTGATTTGTATTAATAAAAACAGACCAAACTTGCAAGAAATAAAACATAGAGTTTGTTATGCAGAAAACCAACAAAATCAGGCAACACACATGACAACACACCCAGAAACAAACCCAGACATAGAATTATCCAAAGTAAGACATACCTACAAGACTGAAAATAGGGAACTAAAGGCATAAATTTAAATTTGTAAATGAGGAAAACTGCAAAACAAAAAGAAGAAAAAAACTGGTGTAGTGACAGAACTTCCAAAAGAAGAAAATACAATATTGAAATAGATTACAGTGTTTAAATTTGGGGGAAAATAATAAATTACAGGGCAACCTCAAAGATAATTAATAAATATTGTCTAAAAAAATAAGAAAATCATGAAGATCTAGTAAAAGTTACAACAGCAACAAATGAAATTCATGACCATAATGAACTCAACACATGGAAAAAAAACGATGGAACTAGAAATCACACCAGAAATCACATCAGCCTTGGGACACACCTACAAAAAGCACAGCAAAATGACAGCAATGGAGTCGGGGAAAGATGGCATCCAGGTAACACACTCTAGATGGACTCCACAGAAATCAAAGCAGGAGAGCCGAAGAGAGGGATAGTTTACTCTTCCTGGTCACAGGAATCGCTGCATAAAGATAAGTAGACATGGGTTCACTAGGATTAAAATAGCAGTAGCTTTTTTGCTCACCCTTGCCTCCACCAGACTGGGGCTTTTGTTTCCACCACTATCACGGCCCAGGGTTTTTTTTTTCCAACAAAATTTGTCACAGAAAAACCCATATCAGCTACCTCTAAAGAAAGCAAGAGAAACAGAATTCAATGTCTGAGGAGGACCTGAACCTAATGACATACATAGAAGTAGTAGATGTTGAACTGCCACAGAAAGAAATATTCAGAATACTGCCTAGAGTCTTACAGGATAGGTGGGAACCAGTACCAAAGAAGGATGAACTAATAGAGGAGCTAGAATCCACATACCAAAGGGAAAGACAAGCGTTAAGGGGAAATGCAGCTGAAGCTTATAAACAGTAAAAAGACCTTATCAACCGGCTGGAAGAGGCAGAGAATCATATCAGCAACCTCAATGATAGACAAATAGAACTCACCAAATGTGAAAGACAGAGAAGATAATTAAAGACACCAAAGAAAACATGAGCACATGAGCAGTGCTCTGAAGAGAAACAATGTTCAAATAATTGGGTTACCAGAGCAAGATGTAATGGGGGTGGTGGGGGGTGGGAAACAGTCAAGATATTAAGGGAATGCCTGGAAGGAAACGTCCCCAGTTTAATGAAGAAGAATCAGACAATCATCCAGGAAGCAGAGAGGACACCAATTAGACTACACCCCAAGAAGAACACACCAAGGCAAATAGTAATCAAAGTATCCAACTCTGAGGAGGAGGGGAAAATCATCAGAGCAGCCAGGGGAAAAGCAGTCAATATAAGGGTAATCAGATAAGAATATGCTCAGAGCTAGCAGCAGAAACCATGAAGAAGAGGATAGAATAAAATAGGATCTTCCAAAAGTTGAAAGAGAATAATGGTAACCCAAGAATCTTCTATGCTGCCAAACTCTCCAGATCAGAAAAAAATTAGAGAGTACATAAAAAAATAAACCTACAAAAATTACTTTCCCACACACTTTGGCCAAAAGACCAACACCCACAGAGCACAAATATGAGACAACTGCATAATATAACACTATACAGAAGTCAGAGTGCTGAAAGCAATGCCCAACATGTCTTTGACCCAATGGTGAAATAAGGCAAGAATGAATCCCGTCACACATACATATCACATTGCTAAGGAGGAAGGGAGGAAAATGTCTATTACAACAAGTATGAGATAACATCAAAGAATCCACAGATGGCTGTAATAACTCTGAACATCAATGATCTGAATTCCTCTATAAAAAGACAAAGGATAGCAGACTTGGAAACGAGTTATCTTACAATCCAGCAACCCCACCACTGGGCATAAACCCAGAACAAATAAGAAACACACCAAAACCAGACATCTGCACTCCAATGTTCATTGCTGCACACTTTACAATTGCAAAATATTGGAAACAGCCTAAATTTCCATCAAAAGATGAATGGGTTAAGAAAAACTCTGATATATATACACACAATGGAGGACTACACATCCCTAGAAAACAGTGATGAAATGTTCAAGCACCTTGTCTTGTGGAAGGAGTTGGAGGATGTCATGCTGAGTGAGGTTAACCAAGCACAAAAGGACAAGTACAACATGAGTCCACTAAGGGAAGTTCAAACAACAGAATGGGCATAGGGGGAAATGTACATATTGCACAGTTCCTGGGCTGAGGATCCAATACTCTGGCAAGAGCCAGACCAAAAGCATTGATGCATACATCATCAAAAAATTTTAAAGATGTAGATAGCACCTGTGTGGAGAGACAGCTTCCAGCCCCCACCCCCACCCCCGATATGCCATGACAGCCCACAGACAGGTGGGGAAGAAAAAGATAAGATGGCAATGGGGGAACAGGCCACTAATCCACCCAAGTAGAGGGTATTGTTTATGTCTCCACAGAAAAGGAAGAGAGGGAGTAGAGCTCATTTCAGTGCACCAAACCTTGAGGCCAACTTTCCTGCTCATAACAGCATGTTCCCAGAGAGGACAGCAGAGCTGACCTCAGCTCAAGACATGATATTCCCTCCATAGATGACAGTGCTACAGAGGGCAGCATTGAAGGTACAGTTCGGGGAGTGCAGCTGGTCTGACCCACCCACATGGGGCCAAACCAAGAGAGGGGTGCAACAGATTAGCAATGGGAGCAAAGCCAAGAAGTCCCTGAGGAATCACAATTATAGACTTATGACTTGGGGGCAGCACTTGGCACTTCATCTGAACTGGTTGGGAGATCCTCACAATGGGGTCACACTGAAAGTCTAAAGGTGGGGGCTGAGGCACTCGACTGCTCCATCCTTGACAACAGTAAAGTCAATGGGATCTTGTAGAGGCATGTCCCTTGGACACGAACACTGAGGTCTAAAGGGGTGTAAGTGCTGTGAGGTTAGCAGGTCCTGAGATATGGATCCCTGAAAGAGAAGGGGATTGGACTGATGGATTACAACAGGGTCTGGTCACTATTTAACAGAGGAATACTCACCTACTCTGGGTCAGGACAACAGTTAGACTTGAAACTATCTGTATGGTCTCTCTCTCTTGTTTTCCCTTTTGGTGTCTATCTAATCAAGATAGGCAGGATAAGCAATCCCAAGGAGACAGCAATTGGGATCGATGGTTCTGGGGAAGGTGTGGGAGAGGAGGAGGTGGGGGAAGGGAACAATGAGCCAATAATGACAAGAACAGGGCAGTAGCAATGGATCTAATATTGATAGTGAGGAGGATGTAGTTTTCCTTGTCATGTTTGATCAACTGAAATGTATTTGAGAGGAATTACTGAGAGGTGAATGATGGGTAAACATGATGCTGGGGTAGGAGGAAAGTAAAAAAAGTATAAGTAAATAAAAATTAGACACAGGTATAAATATAAATATGTATACATGTAAATATATAAAGATATATATTTGTGTATATCTATATATATATGCAACAGAAAACAGTTGGAGATTGGGACTCTACTTAACCCTATAGCACCTGAATTTTTAATTTCAGGACAAAAATGTTTTTTGTTTTTATTCTTTACTTTCATAGTTATCAATATATATTAATATATACATTTAATTAAATGTTAAAAGACATCATGCTCGGTGTTATAGGGTTAAATCTTATTTCAGTATAAGAACAGTGTTCTCTAATAATGTGGCAATATATGATACTCACCTCCCTGACATGATCCCTGAAGACAAAAGGGGTACATAAGCAAATGTGGTGAAGAAAGCTGATGGTGCCCAGCTATTAAGAGTTATAGCCTCTAAGTTCTCAAAGACTTGAAGTTAAACAAACAGCCATGTAGCAGGGAAGCAATGAAGCCCACATGGAAGAAGCACACCAGCCTGTGTGATCATGAAGTATCCATGGGAACAGGTATCAGAAGTTCAAAAACAAGTAAACAAATTGACATGAAGGAGCACAGACAAAGTGGAGACCCAAAACCCACCTGTAAAGTCATTGGACAGTCCTTCACAGAAGGGATGATATATACAGGGTGTAGAACAACACTGAATAAACACATAATAATCCTCTAGATCTTTAATAATTCCTCCCCTTACTATTATGGTCTTAGTTTTATCTCATTAATCTTGTTAGACCTGCATATGTTCATTTGTATAATTAAGATCATTTGATGCATAAAATCAAAGATAGATAAACCCTTCATCAACAGTAATGAGAGTAACGATTCTCTGAAGGTATGGGAAGAGGGGGCAAGAGGGGGAACTGATCGCAATGATGAATGCATAACCCCATTTGAGGGGAACGAATAACAGAATTGTAGGTGAATGGATACATTGGATGCAAATAATAATATATAATCATAAGGGTTCCTGGGGCTTAGGATGGGGGAGGAAGGAGGATAACAGGGAGCTGATATCAAAGAGTTCAAGAAGAAAGAAAATGGTTTGAAAATGATGGTGGCAGCAATTGTACAATTGTGCTCGATCTAGTTGAATTATGGATGTTATAATATATTTAAAAGCTTCCAATAAAATGATTTTTTTTAAATGACAGCAACAAAGTTATACCTACTGTGACAGTTAGGTTTATTGTGCCAACTAGTTCTCCAGAAGAACATGTGGGTGGAGTTTAATCAGATTGCAGCTTGATTGCAGAGAGACCAAGATAAATGCTTTTCAAGACCAGCATCCCTTCTCTCTCTTTCCTTGGTGATCAGACCAGTGTGCTGCTGCTTGAGCTAGTACTTTGCCTCAACCATGTGCTAAAGTACCTGTGGGTCAAGCCAACCCATGGATCTTGTTGCCTTGCTGTGCATGCATCCCTAGATCTTCAGGCTTCTCTCAGGACTGCTTTGTCACACTGCTGGTAAATTGTGTCACCACAGATACATTGCTAGAGGTCAAGACCCCATCACAGACGGCTTTGCTATGTTCCCACACTACTGACCATTGCTGCCCCACTCTATTGTCTGTTGCCCTTGGGCTGACTCTGCCTGTCATGCCTGGGGGCAGACTCCACTGTCTGCTTCCTTGACCTTGAACCAGCAGCCCAAGTGAGTTGAATGACTTTAAGTATATTAACTGTTCCAAGAAAGTGAATTGAGCTGAGCCCTCTGTGCTGCTGTGTGGAATAATTAGCCATTATTCCTTCTCGTTGTATAAACATTATATATATTTATAATCATAAATATTATATATATAATCATAAGTAGCCTGGTTTTGTTTCTCTAGAGAACCCTGCCTAACACACCTATCAATGATTGCACTGAATGAAAACGAGTTAAATACACCAGTCAAGAGAAAAATTGTTACAGAATGGATAAGAAAACAGGACCTATCAATTTGCTAACTACAAGAGCCCAGAGGAAAAGACAAAAATAAGTTAAAAATTGAAGGATGGAAAAACACTTATCAAACCAATGACAACCAAAAAAAGAGAAAGAATTGGATCATTAATTTCTGATAAAATAGACTTTAAAAGAAAATCTCACAGGGAATATATAAAAGATAGTTTGTAGATTATATAAAGGGCCAAACAAGAGAACATAATCATAAAAAACACATACAGGTTTGAAATGAAAGAGCCTCAAAATTCATAAGACAAGCTTTAACAGAATTGAAAAGAGAAATAGACAATTGCAATATAATAGGAGATATCAATGTGCCATTTTCAGTGAAGGACAGAGCAAATAGACACCGGAGAGATAAACAACATAATCAACCAACTTGACCTCAGATATATAGAGAACACTCCTCCATCCAACAGCAAAAGATACATTTTTTTCCAATGCAGGTGGAACATTTTCTATAATATATTTTATTATACAACAAAGGTTTAATAAATTTAAGAACATCATAATACTACACAGCATCTTTCAGATGAAAACACTATGTAAATAGAAATCAACAGCAAGAAGATCAAGGAAAACCATTCGATGCATATAAACTAAATAATACCTGCTTCAAAATTACTGTATAATAGACAGAATAAAATAAGATTTAATTTTTATTCAATCAAACAAGGATGAAAACACAACATAACAAAAACTTTGGGACACAAAAAAGCAGGATTCAAGCAGAATTTGTTGCAATAAACACACTCATCAAGAAAGAAAGCAAATGAAAACCTCAACAAACAACTCTAAAAATTAGAAAAAGAACAGCAAACACAAACCACAACCAAGAAAGCCTGTAGTCACCAGAAGAAAGGAATAATAAGGATTAAAGCAGAAATAAATAATACAGAAAAAATAATAGAAAAAATCACGATATGAAGTTTATGTTTTGAAAGGATTAGCAAAATTGACACAGCATTAAAAAAATAACACAAATAAGAAATTAAATGATGTCACAACTGAAATATAATGTTTTAAAAAACGACTATGAGGACCTGTACTCCAACACGGTAGAAAACCCACATTCCTACAAAAGCGAACACAGACTGAACCAGAAATTTTGAACCAACCAATCACAGCAGAGTAAATTGAACCAACACCTAGCAACAAAGAAAGCCTGCTGCACGCAGACGGCTGCACTGGAGAATTCCACCAAGCTTCTGAAGAAAATCTGATACCAGAACATGGAAAATGAGGGGGCATCACTAAAGTCATCCCATGAAGCAAGCATAACCCTGATACCAAACCCATTCAGGTGAAGACACTCCTAAAAAAAAAAAAATTATGGACAATATCTCTCATAGATATAGACACAACAAATCCTCAACCAAATCTTAGCCATTAGAATCTAACAGCATATAAAAAGTAGTACATACCCATCTAGATTCATATCAACTATACAAGGATGATGGAACACTGAAAATACGATGAATGTAACCCTCAACATAAATAAAGCAAAAGAAGTGAATCACATGGCCATATAGATAAACACAGAAGCAGCTTTTGATAAAATTCAATATCCATTGAACTAACAATGTTTAACAGAATAGGATGAAAAGTGCAGTTCTTCAGCATAGTTAAGGGGATTTGCACAACACCAAGGACCAGCCTCGGTCTCTATGTAGAGAGACTGAGAGCAACCTTTTGAGAATGGAATATCCCTACAAAGGTGCCTTTTATAATCACTCCTCTTCGATAATGTATTGGAAGTCTTACCCAGAGAAATACAGCAAGAAAGGGAAATAAAGGCATCCAATAGGCAAAAAAGCAGTAAAATAATCACTATTGCAGATGATATAATCCTATACATAGACATCCCAGAAATTTAACAAGAAAACTATGGAACTTCTAGAAGAATTCGGCAAAATGGTATGGTACAAGATCAATATACAAAAATCAGTCAAATTCCTATGCCATAACAAATAGAACTATGAAAAGGATATCAGAAAAACAATTCCATTTGCAGCAGCCATCCAAAAGATTAAATAATTATGAGTAAATCTAAACAGGGATACAAAGACATACACTAAGAATGCTACCATGGCTCAGTGCTCGCAGTGACAACCTTGCTCTTCAACACTTAAAAGAGGGCTTGTGCAGCAGATTTGCCCAATGCAATGCCTTCTTTGAGCTCCTGACTATTGCTTCCATACACATTAATTGTGAGTCCAAGTCAGATGACATCATTAACAACTTTAATATTTTCTCCATTTATCATGATGTTACAAATTGGTCCAGTTAGGAGGATGCTGGTTTTCTTTACCAGTCTCTGGAAAGGGATATTAGGTGTCATAAAGTAGAAGGGGACTAAAAAAGAGGAAGACCTTCAATAGATGGAAGAATATGATATGCTCATGAATAAGAATACTTCTTACTTATTGCCATTGAGTCAATGCTGACTCATAGCAACCCACCTATCGATTTCTGAGACTGTAACTGAGTAGAAAGCCCAATCTTTCTCCCACAGAGCTGCTGGTCATTTCAAAATTCCGACCATGCAGTCACAGCCTAATGCTTAACTACTATACCACCAGGGCTTTGCAAAAATATTAATACTTCCCAAAGTGTATGATGCAATCCTAATCCAGATTCTATAACTAATCTTTAAAGAGATGGAAAATCCAATCACCAACCTTATATGGAAAAGAGCTTCCCACAAGCATCAAGCTTCCTGATTTCAAAACCTACTAACAGTCATGAGAGTCAAAACAGCCTGGTACTTAAAAATGATAGATACATCATAGACCATTGGAACAGGATTGAGGACCCAGAAACAAAGCTACCCTTCTATGAACACAGACTGGTCTTTCCTACTAACTTTACCATCTTCTCTTCCAAAGAACATCCTGGCTGTACTTCTTCCAAGACAGATTTATTGGTTCTTGCTTAGATCCACAGTTCAAATGACTTTATTTTTATTTGGTCTTCTTTATTAAAGGTCCAACTTTCACATGCATCTGAGGGGATTGAAAATACCATGGCTTGAGTCAGATGTGCCTCAGTCTTCAAAGTAACATCCTTGCTTTTCAAGTTGCTGTGCAGCAGATTTACCCAATACGCTGTCTCGTTTATTGTCTTGAGCGTGCTTCCAAGAACATTGATTGTGAATCCAGGCAACACGAAATCTTTGACAACTTCATTCTTCTCTCTCTATCATAATATCTGTTGGTCTAGTGGAGAGGATTGTTACTTTCATTGCATTGAGTTGCAATCCATACTGGAGGCTGAGTCCTTGATGCCCATCAGTAAGGACGTCAAGTGCTCCTACCTTTCAGCCAGCAAAATGGTGCCCTCTGCATATCATAGGTTGTTGATAAACCTTCCTCCAATTCTGATTCCTCAGTCTTATTCATATTTACCAGCTTCCCCGATTAGTGGCTCAGTAGACACATTGAATAAGTATGGTGAAAAGATTTTATTTGCAGGTGATATTAATGATTTTGTTTGATAATTTCCGCTTTCTGTTGGGTCATCTTTCATTGGAATGGGCATAAATATGGATCTCTTCTAATTGTTTGACCAGGCGGCTGTCTTACAAATTTCTTGGCATAGATGAATGGGTGCTCCCAGTGTTGTATCAGCTTGTTGATACATTTCACTTGGTATTCAGTCCTTTCCGGGAGCCTCGGTTTTTGGTATTATCCTTCAGTGTAGCTTCAGCTTCTTCTTTCACTATCTGTAGATCTTGAGTATATGCTTGCAATGGCTAAAGGTGGACCAACGCTTTTTAATAAAGTGACTTTGTGCATTCCTCCCATTGTCTTTTGATGCTTCCTGGATCATTCAATATTTTACCCATATAATAATCCTTCAGTATTTCAACTCAAGGCTTGAATTTTATCCTCAACTATGTCAACTTGAGATAAGTTGTGTATGTTCTTCTTTTTTGACTTTCTAACTCTAGATTTTTGCACACTTAATTTCAGTTTCATTTCATTTAACTAGTTTCAACTAGACTTCAGAGACTTCCTAAAAACTAAACAACTATGTATGTGCATCAAAAGGCTTCATCTTTTGATGAAAGGAGCCTATAAAATGAGGGAAATTGAAATGATATATCGAAAAACAGACCAATATCTAAAATGTATAGAAAACTTCTAACACCACGACAAAGAGAAGCAATGCAAGTGAAAAATGGGCAGAAGATGTGAATAGACACTCAACCAAAGAAAACATTCATGCCAGGACAGACACATGAAGAAATTAGAATGATTGCTAGCCATTGGAAAAATACAAATCAGAGCAAAATTAAGATATAATCTCCCCCCAGAATTAATAGAAAGTTAAAAATAAGACAAAACAGAAATAAATGCATGCAAGGATGTGGAAAGACCTGAACATGCTGTGGTCCTCTCACTGCTCTCACCTCTCTCTGCTGGCACCCTGAGAGCTGCTGGAGCCCTGCCACATTTCCACTGACCTCGGATCCACATAACTTTGCATGCACCGGCCTGTGCTTTTCCTGCATCACTGCATGTGGCTGTGTGAGTCTGAAGAGGGTCTTATGGACTAGCATCAGAATGGACTTGAGTTGAACTGGGCTGGGATGTTTTCTTGGTATATAATTGCTGCTTGATATAAAGCTCTTTCTTACACGTTCAAAATTAATTAAAAAACACTTTGTGGTGCCTATGAAATGGTACAACCACTGTGGAAAATGATATGGCATTTCCTTAAAAACTTGCAAATAGAAATAACATATGATGCAGTAATCCCACTACTAGGCTCTTGCTCTAAAGAAATAAGAGGCATGACACAAATAGATATATGTGCACTCATCAAAAATGCCCATAAAAGGATGGATGAAGTCTGGTACAGAGATCCTATGAAATATAACCAAACATTAAAGAATAACAGCCAATTTTCAAAATACCTTATAACATAGATGAAACTGGAGGACATTATACTGAGTGAAATTAGTCAATCACAAATATTGCATGAAAATACTATGATAAGCAGTCAATAAAATATTTTCCACATAAATAAACATTGATGTTTACCATGGGTGGGAGAGGAAACTCTAACTAAAGAGTAGATATATGTTAACTTGGGTGAAGGGGAAGGCAACATAAAATAGAGGGATGTCAGTACAAAATGATCAAGCAAACGATGGTCCTTGTAGGAGATCCAAGTACCATTTCACACAGAATCGCAAGAACAGTAACAACATCAAACAAAAAACAATGTTTCTTTTCTATAAAAATGTAGGCATGCAAGCTTAATAGGTATGGGTAGGCAAATGAGATTAGTTCTACAAATACATATAGAAATATGACAGAGGGTATTTCTACATATATATGTATATATGCTGAAATAGGCCCACGGACATAGGGAATCATATAGGGGACAAAGGAACCCGGGTGTGTAGTGGTTATGCCTTGGGTTGCTACTCATAAGGTCAGCAGTTCAAAGCCACCAGCTGCTCCTACGGAGAAAGAGAAGGCTTTCTCCTTCTGGAAGAATTACAATCTCAGAAGCCCACGGGGACAGACCTAGAGAGAGGATTGCTATGAGTCAGAATTGACTCAAGAAGATGAGCAGGCTGCAGGTCTGTTTGCCTGGACCCATCAATTGCTGAGAGACTAATCAACCACTCTGAAAATGCATAGGAGTTAGGCGCGAGGGGATTGTGGAGCAGGGGTTGGAATGTCAAGTCTGAAACAAACGTGTATAAATAAATGGATTTCTGATTTTTTTTTTAAGTGGAAGAATTGACTCAATGGCAGTGAGTTTGGTTTTTAGATGGGGCAACGTTATGAAAACTTCTTAGCCATAACCAAACATCTTGAGGGAATGAGCCTGGGGCCTCAGAATCATAGTTTAAGGGACATCAAGTCCATTGACTCAACATTGTCCACAAAGACAATGATCTCCTATTGCATTGGTGAATAGCAATGGTTTTTAAAAGCCTGTGAGTGGTCATTTAAGGTAGAACTATAAGTCTGGCCTCATCCAGAGCAATGAAGGGTTAAGGTAATCAAAGATGCAAGGAAACAATTAGCCCAAAAGATGAATGGACCACATGAAACCCAGCTCCAGTGACTCTGAGACCAGGTGGTACCTGGATCCCACTGCTGACACCTCTGACAGGAAACACAGCAGTAAGTCACGTGCAGAGGGAGCAAAATGTGGAACAAAATCATATAAAGATCGGAGCTTACTGGTCTGATAGCGACTGGTAGAATCCCTGAAATTATGTCTGTTAGGCACCCTTCAAGCTAGAACTGAGCTCACCCCTGAAAACTCATCTATTAGCCAAACAGTATGCAAGTCTATATAGTCAACTGTAACACCAGGAATGTATGCATCCTTGGAAAAATCAGCCATTCAAGATCAAAAGGAGAGCCTTTGCACATGGACAAAATTCAGAAGACAGGGAGGGGTAGGAAGGAGGGCAGAAGGGAAATGAGAAATATGGGGAAGAATTAGAATGAATGCTATTACAAGGACAGGAAGCAATGGCATGAAATACAATGTGTATTATTGTTGAGTGGAAATTGAATTTGCCCTGTAAATTTTCACCCAAATCGCAATTTTTAAAAAGTTAAAAAGAAAAAGCACCTTAAGTTTGGGAACAGAAGTTCCATTTGAAATATTTTTTAAAAAGTCAAAGCCTTTCAAAATGGGAGTGGCCAGTGGGAGGAATCTAGGTGCTGTGGTCATCTCAGTCTGTAACTGGACATCAGAGAAGGCTTCCAGACAAAGACAGGCCCAACCTGGTTCCTAAAACATGAGTAGGTGTGAGCTAGGCAAAGACAGCGTGGGGAGGTTTGGCAAGGGGGCAGTGAGAGAAAGGCCATCCTTGGAGGAAAGGGCATCATGGAGAAATGCCAAAAGATTGGGGAGTGTTCTCTAGAGAGCTAAAGGTAGTACTGTGTGACTTACGCATATAGTGTTTCAAGGGAAAGCAGAGGAATAATAGATGAGGCCAGAGAGAGGGCTTAGTTATAAAGAGATACATTAAAAACTTGGACTTTATCCTGAAGGCAATGTGCAGCCTTTAATAAGGGTTTTTAAGCAGGAGGGTGTCATGTTCAGAATTGCATTTTAAAAAGATCATTCTGGCTACAGTCTAGAGAATCCAGCACACGGAGATCCAGCCCTCCCACTGGTCTGCGCAAGACATGGGCAGTTTGAGAGAGACAGCGCAACATGCTGGCTCCCCATTTAAGCTCAGTCCTCTTATTTAAGCAAGGTCATCAGAAATCAAAATGCTTTACCCGGCTGTTTTAGTTCCCCACAGACAGGCCATTGCCAAGCTAAGATTTAATGATATTCCATTTATATAAGAACCATCCATCTGGAAAAATGCTCTGTGTTTTTGTCAAATTGAGGTTAAAGACATTGCCCATCACATAGTCAATATTCTTTATTTTATTCAGCACTAAGAAAATCTCTCTAAGTTTGGGGGCAGGTATACTCTGACCACATATGGGAGGACCCTTGCATTCTATTCTCCAAAACTTCTAAACTCACTGCTGTCAAGACAATTCTGACTCACAGTGACCTTATAGGACAGAGTCAAACTGCCTCTACATATTTATGGGAGTAGAAAGCCTAATCCTTTTCCCTCAGAGCAGCTGTTGGTTTCAAACTGCTAACCTTGAGGATAACACAGTCCAAACCATAATCCTCTATGCCACCAGGGCTCCTTGTATCCTATTAGGAACTGAAGGGGAAAACATCTGTTTAATTCTCAAAATCTACATATAACATTGAATTATAGGAAGCCATCAAGAACAAATTAGACTCAATGGCAGTGAGTTTCCTTTGTTTAGTTTGGATCAATAGATAGGAGCTTGGAACCAGGTATATCTGAGTTCAAATCCTGGTTTGCTACTATAGAAACTGTAGAAATGTATTCAATTTCTATAAACTTCTGCTTCCTTATCCCTAAATCTGGGAAGGTACTACTTTAGCCACCATGTTACAGAGAGGAGTAATGGGATAATGCATGCATAGTGCTTGCCACGTAATAGGCACTGAATAAGCATGGCTGTGCTCTTCCTTCAGCAAATAAATCCGTAGGCAGCCTTTATTCAGAGTGTGATGACTATATAAGTCATCTCGTTTCTCTTTCCTTCTTAATTTTCAGGAAACCTAAAAGCAAAATGAAACAAATCCCACTGCCAGCCATTGATTCTACCTCACAGCTTCTCTAAACTCAGATAGAACTCAGTTCAATTACAGGCATCTGCCAGGATCTGTTCTTGAGCTCTGTTTTTTCCCTTCTAGAATTCTAGTTTTCACTTTGCACCGTACTACTTTGTTTGTGTTTATGTTTTATAACTACCCCAAATGCCTTTGTCTGAATTTACAGATAGTAAATCTATAATAGATTTACTAAGGAAACATGTTTATTAGTAAGTCTAACTCCAATTCCTAGATTTGATCTTTTTATGAAGATCTGATATGTGTCCTGACCTTAGATCATATGCTTTAAACCCAACCTTGGCTAGAAATATAATAAATGTAGTTAGAGGACTGGGAGAAACTGTGGACAGCTTCCATCCACCTTGTAACAGATCCAGCTCACTGAAGGCTACTTTGAGCAGTGTGTCCAATAGGTCCCACCAGCAACAATGCACCACGGCTCAAGGAAAAGGGAGCATACAGTTGATGGCACTGAACAGGCAGGGATAAATCTAGTTGCAAGGCAAACTTCACTGGGTTTGATGCAATGTCACCAGCCCCTAGATTATCTCTGTTTCTGCTCTACTCTCATCCTTGTTTTGACTTTATGCTTGGACTCAAACTCTGGTAATAGAACTAGACTAAAAGTTTTGAGGGACAATCTTGAACTTCTTTCTGCCCTTGTAACAGGATTCTTTTGGAAATCTCAATCTATATCATCCACTTTGATTGAGTTTTGTGAGCATTTTGTTCCTTCCTCACTGTGACCAGTGTGATGCGATGCTATGATTTTTCTCATGCCACCCAAGGTGTACCTCTTGAGGGTCAGTCCTTCTACCTGACTCATAAGTACTGAAGATGAGAAAAGGGGTTTTTTAATAACACTTAATGGTACTTTTTAGGAAGAAAGTGAATAGAGGCTGTATGAACAAATAAAATGATGGTGGGTCTAGACCAGTATCAGTTGGTTATCAATTATATCTCACATTCATGACTACTCTTTCATGCTTTTCTCTGTGATGCTAGGGTTGGGCTGTTGAAGACATATTTCTCAGGATTGCTTGTCACCTGGCTTCTTATCATGTCTTGCCAATGGGAAACACTAAAGAAAGGACTGGAGGACAAAGAGAGGAAAGGGAGGTGGTTATTTTGTTTTTCTAGTTTCCTTAATGCTTTTGCAACAATAGCAGCCAGTTGGCTCTAGCCCACTGCTTTATGTTGGCTCATCGGCACTATCCTTGCTTGAGACATTTTCTCGAGTCCATTGCCTTCACTGTATCTAGACATATAACTAGTTAGATGACACACATTTCAGGGGACAAGTACAAAGACTGTCCCAGAGGGAAATGATTGCGCTAAAAAAAATAATGGCAAGCGTTGACTAGTGTGTCTAAGCAGAGAACTGGAAAATAGCCTGGGAATTATGTCTAAAGTGATCGACCAAGGAGGATGGTATATAACAGTGGATCAGGCTGAATTTATCTCTATGATTTTGGGGTTAGTTAACCGAAACCTGGGCTCAATGACGTCCATAAGCTCAAACTTCCCTGATGTAATGTAGAACAAAGAAAGAAAAGACTTCTTAGGAAAATAAAAATGTTGAGGTAGACTTATCTTATGCGACTTTCACATACTCTGAATCCACCTCTAAGTCCACCGAAATTATCCACATTACACTCTCTTAATGCATTGAAAAGAGTATTAATGCAGGGAGCACCAAAAATCTTGGGCAGCTCTGTGTGGCCAGCTGCAGACCGGAAGATACTCTCCTTGAGATGTTTTCCTGATTTCAACAGGCTTGATAGAAGTCTGAAGTCACAATACCTAATTGCCAGAGACAACGTGGGCATAATTATCGTAATGAGGAACAAGGATGAAGTGGTAATTAAAAAGTAAGTTTTCAGCTGCAAAAATCTTTAGCAGTGGCTAATTCATCCTAAGGAGTCCTGATGGTGCAGCAGATTAAGTGTTGGGCTGCTCAGGCAAAAACCTGATGATCTGAAGCCATCTGATGCTCCAGGGGAGAAACATGTGACCGTCTGTTTCCCTAAAGATGTGCAGCCTTGGACACCAAGAGGAGCAGGACACACTGTCCTGTAGGGTCACTCTGAGTTGGGATTGCCTTGTGGCAGTGGAGGAATTGATCCTAGAAATGTCCATAGGAATGAAGCAACCTATGAAAATGTTCTTCTTGGGTGCCCCTAAAAGGATTTGAACTCGTAGTACCCCTCTATGCAATAGAACAGACACTGTACAGACCCGTGCTATCCTCACCACTATTGCCAGACTTGAGTGCATTGCTGCAGCCGCCGTGTCAGGTCATCTCTTTGAGGGTCTTCCTCTTTTGCACTGACACCCTCCTGTGCCAAGCATGATGTCCTCCCCCAGGGACTGATCCCTCCTGATAGCATGCCCAAAGTATTTGAGACAAAGGCCTCACCTCTCTGGAGTATTCTGGCTGTACTTCATCCGCAACAGATTTATTTGTTTTGTCCGTCCATGGTATATTCAATCTTCTTAGTCAACACTGTAATTCAAATGCACCCATTCTTCTTTGCTCTTCCATATTCTTTGTTCAATTTTCATGTGCCTACCAGGCAGCTGAAAATACCAAGGCGTGGGTCAGGCAAAGCTTGGTCCTCGAGTGGTACCTTTAAAGCACTAGAAAACACTTGAAAGAGGTCTTTTACAGACAATTTTCAGAAGAAATGTGATATGTCCTTTGATTTCATGGTTGCTGATTTGATGGGCATTGATTGTGAATCTAAGTAAAATAAAATCCTTAACAACTCCATTATCTTCTTCATTCATCTTGATGTTGCTTGCCAGTCCAGTCATTGGGATTTTTTGCATAGGTTATTTAATTAATATAACAATGAAAACTATAACGTGCTGGTCAAAGCACTGGATTAAAGCAAAACAAAACAAAAACACAAAAACACTGTAAATGTTTATGAGAGTAGACATTCTCATCCTCTTTCTCCTGTAGAGCAGTTGATTAGTTGAACCACCAACATTACAGTGAACAGCCTACCCCACAGCACCAAATGGAGAATCATGGTCTCCCAACAAGTTCTAAGAACTGAATCAGTTCACAAACGAGCCCTTTGATTGTAGAGAAGGCTTGGTTCTCTTAAGATAAGTTCTCCTACCACTAACTTCATATTTTCTCTGAAGGCATCTGACTCAATGTTAATCTTTAAGGACCCCAAATGCCACAATGGTGCTTTGGCTATGGAGTCTCATAGAGGCTCACTAATAACTTTGATCCAACTTTGTTCTATAATAATCTCAGGGGAGCTATAAATCTTCCTGTGTTTTTATCTTTTCAGATAGTTAACATGTAATAAAGATGAATCTACTCAGAAACTATGAGAACTCTTACATTGCCCATTAATCCAAGAAATGAAAATTTCTATAGTTAAAAAGGTCTAGCAAAATTCTGGAATTTTCGCT
Source organism: Echinops telfairi (assembly GCF_000313985.2). Lineage (NCBI taxonomy): Eukaryota > Metazoa > Chordata > Mammalia > Afrosoricida > Tenrecidae > Echinops > Echinops telfairi. The sequence goes on from NW_022111322.1 coordinate 157,420, forward strand.
TTCAACTGTGATTCAGGTTCAACTCTATGGCAGTGGGTTTGTTTGTTTGCTGAGTTTTTATTACCAATATAGTAAACCATAAAGGAAAAACATATTTTAGGGGAATTGTAGAAATCAGTATCAGCATAAAAGACTTGGAAATACAAGTCCAGATCCTTGTCATATATTTAATTTGCCCTGCTTCCTTTAGGCAAATGGCACATGGATCTCAGAGAATGACTGTGGAACACTGTACAATTTGTCAAATGGTAACACCAATTTTAGATACTGTTCTAGAGGTGCAATCTATTCTGGAGGAAATCTACAATCCTTAAAGTCTATTGTCCAGCTAGCTATTTGTATAAGAAATTATTTAGCCCTGCATTAACAGATCGGGGCCACAAGAACAGTTTGCCTTTACCTTGCAAGGACCAGAGGACACTTCACTATTTCCCTTGGGTCCTGCCAACTCTCTGGATGCTTTCCATAATCTAATGGGAGCTCAAACTCATCTTCACATTCCATAGCATATAACACTGGTCATTGCTGGCTCTGAAAAGCAAAATGTACCAAGTAGCTTAGATGCTTCGGTAAGCGGCATTAGTGCCATGTAAGAAATATTTTATTGGCAACTGTTCTGTTTTATGTACCTGTACAACCTTTTTTTGAAGAAGACATTGGTGTCGGAGGATTGAAGGCACATCATATTAAAATGCAAGGTACTTTAATGACATGTTTAAAGCTCCTATCACTTAGGCCATCTGGGATATTCTCTTCCGTGCAAAAGACAAATTCCTGCACTTTTCACCAGCACCCCTAAAAAGATGGGAAATTTACTGGGAGGCTTTGGATTTTGAAGGAAGTAAACAAACACATGTTAGTGTGATTTTTTCAAACCAATTTATCAAGTGACCTGAAACTTTTGAGTGGGTCCCAGAGTAAGAGAAGGCTCTACTACACCAAATGTCTCTGCTACTTGATCCAGTAGATCCAAACTCACATAAATCTGCTCAAGTCCCATGTTACCTAGCAAGAATCCAAATGGACACCCTGAGTACTTGGGGGGGAAAGGTACCTCCCTTTCCTTTTAAGGTAACTCCTTTCCTTTTAAGAAAGAGTTTCTTACTTGCTATTTGGCCTCAAAAGTGCCTGAATGTCTGACTACAGGACACCATGCGAGTAATGATATGAACTGCCCACGATGGAGTATAATTGCAAAAATCAATCCATAATTAGAAGAACTATAAATGATGTAAATGTTCAAGCCCAAACAAGTCCTATGGGTCTAAGTTAAATTTCTTTTACAGCTCATTCAGACTCTTTATTAGTTTAGGTACTTTAGAGAAACAAATCCACAGAAACTCATGTATAAGATAGAGTTTTATATAAAGGTTAAGTGGACATCAAGAAAACATCCCAACCCAGTGCTGCCCAAACCCACAAGTCCAACATTAACCCATATGTCCAACACCAATCCACAAAGTCCTCCTCCATCTCACAAAGCACATACTATGATGCCGACTACAGGAGGAAAGCCGAATCAGTGAATGTGTAAGCATCTCAGCACTGGCAGGGGTCTCCACACAGCTGCTCCAGCACCGAGGGCTGAATCAGGGTAGGTCCACGTGGCTTCTCCTTGGGGATGTCTTTCAGGAAGTGAGCCTTGCCAGCTGAAGCAGGGAATTGGCTAAGGCAGCTGCACCCTGGTCAGACCATCACAAAGCAAGAGATCCAAGAACTAGAAAGGCGAGACTCACTGAGCTATTTATCCCCCCGCCCTTCAATTAAACCCACATGTGTTTATCGGCCAGGTTGGCACAATAAACTAATTACCTCAGACTCCAATAGCATTCAGTCCTCTTGAAAGTCTTATTTTTCCCAAGTCCTTTAAGGTATAGTTGCTAGTTGCACTCCGCAACTAGTAGAACTTCCACATTGGCTCCTTATCCAAGAAATACAAGGTTTTAAGCTGCGTTTATTGCCTCTTCTTATTCAATCCACATGTATGACATCATGGGAATGGTGCTTTATGAACAATTGACACTGCCCCCCCCCCTTAAAATAAAAGGAGGCCTAGTTTACAGATAGTTTTGCATAATCCTCAGAAACCTACAGGAAGCAGACTATGTAACTTTTATTCCTGTCTAGCTAAGTATCCTGATTCTTATCTTGACAGCCCCCCTTCTTGTATGGAAGTAGGCAGTTCATGCTCTTGTTTTCTTTCTTCTTCATCCTTTCTATTCCTCTAACATCATTCACACGTAAGGCAGGAAGAAATGGCAAAGGATATGCCCACCATCTCTCTTTTTCACTAAGAAAGCAACATTATACTAGGATTGCTTCCCTCCGGACAAACCCCAAAAGAACTGGGCTCAGGGCAGGCAAGTCCAGCCCCTCCATGCCTGGAGCTTCAACTTGGCCAACCCCCACCCTGTGGGAAAGAGGAAGCAAAGAGAAACAGCATTCTAAAAGATTATAGCCCCTGAAATTCCCCGTCAATCATCAGCAAAGCCCTTTATTTCCCCATCCCTTGTTCTGAAACACTCATTTCCTAGTTCTAACTGTAGCTTGATTATCCTCTCTGCTTCCCTTCACCTCCAAAGTATGAATTTTTCTTTCTCATTCCCCTCACACACAGCTGCCGACCTTTCTCTCCCTCGCTTCCCTCAAAAGCCCTGGTTAAACAGAAAGAAAGAACAAAAGAAAAAAGCCCTAGTTAGAGAGCATAGCTTTGCCCGGGTGGATTCATCTTTCAAGGCATCTCATCTCCTGGCTCATTGTCACTCCCGAAAGCTCTAGTCCTATCTCTTCCTTGACCTCATCTCCTCTCTGGGTTTAACGTCTACCCTACCTAAGCCCCGGTAGCACTCTGGGTTAAGCACTGGGCTGTGAACCTCAAGATCAAAAGTTCAAACTCACCATCCACTCTTTGAGAGAAAGATGAAGTTGTCTGCTCCTGTAAAGATTTACAGTCTCAGAAACCCTAAGGAACATTCTACTCTATGCTACAGGGCCACTGCGGGTCAGAATTGACCCAAGGGTTGGTCATGCGTCTACCTGAGCCTTTTATTTCAAGTACTGGAAATGTGGCAGTTCTAAACTGGTATATGCAGTAAATGTAATATACTTACTGGATTTTGAATACCCAATATAAGGGGGAAATTATAAATATATATCAAATATATGTTTTATTGATTTTATGGTTTTTATACTGACTAATGTTGAAATAATGTTGGATATGTTACCTTAAATATTTTACTGTATTTAAATTTCTTCAAAAAGCAACCTTCCAGAACTGTCTGCTTAAGTCTCATTGGCCATAACTGTGTCACATGACCACCTAGGTGCAGTGGAAGGTGTTTAGTTCTTCATAGTCTGCAGTGGAAAGCAGCAGTTGGGTGAAGAGGATTGGGAATTACTATTCAGTCCACCAGCAGAATCTGACCCAGGCATAACTAGTAGATACCTAGTCCTAGTTTTTCTTTTCTTTTCTTTTCTTTCTTTCTTTTGTTTTTTCTGGCAGCACCGTTCCATGGGGCCCCTCTTTGGAATTAGTTACGAACTTCACACAATAGATTCTGGTCCTCTTTCAATGTTCCAGAAGATGAACACAAAACCAAGTCATCATAAAATTGTTGAATTGTGGGATGTCTGGGTTGTGTCCTAATAAAATGGTTTATAACTTTTTAAAAATATAATCAAAATACCCTGAAAAAAAATCTATCAGAAAAAGTAAAAGGCACAGATGATTTTTATGTTGCTGATGATTTTGTCAGAAAGAAAACCATTCCTTACAATCAGATTCTTGCACTGAAATCTTTGAAAGATACATATGCTTAGGTCAATAATGAGGTTGTGTAATTTAGACCAAGTTTGATTTCTGGCTGTTGTATAAATAGTTGATAACAAGATCAATACATGCTTCTAGGTCTTAGGTTATCTTTACTTACATTTCCAATTAGAAAAAATGGACCTCACCGGGTATTTGATACTGAAATATTTCAGCGTGTAGTTTCTCTACAATAAATCAGCCTTCAACTTTAAAGACACATTTAATGGGTTTATGGGTCTAAATCTTTAGGGAACCTGGGATTGCTTTCTTTAGGTTTATGAAATCTGAGGTAGAATGTTTGCATGCAAGAATCAGAGTTCACAACTCAAAATAAATTTAAGGGGATCCTACAACCAGGGTTTTGTGGTGGCTTTCGCCTTCCATGTGGGACACTTGGGTTCAGTTCTTAGATAATGTACCGCAAGACCAACCATCTCTTGTTGGCCAGTGGAGGTTTATGTGTTGCTACAAGGCTGAACAAGTATCAGCATCCACACGAAAACAGCTAGTTCGCATTCTTTATGAGATCAAAGCTAGTGATGCATGGATTAATACATTGAGAGAAATTTACTTCGAGGAATGGCTCATGTCATTGTAAGGGCTGGCAAGTCCCACATCCATGAATCAGTTGACAGGTCGATGACTGTTGCTGCCGCATGAGGTTGCCAGTGTTGGCAAATCCAAAATCTGCCTGTCAAATGATAGGCTAGAGACTTCTGGACACTTACAACTGAAGAAATGAAGGTCAGCGAATGAGAGAGTAAAGGGGTGAGAAAGAGAAAGAGCTTTGCCAGAACATCCATAGATATCCTGGAGGCAGTCTATACCCCAAGGAAATCCCCCTTTCAGCTGATTACCTTCTCGCTTAAAATCACAAAATGGAAAAATGATTGTAGACTAAACACCCAAACCAACTGCCACAGAGTTTATTCCGGTTCAAAATAATCCTGTGTAGGGTTTTTGAAGCTGTAAGTCTTGATGGGAGCAGGAAGTGATATCTTTCTCTCATCGAGCAGCTTCTGGGTTTGAACAGCCAACCTTGTTATTGACAACCCTATGCTTACCCAACAGCAGCACCACAGCTCCTAAACATGGAGAACTGTAGTCCAATGGAAATATGATTATGGATCGCCATGGTCCCATGTGCAAGTGACCAAAGGGATGACGCGGGACTGGGAATTCCCTCAGAGTGGCATCTCGTCAAAGAGGGCAGCTTGGGAACAGAGTCACATGGGGAACACAGACATCATGTGATGACTGAGATAGATTCACCTATGAGTAATAAAGGATTGTTAGCTGCTACCAGAAACTAGAAGGGAGGCATAGGACAATTCCGCTCTCAGATCCCTCAGAACAAATCAATAGGCACCCCAATTTGGATTCATTCTCAACTAGGCCTGTGTGAAGAGAACAATCAATGTATCTCCTTTAAAGTCATTCACTTTGTCATATTTTGTTATGTTGGCCTTGGGATACTACGACATGAATCTATTCTGATACCTGAATTCAACACATTTGGGATTTACTAAAAACAGAAAAATGCCTATCATTGCTCTTCCAGCTGCCATTATCTTTACCAGAAATAGTGCGGAAAGACCTAATGGCACTGCTGGTAGACCAGAAATAGTGCGGAAAGACCTAATGGCACTGCGGGTAGACAGTTAACACTTTGAAATGATTTGAAAATCTATGAAGTGATACCGGGAGAAGAAGTCCAAGGAGACTCTGGATAGCTCCCCATGTGGATCAGCTTTGCCTGCATCAGTGAGACCGGGATGATGCATGTCCCTGTCCCAGGTCCTCAGTGATGGCACTCTCCTGTACACATAGACACAGGCTGCTCCACCACTCCGCCTGTTTGTTCAATAAATGTTTTTGGAACCATGGTAGACCCTAGGGGTATAGAGATTGAATAATAGGATGCCTGCTCTGGAGAAGCTCAGAGTGTATTGGATAAGGAAGGCAAGTAAACAAATAATTGCACAAAAATGATAATGATAGAAATACGGAGCAGACTGCACACAAAGTAGTGTGGCCCATTCTCCTGGAGAAAAGGCCCATGGAGGTGGGAAAGTAGGCTCCAAAGAGGATAAGTTTGAAAGACGTATCGTGGATGGTGTGGGCATGTGGTTTGAAAGGGAGCACAAGGTTTGAGGAGGGCAGGACCAGGCAGGAGGGCCAGAGGAGACATTGAAGGGCTTCAGTAGGGAGACAGCAGGCCAGATATCCTAGAGTTCACCCATGCCATGAAGAAAATCGAGAATTATTGATTCCTGAAAGGAGTTCTGACCTGTTTCCTGGTCATCAGGGTCACTTCTGGGAGGTCATGGTCATCCTAGCAAGAGCAGGGTTGGCATACGGGTGAGCAGGCCCTGTCCTAGGATAGGATGTGCATTTGCTCACAATAGTGTGGTAGGAGGCAGGTCAAAGCTGGTCTCTGGAACCATGCATGATTTCTCGATCCGCACAGCTATTGGAGTATGTTGGCATGAATTCTTCCACATTCTTTCAGGCTGAGCCTTAGAGACATGGAGCCTTCTGTGTGCTTGTCCTCTAAAGTGTAGTGCTCCCTGGAGACCAGTCTTCCTGAGCTGTGCGGAGGGGATGCATATTTTCAGTGACATGAGCTGTCACACTTTTGAAGAGAAAAGTGTGATACTATCAGTGAACTTGAATGAGGCACATTTCTCTCAAGAGGGCTGCTGATACAGCACCAGAAGAGCTCCCTGTGTGGAACCCGCCTCTTGCCAAGTGTACTAAGGGTGTACCCAGAAGGTATGAACACCACCAAATAGAAAGAATGATATTTTTTTCTAACCATATTGAGTTAGTTAATTGTGCCAGCCTGGCCGATAATCACATGTG
>NW_022111322.1:165806-184010 GCF_000313985.2 Echinops telfairi
GAGATGCTTACACGTTCACTGACTCAGCTTTCCTCCTGCAGTCGGCATTATTGCCTCTGTTTTGTGAGGTGAAGGACTTTGTGGACTGGTGTTGGGCATGGGTTAATGTTGGACTTGTGGGCTTGGGCAGCATTGGGTTGGGATGTTTTCGTGATGCACATTTTCTTTGCATAAAACTCTATCTTATACGTGAGTTGCTGTGGATTTGTTTCTCCAAAGTACCTAGACTAATACACATATACTCCTAACATAGGTGGGGGAAAACCTGGGAGAAGATTCCCACTGCTCTGTTTCCCTTCCTCAGTTGCAGCAATGCTTGAAAAATCTGTTCTGTAGAGGAAGCCAGGGGACTTTGGGGTCTGATGCACAAAGGCTCAGGGGAGTCCTTCTGGAGAGGGCCAACACTACTGACCTGGGGGTCCCCAGGTCCAGGGGTTCCAAGATACCCACTCCCCCTCTAGACAAAACAAAAACCAAGAACAAGGACCAGGTGCAGTCAAATGAAGTATAATATATGGTGACACCATGTGTATCAGAGTGGAACTGCTCTCTCGATAGTGCTTTCAATAGCTGATTGTGCAGAATTAGCACCAGATCTTTCTTCTGAGGGGCCTCTGAATTAACTCAAAACTCCAATCTTTCAGGTAGAAGCTGAGATTTGTAACTGTTCATATCAGCCAGGAACAGTAATACATGGAGTCCCCAAACCCATTTCTGTCTAATTAATTCCAATTAGTGGGGTCTCCCTGTAGTACAGAATAGAGTTATTCCATAGGATGTTCTGGCCTCAATAAAATGGATGGACACAGTGGCTGCAACAATGGGCTCAAACGTAACAACGATTGGGATGATGGCACAGGATTGGGCACTGGTGCAGAGGGTTGGGATGAGTCAGAACTGAATTGACAGCATCTAACAGCAACGACAACAATCTTTAAAGAATCAAACCATCCGCTTTCCTTCCATAGTGCCATTGGTGGAATTGAACTGCCAACACTTAGATTAGCAGATGAGAACAAACTATTTGTGCTACCCAGTAACCTTCCTCTCTAGACATTAAAGTTGCGTATTGCCAAAATGGTTTGCTCACTATACTACCCTACCTGGTGGCCTCATGGGAGGAGTAGTCTCCCAGGAGAAATAAGCAAAGTGACCTGGGCCAGATGAAAAGATGGAGGCTTTCCAACATAGACCCCCATTGTTTCCTCTTTCTTTTGGCAATAGACCCCTGGACATTCCCAGGAGTGGACACTTGGTCCAAACTTGACCACATGTCCCAGTCTTAGAATTACAGGCAAGTGTAAAAAGGAAAATGAGAGGTATTATGTGTCGTCAGAAAAGGTCTCCCAGTCCCTGCTGCCAAGTTTCAAAGAAAATCCTGTCACTGAGATTGCAAGCTCCAACACCAGCTTCTCAGTTCCTTCCTCAATTCTGTGAGCTATGACAGGATCATTTGAGTTAATCACACACAGAATCCCCTTGACCACCAGCACCCCCCCTCCCCCTTTAAATTTTTTTTGATAAGTCTGTCAGGATTGGTTTCTGTTGTTGCAGCAGAATCTTGACTGATATAGATATTGGTTCCAGAAATTAATTTTAGATAACAGTCCCTCAGGGTATGTGGAATTGGTCATGGGTCCAAATGGAATGGGTAAATATACAGGAAAAACAGCAGCTAATTTCATTATCTCTGTGCTCTCCTGAGACCAGGATACCAATGAGGGGGCAGTGATGGGCCGCAACAGCTTCCATCATAGAGCAACAGGGGATTGAGGCAAGGGGATGAATTGAACTTCTGAGAGCACCTGATCACCTAAGCAAAAGACATAGCTTATGCTCTAGCATCAGAAATCTCTCCTTAATATAAGTCATCTCTCATTATTTGTGGGTGTTGGATTGATGGTCCTTTTAAAAGACTCAAGTATTGCATCTGCTGATTCCTGAATTGCAATACTACTTAATTCACAACTTCATCAACCAGAGGCATGGTGGATAGACTCAGGTTCTGGGGTGAGGACCCTTGTAACTGCCTGGAATGCTTGAGAGCCTCACATCTCCAAACCAAATTTAAAAAATTCCCTTGCTCCCTCTCTCTTGCTTACAGGGTGGTGCTGACTCTCTGCCCCTACTTTGTTATTGTTCCCCATTTTAGCAAGGTTGGGATTGAATATGACCTGAAGGATGACGTGAATAATCAGGGCTCAAGGAAAAAAAGATCCTGGAAGTAATTATAGGCCAGTAGTCTGGGGAGATTTAGGAAACATAAATTGTATGAGTACTTAACTAATAGGGGGCCAATGTAATTGTAAGTGGTGCAAAATCTATTGTCATAGGTAAGCCCATCAGATATTGCACCTGCTGTGTACCTGCTTGGACAGTCAGCTGGATTCCAACAATCTGATGCTTTAATTAATGAAAATCTCTATTGAAGACTGGCCCATGCTGAGTGAAACTAAAAGACTAGAAATCTCTTCAATAATGTGGAAAAGTGAATTCAAAGACCCGTCTTCTTGCAGCATTCCCTGACAGGTCTCCAAAGACTCTTCTGTTTCCCTGGCCTTGAGCGGTAGATGACAAAGGAAATACAGACTCTCTTAAAATTGCTGGATTTATAGTTCCCCTGGGCCAAGAATGTTAGCGAATGGGGTCGATCGAATTGGGACCCTGGTATCATTGGAGATGGCAGAATCCTACAGTGACATGATGCAGGGCACAGCTAGAAGCAAAGCAGGTATTTATGACTCGTCATGGTAAGTGTGGTCATTCAGATTCAAGGCCTTACATGTGGAGATAACTGGAAAACTCACTGATGAGAGATAACTGCCCAAACCAACCCACTGCCACCAAACTGGTTCCAATTCAGAATACATAGAATCCTATATTGAATTCTTGGGATTGTAAACCATTACAGGAGCCCCATCTTTGGGTGGCTCATTAATTATGTATCATTGATTATGAGTCCCTTAAAGACTGTGATCACCTCATCATCTTTATCTCCTAGTTTAGGCTAGATTATGCTGACATGACAAACCAAAACAAACAAAAAATTGAACATGTTACCATCAAGCCAATTCCAACTCCTGGTGACTTCCTATGTTATAGAGTAGAAGTGCCTCACATATTTTTCTTGGTCGTAATCTTTATAGAAGCAGATTGCCAGGGCTTTCTTCCATGGCACTGTGTATTGGGTTTAACCACTAAATTTTAGGTTAGAAGTTAAGCACTAACTATTGGCACAACTCAGGAACACTAACAATGTCCACAATCCCAGTGACTTAAACATTACACCGATTTAAATATCACCCACTCAACACTGGTGTGGTTGTTAGTTGTCACTACATTACTAGCTTTCAAGGCATCGCTGAATGGATTCATAACACCAACTTAAGAGCTATTAGTCAAATGCTTAACGTTCAGAATTCTTCTCACTCAATACTATCTTCTCTGGAAGCTGTGGGAGTTGGGGAGAGAAGCTATGATTATGACAGTTGCTCAGGGGCCCAGGCTGAAGAAATGGCTACCACTTCAAATAATGCCATTATTTGAATGGCAAAAGGAGATCTTCAGGGTCTCATATTAGCAATAAATACCCTAAAAAGAGAGATGTGTAGCTTCCCATTGTTCCACTCAATAACAGGAGACCAGGGTATGTAATCCTACTTTGTACTTAACAGTGGAGAACTGAGAATATTTGGCTAACAAATATAACTCCTGACTACATTATCTCTTGAGTGCCACACACAATCCATTATTCCATGATGAAGTTCCTCATGACCTTTTATGTAACAATGGTGTATTCTGAATTGGAACCAGTTTGGTGGCAATGGGTTGGTTTGGGCAGTTATCTCTCATCAGTGAGTTTGCCAGTTATCTCCACATGTAAATAAATTTAAAAAGTGATTGAAACTACCCATATTGCTGTGCACCAGAAGGCACAGATTAGCAGAATAGGAAACAAGGATGATTTGTTGAAGACTCAGTTTTGACATCAGTGAATGGAGACAAGACATGGGCACTATCTTACAATACACAGTCCACATCCTGTTTCTTGTAACTTCCAAATACACAGGTCCAAGAATCTAAAGGATGGCACTACTTACAGTTCTGTATAATATGTTGTTTTTGTTTATGTCACCCAAGGTTTGCTGATAGACAAACACTACAAATTGGGAGACGTATTTGGTTAACCACATATATAATAGAGATCTAATATCCAAAATATGTATTTTTAAACGTTTCCAATTAAATGACAGAATGACAAGTAACCCAATTTTTTAAAGTGGAAAAAGGCTTTAAGCAGATATTTCACCAAGGAAGTATTCAAATGACCAACAAGCACATGAAAAGATGATCAGCATCATTAGCTGTTATGGTTGTTAGGTTCTTCCAAGTCAGTTCTACTCATACATTAAGAAACACTGCCCAGTCCTGTACCATCCTCACAACTGTTATGTTTGAGCTCCTTGTTGCAGCCATGGTGTCAATCCATCTTGTCGAGAGTGTTCCTCTCTTTTGCTGACCCTCTACTTTACCAAACATGATGTCCTTCTCTAGGAACACCCCTTTCTCACATGTCCAAAGTGCACGAGACAAAACCTCACTATCCTTGCTTCTAAGGAGCATTTTAGCTGTACAGACAATCCATAGAATATTCAATATTCTCCATCAACAACATAATTTAAACGCATCAATTCTAATTTGACCTCCCATATTCATTATTCAGTTTTCAGGAAAATACAAAACAAAACAACAATAAGCTATCACTTTGCCTCCATTAGAATGGCTATGATTTAAAAACAAAGAACAGCAATAAAACAGAAAACAAAGGGTACTGGCAAGGGTGTAGAGAAACTAGAGCTATTGCTGGTAAGAATGTAGAATGGTACAGCTGCTATGGAAAACAGTGTGCAAAAAGTTGAACGTAGAACTACCATATGATCCAGCAATCCCAATTCTAGGTATATGTCCAGAAGAGAAGGCAGGAACACAAACAGAAACTTATATATGACATCTATTGCAGAATTTTACACAATGAACAAAAGGTAAAGCTAACCTAAGTATTCATCAAGTGATGAGTGGATGAAAAAATGGAGTAACAGAGTATGATACTATGGGCCACCTGAGCTGCCCACCAAATAGATACCACCAGCTGTCTAGGGAGAGAGTAAAACCTTAGTGAGATAGAGTCACAGCCTGACCCCGCAGCACAGTTGGCCTCAGATAGTCCATAGAACCATTCTTACTAGCCTCACAGAGAAAACACAGGGTTCCTGGACTCCCAGGAAAATGGTGCTGAGGTCCAACAAAATGACACACAGACAACAACCTATATTAGCAAACACTACAAGAAAGCAAGGTAAACAAATGCAATGTCTGAAAAGGACCTGAACCTAGTGACATACAGAGAAGAAGCAGACTTTGATCCACCACAGAAAGAAACCTTCAGAATGCTGCTTAGAGTCATACAGGATATGAGGGAATCAATAATAAAAAGGATGAAATAATAGAGAAGATAGAATCCACCTATCAAAGGGAAATACAAGAGTTAAGGGACAATGCAACAGGATCAAAGAATAAGATAAGAGACCTCACCAACAGGCTAGAAGAAATGGAGAACTGCATCAGCAACCTTGAAGATAGCCAACAAATTGGAAAGGCAATCAAACAAAACAATGAAATAAGCTTAAGAAAACCGAAAACAATGAGCAATGCTACGAAGAAGAACAACAGTAGAATAATTGGGTTACTAGAATAAGGCATAATGAAGAAATCAATAGCCAAATTAGCGAGAGAATTCCTGGAAGAAAATTTTCCCAATCTAATGAATGAGAACCAAAAATCAGTGAGGACACCAATTAGACTGAACCCCAAGAAGAATACACCAAGGTATATAGTAGAACTTTGAGGAAAAGGAGAAAATCATAAGAATAGCTAGAGAAAAAAAGTCAGTCACCTATAAGGGTACTCAGACTGGATTAGGAAACAAACCCATCAACCTTCTCTCTGCAAAAGACACATAGCAAGCTCCCAGATAAAAATCCTCCCAGGTTGAGGATTAAAGGCTGATGGAAAGTATATAAAGCTAATGGCAATTTTTTAAAAGCCGGAGTTGTAATACTAATCTCTAACAAATCTATCTCAAGGTGCAGGGCATACCTAGAGAAAATGATGGGCATTATGTAATGCTTATGGGATCAGTAGACCAAGAAACAGTGAGCATAATAAATATATATGCGCCCAATAAGAGACCCACAAAATTCATCAATCAAATCCTTCAAAAGATGAAAAAAGAAATCACTGGTTCAACAATCATAGTATCAGACTTCAATACACCACTCGCTGTGAAAGACAGATTAATGGGAAAGAAGCTCAAAATGAAGTTATAGAACTACTCTGCTATTAGACAACTCAAACTGATAGACATATTCAGAGCTCTCTACCCAACTGCAAAAACATTCACATTCTTTTCAAGTCACTATGGCACATATTCAAAAACAGCCCACATGCTGGGACACATGTAAAGTTTGAGCAAATTCAAGCAAAAAGAGAGGTCACTCAGACTTCCTTTTTTGACCACTATGCCATAAAACTGGAAATCAACAAAATAAAGATGTAAACAAAACAAAACAAGGAAAATACTTGGAGGATGAACAACTTTCTTCCTCAAAAAGGAGTGGGTACTGGCTCAAACTAGAGATGAAATTAGGACAGGTCTAGAAACTAATGAGAATGAGACAACAACATACCCAAACTGATGGGATACAATAAAGGCAGTTATCAAAGAATGTTTGATAGCAATAAATGCACAAGTGAGGAAGGAAGAGAGACTTATGAAAACCTTCAGCAACTGGAACAGAATAATCCTTTTAATAACAAAATAAAAGAAATAATAAAAATCAGGGCAGAGATAAATGAGTGGGAAAACAAAAAACAATGCAAAAAAATCAAGACAGTAAAAAGTTGATTCTTTGAAAAGATTAACAGAATCAACAAGCCATTGGGTAATCTAACCAAAGATAGGAAGGAGCAGACATCAATATCCTGGAAAAACTATCCCTCCTCAGATTATCTCATATATAGATGATAAGAACCTGAACAGGCCCATAGAAAAAGAAGAACTAGATAAGGTTATCAGAGAACTGCCAACGAAAAAATTCCCGGCCCAAAGGCTTCACAGGAGAATCCTACCAAGCATTCAAGGAAGAGCTGACACCAATTCCACGCAAGCTCTTCTAGAGCATAGAAAAGGATGGTAACCTACCAATCCATTTTATGAAGCAAGTACAATACTGATATCAAAACGAGGCAAGGATCCCACAAAAATAGAGAACTACAGGACGATATCTCTAATGAACATTGATGCAAAAATCCTTAACCAAATCTTGGCCAATAGAATAAAAAAATATGAAAAACGAATAATTCTTCATGACTGAGTGGTATTCATACCAGGGATGTAGATATGGTTCAACATCTGAAAATCCACCAACATTATCCACCATATTGAGAAGGAAAAGGACAAGAACCAAATGATAATATCAATAGATGCATTAAAAGCATTTGACAACATTCAACACCCATTCCTAAATAAGACACTCGAGAAGATAGGCTTGGAAGGAAATTACCTCAATATAATACAAGCTATATAAGAAAAAACAGTAGCAAGCATTATAATCAATGGAGAAAAGGCAAAAGGTTTCACAATGAAAAAGAGGACCAAACAAGGGTGTGCCTTGTCTCCACTTTTATTTAACATTGTCCTGGAGGTCCTTGCTAATAACATAAGGCAATGGAAGGGCATTAAAGGTATTCATCTGGGAATGAATGCTATAATTTCATATATTGAGAGCCCCAAAGGCTCGACAGAAGGAGTCCTGAAAGCAACGGAGGAATATGGTGGGATGGCAGGATACAAAGTAAACAAACAAGTGAATTGGATTGCTATAAATACTAAATGGGATCACAAAAAAAGAGATCAAGAATGTAGTACCCTTCACAATAGTCAAGCATAAATTGAGATATCTAGGGATATACCTAACCAAATATATATATATATATATCGTATATACTCGAGTATAAGCTGACCTGAATATCAGCCAAGGCATTTACCACACAACTGCATTAAAAATGTGCTGGAAAACTCAGCTTATACTCGAGTATAAATGATATATCTACATGGAAAACTACAATGCCACAGGAAATTGTGGCATTTATATAATCTATGTGCTGATAAAACTGGATATCAACCTGCAAAAGAATGACGCATGACCCATACCTCCCCACATACACAAGGACCAATTCAAAGCAGATCATAGACCTTGAGGTAATACCCCAAACTCTCAGGATCATTAATGAAAAAAATGGGGAAAGCTAAGAGCCTTAGCATAGGGAATACATGAGCTATCAGCAATAATGAAGGATACACAGCCCAAGGAAGATAAAACAGACATGTGGGACATACTAAAGATAAAACACTTATGTACATTGAAAGAGTTCAGCAACAGAGTAATGAGAGAGCCCACAGAATGGGAAAAGATATTTAGTAATGACACATTAGACAAAGGTCTTATCAAAAAAATCTGTAGATCTCTGCAACCTTACAACAAGAAAAAAATGAATAGTCCACTGAGGAGGTGAGTTGAACAGGAAACTTACAAATGGGGAAACCCGAATGTCCAATAAACATATGAGAAAATGTTCCCTATGATTCCACCTAACACCCATAAGAATAGTGCAATCGAATTTTTGGAGAAAAAAAAAAAAACCAACAACCTGAAAGCAACAAATTTGGAGGGGGTGTGGTGAGATAGGAACTCTCATTCACTGCTGGTGGTCTTGTAGATACGTACAGCCATGATGGAAAGTGACTTTGTTTTGGTGATACCTAAAACAGATGGAAATTGAGTTACCTTATTGCCAGCAATTCTACTACTGCATATATAATCAGAAGAAATAAGAAACAGTGCACGACCAGACATCTGCGCTCCAATGTTCATCACTGTGCAGCTCACAATCGCAAAGAATCAGAAATCACCTAAACTTCCATCAATGTATGAATGGATTTAAAATATCTGATATATACACACAGTGGAGTACTATGCATCCCTAAAAAACAGTGTTGAAAAGATGAAGCACCTCATCTCATGGAAAGAGTTGGAGCATATTATGCTGAGTGAAGTTAGCCTAGCACAAAAGGACAAGTATAACATGAATCCAGGTACGTTCAAACAACAGAATGGGCATACGGCAAAACATACATATCACACAGGTCCCAGCCTGAGGACCAGATACTGTGGCAAGAGCCAGATCAACACCCTGCCCACCCCGACACCCCAGCCACCACCACACACACACACAAAAAGAGAAAGAAAAAGAGGCAGATAACACCTGTGCTGAAAGACATCTACCACCACCATGCTATCCCCATATGCCTTTTAAGACCCATAACATAGAGGGGTAGGGGAAGAAAAAAGATGGCAATGGGGAAAGAGGGCATCAATCCACCAAAGAGATGGCATGGTTTATGTCTTCACAGGAAAGGGAGAGAGAGAGAGTAGAACTCGTTTGAGTGTACCAAGCCTTGAGGGTGACAATCCTGCTTGGAGGAGCTCATTCATAGAGGACTCGAGACATGATGTCCTCTCCCTAGAAGATGGAACTATAGGGGACAGCACTGAAGATAAAATTCAGGGACTGCAGCTGGTCTGACTCACCTACATGGGGGCAAACCAAGAGGGGAGTGCAACAGACCAGCAATGGGAACAAAGCCACAAAGTCCCCCAGGAATCCTGATTGTAGATATCTGACTCAGGGGTAGCACTTGGCACCTTCTCTGAACTTTTGAGGAGATTTTCACAAGGGGACCACACTGAAAGTCTGAAAGTGTAATGGAGTGGGCAGTGAGGCCACTAGCCCACTCCATCCTTGACTGCAGGAAGAGCAATGGGTTTTGTAGGAGGCATGGTGCTAGGTTATGAATGCTGAAGACTAAAACAGTATAAGTGCTGTTGGGTAGGTAAGTCCTGGGATATGGATCCCAGGTAGAAAAGGGGATTGGACTGATGGATTACAACAGGGCCTGCTCGCTATTTAACAGAGAGATGCTCATTGACTCTGGGTCAGGACAACAGACTTAGAACTATTTCTATGGTCTCTCTTTATTGCTCTCTCTTCCCCCCACCTTTTGGTGACTATCTATATAAGATAGGCAGGATAAGCAATTCCCAGGGGACAGCAATGAACTGACAGTTCTGGTGGGGTGGGGGTTGCATCAGAGAGGAAGAGGCAAGGGGAGGGGAGTGATGAGCCAATAATGACAGGATCAGGAGAATAGCAAGGGATCTAAAATTGACGGTGTGTATGTTCATTTGTATAATTAAAATAATTTTATTCATGAAATCCAAATTAGATAAATCCTTTAGCAAAAGTAACAGGAGTAATGATTCCCTGAGGGTGTGGGAAGAGGGGGGCAGTGGAGGTGGGAAGGGGAAACTGATAGCAATGATGGCTTTATAACCCCACTCAAGGGGAATGAATAACAGAATTGCAGGTGGACAGATACATTAGATGGTGTAAGATACAGCATATATATATATATACTGCATTCCATGGGGGTACGGGGGAGGGAGGGGTTAAAGGGGAGCTGATATCAAAGAGTTCAAGAAGAAAGAAAATGTTTTCAAACTGATGGTGGCAGCCATTGTACATTTATGCTTGATCGACTTGAATTATGGATTGCTATAATATCTATAAGAGCTTTCAATAGCATGATTTTTTTAAAGTAAGAAAGAAAACCAAAAAAGTTGCTACCGTGTTGATTATAACTCATGGCAAGCCCATGTGTGCAGAGTAGAATTGCATTCTATTGAGTTTTCACGGCTGTGACCTTTCAGATGTTGGTCAATAGGCCTTCTGTCTGATGCACCTCTGGGTGGGTTTACTCAACCTTTTCGTTAGTAGTCAAGCACTTAATATTTCCTGGCTCTTAAAACTGAAAAGATCATAACTCAATCAGACATCAAGCATATTTGATCAATAGCACCATGATTTGCTCAAGATCCCAGTCATATCTCTGGGTCTCTCTTGATCCTGAACTCCTTGGGTCAGTTTGGACCTCAAGCTGAGTCCCCTTCAGGACAGTAAAAAAGTATTGCAGAAATTGTAGGTCTCATGCAAACTGGCCTGGCCACAGGAAGACAGGAACTAGCTCTGACCCGATGTTCTAATTAAAGTTTTGAAATTCAAACTGATTGGACTACCATTGATGTTGTACCCACTTCCCAAATTAAGGGGATATTTATGTTTAAAGGTGGGAGGGAATCAGTTGAATTTGTTTGAGTCACATGCTCCTCCCGGGATGTCTGGAAGCTTTACTGAGACATATCTACAGTAAGAGACCCTGCTGATGTTTGAAATACCAAGTATAGCTTCTAATATCATAGCAACATGTAAGCCACCAACCATAGTGCAGCAAACTGATAGATGGAGGGTAAGTGATTTGGTAATACTTGTTTATATATACCTGATTTTCTGTTATGCAGACACACCCATATTTACCAAAGTCTAAATATTGTGGTTAATTGCAGTCACAGTGATATTGATTTTTGTCATATTGATTTTGATCCATATGATTATATTGATATTGACTTTTATATGCAGATTAGACTGTGCTCTATAGGGTTCCAAGGCTGTGACCATTCAGAACCAGATCACCAGGCCTGTCTTCCAAGACAGGTATATTATAATTCAGTGTTAAACCATTTGCACCATGCAGGGATTTCTAGGCCTGAGTACTGAAAGTCCAGCCAAATAAGTAAATCAAACTGGCCCATCCTCTGTGCACATCTTAGCAGGACCCTTCGTGAATAAGGATGGTTTCCATTCATGTGTTTCTCCTTTCCTTCAGTAGTTCATACCTAAGTCTAACTGACAGGCCCTTGCCATATTTAATGACTAGCTAGGAGCCCTGGTGGTGTAGTGGTTACAAGTTGGGCTACAATCCACATGATCAGAAGTTTCAAACCATCAGCAGCGCCATGGGAGAAAGAGTGGGATTTCTACTCTGTAAATAGTTACTGTCTCAGAAACCCACAGGGGGTTGTTTTAAGTTAGCATTGACTCCATAGCAGTGAGCTTTGTTGTTGTTGTTTTGAAGATGGGTAGACCCGGCTCTCCAGAGCCACACCATTTGTTTCGGTTGGAACAGGAAGGTCTGGTACCTGGGGAAAGGACTCTGAACTCGTGGCAAAGAAGGGGAGTTCTTTACCTCCTGACTGGCTAAGCTCCTGGAGAGCTGTGCCAGGATAATCCCAGAGCAGGCAGGTTGGGAGGATTTCTAGATCTGTATGTGTTTGTAGGAATTGATGAACAATTCCTGGGTTGTTTGCGCATGGCTGTGAGGTCAGTGTCCCCTGAGCCTGGTAAGGACATTGGCATAATATAGAGCAGCTTCTGACCAGACTCAGACCGCAGCACACTATGTCCACTCCACAGCTGATCCAGTACCAGAGAGAAGAGTCGGACCGGGAATGTAGAGCCTGGAGCAGCCTGTTGGAAGGTCATGACATTGTGGTGTGCGCTGTCAGCCAGCTCTTGAATGGCAGCTGCTCTGGGCGAGAGGAAGAAACAGTTGGTCCAGGTCAATTGGAGATTGATTTACTTGACATGTCCATGTTATATGTCTATTGGATTTCCACAGATGGCTGATCTTCAGCTGATATCACACTAGACAGAAGGAGAGTGACTAGATGTGCTGTCTGCTCCCAGCCTGGCTCCTGCATACCTCCTTCTCTGTGGCTGCACTAGTTAACCCATGCAGCAGGCCCAGGCTTCCTGGACTCACAGTCCTTGTCCAGCCACAGGCAGTGGCTCTTTAGAGACCTTTCCATCACCTCATCTCAAGCACCCTATCTTAAATCACAGATTTAAGACTACACCTTTTTTCCAGTATTGGCTCCCCCCATTTCTCTTCCTTTGACGTCAAGGATACTTGCCTCATCCCTATGCCCAAGCCTCTTCTCTGGGATACAGTTCACCCTGGCCTGTGGCCTTGCTTGACCCCAAGTCTTCCAGAGATCTCTCCGATCCCTGAGTTGTGTCTGGGGGCCCCCTAGATTCTCAGATTTTACCTCATTCACAACCTCTGCCTACTTATCACTTCTGACATTCGCCTGCAGGTTCTATCCTCTCTCTGAATCCAGTCAACAAAATTCCTAAGTGCTATGTACTCTTGCCACAGTCCCTTACTGCTTCAAAACTGAACTCCTACACACTGTCCTCATGGCAAATGTTTGCCCAAATCACATCTTAGAAGGCTGAACCTACTGGATTCATCCTCGATGTCTCCCCTACCTAAGCACCTGCTTAGGCCTACTCTTTTTTGTCTACCTAGTCTTCCAGGTCTAATTCAGTGTCACTACTTGCCTAGAAGGAGACACAACTTGCTCTTCTGGTCTTCCAAGAAGTATCCTGTTTTATGTTAAGAGGCCTAAGCATTTTGACCTGATTAATCCCCCCTGTTCCTATTGGCCAGACTGACAAAATAAACTTACCTATCACAAATGTTGTAGCTTTAGCCATACAAGAAGGTTCAACAATTCTGTCAGGCCTGGAATGTGAAAGAGGAACTAAAACCAGCTAAAGTAACCCAGAGGTGGTGGCAATGGCCATTAATGATATAGCATGGATGAAGGAACACCTTGGGGGTGAGAATCGGAGTAGAATTCTTTCACTATCCCTGCCAACATAGAGATCAACTCTCCTTGGAGGCTGCTATTCGAGTGATTAGGTGCATGGGCTTTGCAAGCAGATACACGTGTGTTACGTATCCCCCTTCATCACTATATAGGTATGTAATCTTGAGCATTTCTCTTAATCTCTCTGTTTTAATTTTCTCACTTATAAACTAGAAATTCTAATTTTTATTTTAACTTTCTTCCATTCGACTTTCCATAGGAGGGTCTGTTCCACACTTGGTCCCTGACCTTGTTTTGACTGAAGATATTGAGCTTCTCCATCATCTCTTCCCACAGATGGAGTCCATTTGATTCCTGTGTGTGCCATTAGGCATGATCCATGTGTGTAGTCAGCATGTATCTTGCTTAAAAATATATATTTTCAATAATGGGGACATTGGGAGGCCTTGCATTCCAATTGCCAGTTGCATTCCAATCATGAATGCATCTTGATTGCATCTGTGACTAATTTCTGATTGAAGAAATTAATAGAATTCTTCAATTTCTCCACCACTAGCTTTAGAGGTCTGGCATAACTTTGAATAACAGCTGTACTAACTTAACTTCCTTAAATGCATATAGATATTATCCTACCACATATAGCATTGTAATTAAAGATATATCTTCAAGTTGAAATGTTCCTTTGACCAATGAATGTAATGGCATTTCTCTTGAATTTGTCATTTTTTGGCCAATTAAAAAAAAAAAGACTGTCCAAGTCAAAATAACCAGTACCAAACCATTTGAGAAGAATGCCTAGAATATTGATTTTTATGCCTCCCCTTTCATTTTTGATAACTCCTGATTTTCTTAAATTCATATTTTGTACACTATACATTCTGATTAATAATAGAAGTTCTCAATGGTTTCTTCTCTTTTGAATCATGCCCATCAGCAAATGAAGGCCTGAAAGTTTGGTTCCATCTACATCATTAAAATGGACTCTATTAATAAGAGGTAGCCCGTCTCCGGGCATATTTCAAGTGCTTTCCAACTTAAGGGACTAATCTTGTGCCCCTATAGCTGATAATGTTTACTGGTATTCCTAAGGTTCTCAGTGTCTAATCCCTCAGAAGTGAACAGCATATTCCTTCTCCCTCGTCTGCCCTTAGTCTAGACACTCCCCTACAGCCTGCTACCTTGGGTGACGCTGCTGGGTTGAACAACTGGTGGCATAGCTTCCACCATCCCAGCAACACCCCAGTTTGTTACAATACTACAAACCGATAGGTGAAAACTCAAAACTCCCTGCCGTCAAATCAATTCCTACTTAAAGTAATCTTATAGGACAGGGTAGAACTGCCTCTATGAGTTTCCGAGAGTGTAATTCTTTACAGGAGTAGAAAACCCAATCTTTCTCCCTTGGAGAGACTGGTGGGTTCAACCCTGACCTTGGGAGTAGCAGCCTGACTAGGTCTTGTAACCCACTAAGGCTACTAATATATACCAAGAAGAAATGAAAGCATATATTTTTACATATACTTGTACACTGACATTTATTGTAGCATTTTTCACAATAGGCAAAATGTGGAAACAACTCAAATGTCCATCAATAATAAATGTCCATGAATAAACCAAAATGTGGTATATCTATGGAGCAAATTATTATTTGGAAACAGCAAAAAAAGAAGTAATGATTCATACTACAAGACATATGAACCTTCAAAACATTAAACTGAATGAAATAAGTGAGATTCAAAAGGACAAATAGGACACAAGCCTGTTTATAGGAAATAGCTAGGATAGTAGGTAAAGGTGGAGATAGTAAAATTCAGTAGAGGTTACCAGAAGTGGGTAAAAGGAGGAAATGAGTTATCACTTTAAGGAGACTGAGTTTCTTTAAGAGTGATGAAAGCAGCAGAAATGGATAATGACGATGTTTGTACAACGGAGAATGTAATTAAGGCTTCTGAAATATACATGTCTGGAAAATATGCATACATTGGTTGAGCTGGCAAATGTTTTGTTACATATATTTCACCATGATAATTTTTTGAGGAAAGAAACTTCCAGTTCTCCATCCAAGGCAAGAAGGGAGCAGAAGATAAATGTTTTTGTGCAACAAACAAAATCCCAAGCAAAACACGGGCCTCTCCGGCTGCCGTCCACCTCACTCCCCATTCTCAACAAAGATTCCGACTTGTTTCTCCGCTTTGTTCATCTAAGTTGTGTCGTGTGTACTCTATCCCACTTAATACTAATTAGATGTGCGTGTGAACTATCATTTTCACATCCTCTCTTCTTTTATCTCAATGAAGCACTTAATTTTCTAATGAGAGTGTTTGTAAGATCATCAAAGGGAGGGGAGTTGTGCAAAGCAGGAAATGCTGGAGAAACGGCTTGGAACTTAAGGGGGGATCTTTCAAAGCGGTGGTTTCAAGGTCTTTCCACCAGTAGTCTGTGTCTTCTACTTTTAGCTTGAAAAGATTCAAGCAAAAGATCGACCTGGTCAACAGGGAATCAATCACTTTGGAGCGTCAAGCTCAGCTCAAGACCCATCTATGATGAGTTCAGTATCAATCAGCTGGGAATCCGTCTCCTTTCTTATGCTTTTCTCCTCACTCCTTTCTCCTTACCCTTCTGGCAATAAGAAACTGGGTAGAAAGTCTTCATGTTATGCTCTTCTCTTGTCTCACAGGTCACATTCATTCATTAGACAAATGTTCCTCAGGGACTCACTGTGTTCCAAGGACACTGGTTATGTATGTCAGAGGATAGCATTAAGGTGGGGGTTATATGTTTGTATTATACACAAGGAAGACCAGCGTGTGCTTACAAAATGACATTCAGCTGATTTACTTAGTGGCCCCATGTTTGACCCGTACAGAAGTGTCAATTATTTCTCATATGGTCATGAGTAGGATGCCGCAGCCAATGATATAGTCTAGTTTCATAAAGGTTTGGCACTCACACTGTGCCAGACCCCGCTGGAAAGTTACCCTGTTATTCTCCTAGCTCCTGCTTGGCCTGCCTTGCCCTTTCCTCTCATCCAGAGACTCCATCAGTCAACACGTTTTTTGAGAACTGCCTCTGTGTGTGACATCACTGGAGATATAAGATGAATGAGGCACAGCATCCGGCCTCAGAGACCCTCAACCCCAGCAGAAGGCAGGCACGTGAAGGACACATTACCCAATACCCCCACAGGGCAGAGTCAAGCTGTGTGGATATGCTTCCTGTTGTACTGTTTCCTCTTTTATCCACAGGTGTCCCTCACCGCTAGACACACACTGCTCAACTCTACGTCAGCAGTTCTCAACCTTCCTAAGGCTGCGACCCTGTCATACAGTTCCTCACGTTGTGGTGGCTCCCAACCATAGCATTATGTTCATTACTACTTCATCACTGTCATTTTGCTACTGTTAAGAATCAGGCGACCCCTGTGAAAGGGTCATTCAACCCCCAGGTTGAGAACTGCTGTTCTAGAACATCTCCTCCCTCGCTCATCTCACGTGCACTGCTCCATTCAGAAGGTGGGCTGTCCTCAAAGCAGACCTACTAACCCCTAGGTGACTCCCCCTTTTCCTTTGCCCTTCAAAAGTCTCCTGAGGACCCTGGTAACGCTCAGTTTCCAAGCAGAACTGGGGCAGGAAATCTGCTGCTCTTCTTCTCCCACAGACCCACAGCTGTTCTTACACTGTGGGTGGCGAGCCAGGCCCACCCCTTACGAAGAGCAGAGAACTTAGGTGCTGTTGACTTCTGCCAGTGAGAGGATGGGATGCCCGCTCCCCATTGAAGGACATGCCCAGATCCTTCCTGGCCACATGGTGAGAAAAAAATCTGTCACTGAAGTCTGCTGCCTTGGCAGTCTGTAGGCTGCAAGCTCATGGGGGAACCAAGAGCCAGGAAACTGGAGTTAGAACGGTGTGACTCCAGGCAGACTTGCAATGTCTGGCGCCGTCAAGAATTAGGAGGCAGAGCCGTGCAGCCATGGGACAAGGCCTGTAGCCATCACACCGCCTTAGGGCAGGAGAGGGCTCAGCAAGACCCCAGAGGATGAGGGGGAGTATTTCTCAGAGGATCTTCCAGAACTCCCTCTTGATAACATGGAGAAGACTTGTTTCCTCCTGATGTGCTTTCTTGGAAGGTTCCATTCAAGCTGCCACTGCATGTTGGAAACATTCAATCTCAATATCCTCTTAACTTTGCTGAAGGGTGTCAGCTCTGTCACTGTGGTAACTGAGCCAATGACACTGGTTCAGACTCCTCGAGCTGTGGAGGTAAATGGGACCCATAGGAAAGTTATTCCATATGTTGATGGAAATATTGCCTTCTTAGAATTTTTGCCCATTAGTCTGAATTCTGAGGTTGCAGAAAATCAAACTTCTTCTCATGATAGTCTTCCAAGTTTTGGAGTGTAATTCAGAATCACATATTTCATCAGATCCTGGCAAATAACCCCTTGTTTCTCCAATCATTGTTTCTCAACCTCTCTTCTCCTCCTCCTCCCACTCACATGATGTTTATTTTTTTT
>NW_022111322.1:185753-193157 GCF_000313985.2 Echinops telfairi
AGCCTGTTGGGGCACCATGCCCTGTCTCCAATGTCCACCCTCATCATTCCCTGGGGATCTTTCTACTCCCCTCCCCTGCTGTGCCGCTGCCCCCCCCCTCACATGATGTTTATAATGTGCTACTCAAAGTGGGGTCCATGGACCAACAGCATCACCTGGTAGTTTGTAAGAAAGGCAGAATCTCAGGTCCCATCCTATTGTTGCTATGAGCCATTGGGTCAATTCCAAACCACAGCAACCCTGGATGACAGAGTAACTGCCTCGGGGGATTTCCTAGGCTGTATGTAGTCTTTGTGGGAAAAGATCACTATGTTTTCTCCTGGGGAGCCCCTGGTGGGTTTGAACCACCAGTCTTTTGATTAGCAGCAGGAGCCTAACCATTGCATCCTGGAACTTGTACACACATATTAAAGCTTGAAAAGTGCTTGTTTAAAATGTGATCACAGTGACATATGAGGGAGCTTCAAAAAGCACCATTATCTTTTAATTCCATTTTTCATGAACTTCCTGAAGCAATCAAACCAAGCCAAACTCACAGCCATTGAGTTGACTATGACTCATAGTGACCCTATAGCACAGGGTAGAACTGCCCCTGTGGGTTTCCAAGACTGTAACTCTTCGTGGGAGTTGAAAGCCTTGTCTTTCTCCCTCAGAGCATGCTGGTGGTTTTGAACTGCTAACCTTGCCGTTAGTAGCTGAACATATAACCACTATACCATATGCTTATATATCCAATGCATCAAGTTGATTACGCCTCACAGCGATTCTCTAGGGCAGAGCAGAACCTCCCTATCCAGTTTCTAAGGCTGTGAACAGTACAGAATCGGACTGCCCTACTTTTCTTCCTCAGAAGGCTGGCAAGTTTGAAACGTCAGCCTTTCCATCAGGAGCCAGACACTTGACTATTGTGTCACCAGGAGCTCTTAATTTAAATATGAGGAAATTCAAAAAGCTCATGGAAAAATTCCATTTTCTTTTAATTACATTTTCCTCACAAACTTTTTGAATTCCTGTGTGTCTGTGTGTGTATAAACCCACTATGTCAAACAATAGAAGAGTGGTTCATTAAATTATGACATATTCAGGCTATGAAATATGCATTATGCATAGATACTGTATAGAAATTACATAGAGACAAGGGGGAAATGCTAATGCTAATAGTTAACATTTAAAGAGCACACTGACTACATGCCAGATTGTTCAAAGCATATTATAGTGTTACCTCCTTGAATCTTTAAAATTACCCCATGAGGCAGATAACATTGTTATACCCACTTTAAAAGTTACCGAAGAAGACCAGAGGGGTTGAGTGACTCTCCCAATGTCACACAGCTAGAGTTGGGGCAGTTTAATAAAAGAACCACTGTGTTTAACTATTGCTAAAGTCAAATGACAAAAACACAGTTACAGAATTATGTATATGCCATCACTGCCAGTATAAGAATATCTATTGAGCATTCTTATGCTGTCAAATTATATTACTGTAATAAAGATAATAAAAAACATCATGGCCAAAACTTCATACAGCTTTACCTAGTCCCATATAGGATTTCTACAACCTCTCTTACATTTTCTTTCAATTTAAACAACGTTTACAATATAAAAATAGCATACATTCATGGTTAAAAAAATGTAAGTATATGTAAGGGAATGAACTAAAGATAAAAGCACGCTTCTCCATCGCCCTCTTCCCTGTGAGATAACTACTATTAGGCTTTTCTTGGATAGCTTTCCAAAAATGTGTTTTGCATTTAAAAGAATGAACACACACACAGAGGTACATATCACACACACACATTGCACTCATAGCTGGGTTGCATCTGTTGAAGCAACCTGATTGGCTCGTGTTTTATTTATGATAAATTGGAACATCCAGATCTCACTCGCATGAAGTGTTAAGTTTCCATCTCTCCATCTTGCACAGTTTCTTTCTTTTTTGGCCTCCTGTAAATGTATGATATTTTATGTCTTCTTACTGAGTTTCATGTAGCTTGGCTGTGTTCTAGCATCCCAGAAAATGAAATCATTTTATTTCTGAGTCTACGGCATGGAAGTTTTTTCCTTTGCAATTCTAATAAGCATGCCCTGATTTTCTAGGCTTAAGGAAACAACTGCAGGCAAGGGAGTGGGCGGAGGCGGTGAGGGTGGTTTATGGGGGTCGCTATAACAGTGAAGCAGAAGAATATTCCAAAGCGTTAACCATGCTGTCTCCAGCTGGTAGGGGCAGTATTTTCTTCTTTTGTTTTTCTATATATTCCAAATGCTTAAAATGAACGTTGGCTATCTTTTTCATTAATAAGGAAATAAAAGTTGGAGTTTTATAGACTGAAAATTGTTTCCACCCCTTCACCGTGACCTTCCTGAAATCGATTATAGGTCCATTCGCTTTGTTGGGAGACTTTGCAGTGTCCCTTAGTGGAGTAGCCCAGATACATATGCCTGATTCATTGACATTATGTTGGATCATGGAACTTACTCGGGCCAATCTAATGTTAGCTCATGTGATATATTAGCAGAGGCTTTAGTTGCTGTGTGGTTTGGCTTGGTCGGTTGTGCTTAGGCCATCCACCACGCACTAGGAGAACAACATGCCTGAGGTAGGCGCTGGCTCAGAATTAAGAGCCCTTGGAGCAGATCTGAACCTGGCCCACAGCACAAGATGGAGGTCCTTTGTTCCCATATTCACTCACAGATTTATGCGTGAGAAAAATAAATGTGATTGGGGAAGTTTGCTTGTAAAGCATAATTACAATAAAAACTAAGTGAGAGTCACAAGACGCCTTGGTGGTTCAGTGGTTAAGTGATCAGCTACTAATGGAAAGGTTAGTGGTTCGAATCCACCAGCCACTCTATAAGAAAAAGATGTGGCAGTCCGCTTCTGTAGAGATGACAGCCTTGGGGTCATGCCTCCCGTGGGGTTACTATGAGTTGGAATCAACTCTAGCTGTCTATTCATATACTAGTGCCACGCTAGTATAAGACCGTTTTGTTGTTTGTTTTGCAACCATCACCACTCGTTATTTCCAGCACCTCAGGCAGAAACTCTGTACCCATTACACATATGTTCCCATTGTCTACTCCTAGCCACCCCACCCCCCAGCCCCTGGTAAACACAAATCTATTTTATATATATATATATATATTTGCCTACTCTAGATATTGCATATAAGTTGGATCATGTACTTGCCCTTTTGTAAATGATGTAGTTCATTTAGACTCATATAGTCATGTTTCATTCATGTCATGGCATGTATCATAACCTAGTTGCTCTTTGTGGATGGATAACATAGCATTTTATGTATGCATTTACTAAATTTTGCTTATCCATTCATCTCTCGGTAAGCACTTGAGTTGTTTCCATATTGTAGCTATTATGAATATGCTATAAACATTCATTTACACATTTGTGTGGGGACATATGTTTTTATTTCTCTTAGGTATATACCTAGGAATAAAATTGTATGGTCATATGGTAATTCTGCATTTAAATATTTGGAGATATTCCAAGCTGTTTTCCAAAGGCTGCACCATTTTTCATTTCCATCAACAAAGGACCAGGCTTCCAATTTCCCTACATCCTTGCTAAACCTGTTCCTACCAAAGACAATTCCTACTCATAGATAGCAACTACATAGCACAAAGTATAACTGCCCATCGGGTTTCCTATGCTGTGAATCCTTATGGAAGTAGACCGCCACCTCTTTCTTCTACAGAGTGGCTGATAGGTTTTGGTTAGCAGCCAAGTGCTTAACTACTCTATCACCAGGACTCCTTCTTAATCCTTGCTAACACTTGTTATTTTCTGATTACATTATTATTATTTGGGCTGTTTGGTTGGTTTTTTTTTTTATAACAATCCCAGTGGGAATGAAGCAGTATCTCATTGGGATTTTGATTTGCATTCCTCAATGTCTACTGATGATGATATATTTTCATGAATTTATTGTCTATTTATATATGGACTTTGGAGAAATATCCATTCAAATTCTTAGCCAGTTTGAAACATTAAGCTGTATTTTTCTTAGTAAGCTTTAGGAGTTCTTTATATATGCTGGATATTGAATTCTGATCAAACTAAATGTTTTCTCCCACTGTATAGGTTGTCTCTTAACTTTCCCAATAATGGCTTTTGATGTACAATAGTTTTATATTTCAAGAAGTTCAATTAGCAGTTTTTTCTTTTGTTGATTATGCTTTTAGTGTTGTAGCTAAGAATCCATTGCCAAATTCCTGGTCATGAAGCTTTCCCCCTATGTTTCCTTCTAATAGCGTGATGATTTTAGCTTTTACATTTAGTTTGTTTATTCATTCTGATATATGGTGAGAAGTCATGGTCCAATTTTATTCATCTTATTGTTTAACTCCAGTTATCCCAACTAATTTGTTGAAGAGACTATTCTTTTCCCTATCAAATGAGCTTAGCACACTTTTCAACATACAATTGGCCATAAGTGGATGGGTTTGTTTCTGTCTTTGATTCTATTGCTTTGTTTAGCTGTGAGTTCATTCACTAAGACTACACAGTAATGGGTTTTGAAGTATGAGTCGCTTAACTTCATTCTTCCTTTACAAACGTTTTTGGACTATTTAGTATCCTTTGTAGTTATATATGAATCAGAGGATTCCCTTGTCCCCCGCTCCCCGCCAACATTTCTGCCACTGAGGTAGTTATGATTTGATAAAGATCGCATTTGCATCTGAAGATACATTTGGAGAGTAACTTTAACAATATTAAGTCTTCATATCCACAAGCATGGAAGTCTATTTATTTAGGTCTTCTATTTATTTCAGCAGTGTTTTATAGTTTTTGGTTTACAAATTTTTTACCATTTTAGGTACATTTATTTTGAAAATTTCATTATTTTTCAGGTGCTATTTTCCTAGTAAATATAAACCAAAAACATTCTTTAAAATACATCATGATCAAATTGTATGCATACTAGGTATGTAAAAGTATAATCAATGTAATTCATGACATAAATAAAACAAAAGAAAAGAACCTCTTGATCATATCAATCAGTGCAGAAATGGAATCTGAAAACAGCCAACACCCATTCCAGGTAAAAGCAATCAACAAAATAGGAATAGCAGAGAAATTCATCAACATAATTGCGGACACATATACATCCCAGCATTTTTCTCATTGGAGAGGAATTAAAAGCATTGCCTTACAGACAAGAACGAGGCAAGAATGCCCTTTACCACCACTTCTATTACATATTGTGTGGGATGTCTTAGCCAGACCTGTAAGGTAAAAAGGAGCCATGGGGCGTAATGGTTATGCATTGGCCTGTGATCCGCATGGTCAGCAGTTCAAAACCACCAGCAGCTCCAAGGGAAGAAGCCTGGCCTTTCTACTCCCATAAACAATTACAGTCGCAGAACCCCACAGGGGGTTGCTATGAGTCAGTATTGATTGGAATATGTATATGTGTAAGATATGAAAGGCATCCAAATTGTAAAGAAGATGTAAAACACTATATAATTGCTGGTGATATTCTCCTATACATAGAAAATCCAAAAGACTTATTAAGAAAACTATTGCAACTAATCGAAAGATTCAACAAATTGGCAGGGTGCAAGATTAACATACAAACATTAGTTGTTTTGTTGTTTTTTTACATCATGTTCGTGAGCGATTTAGTCTATAATTTTCTCCTTCAGTAACTTTTTTGCCTGGTTTTGGTATCAGGGATATGCTTGCTTCATAAATATATTGGGGAGTATTCTATTCTCTGGAGTCATTTGAGGACAATTGATTTAGGTCAGTGGTTCTCAACCTTCCTAAGGCTGTGACCCTTTCATACAGTTCATGTGGTGGTGACCCCCAACCATAAATTATTGTCGTTGCTACTGCATAACTGTAATTTTGCTACTGTTTTGAATCAGGCAGCCCCTGTGAAAGGATAGTTTGACCCCCCAAAAGGGTCGTGACCCACAGGTTGAGAACCACTGGTTTAGACTCTGAATGTTTGATAGAATTCTCAAGGGAAGCTCTCTGCACTATGATGTTTTATTGCTGTTGTTGGGCATTTCTAATCACTGGTCATTCTCTCCTTTCACTATGTCTGTTCAGATTTTCCACACCAGTCTGTGTTAGTTTAAGTAGGTACTGTGTCTAGAAAGTTGTTCATTTCCTCTAGGTTTCCAAATTTGTTAGGGTACAATGCCGTACAGTATTCTGTTATTCTTTTTTAATTTCATGCTATTTCCATCTTCTCCCTTTCCCATTTGTCAGATTTGCCGGTAGTTCATCCATTTTTATAAATCTTTCCAAAGAACCAATTTCTTCTATTGTTAACTCTTTATATTATTTTGTTTTTCATTTATTTCTGCTCTAATATTTCTTTATTTCTTTCCTTATAGTTACTGAGGATTATTTTGCTGCTCTTTTTCTGATTGTTGGATGCATTGAGTTAAGGCATGTATTAGTTCTTTTATCTTTTTTGATGTGTGCATTTATTGTGATAAATTGCCCTCTGTGCACTGATTTTACTGTGTCCCAAAAGGTTTGATATGTTGTTTTAATTTTTGCTTACCTCAAGGAATTGTTTTGTTGAGCTTTTTATGTCTTTTATTACCCAGTAGTTTTTAGCACGACATTATTCAATTTCCATGTGCTTGATTCCACCCCTCCCCCTTGATCTTCTTATTGCTGATTCTAATTATTATCTGAGAGGATGGTTTGTAGTATTTCAAATTTTAAAACTTTATTGAAGCTTGCATTGTGGCTTAACATCTAATCAACTGTGAAGAATAGTCCGTATGTCAGTGAAAAGAATATATATAGTGTTGTTTGGTTTTCTGTATATGTCATATGTCAATGAGTCAATTTGGCTGATTGTGTTGTTTAGTTCTTCTGAGTATCTGCTGGGTCTCTTTCTAATTGTGTATCCTGCCTTGAGAATGATGTGTTAAACTTTTCATGTTATTGTATTGCTGTCTGTGTGTCTCTTCAACTCTGTCACACTTTCAGTTTATGTGTTTTTGGATTCTTTCATTGTGGACATATGTATTTATTATGGCTATGTTCTCTAGTTTAATGAATTTTTATTATATAATGTCATTCTTTGTCTCTGATGCTGGATTTTGATTAAAGAATATATTTAAAGAAATTGACATTACCACTCCTGCTCTTTTTTGACAAACATAGTTTGATAAATAGCTTCCAACCTTTTCTTCCTAGCCTGTTTCTGCATTTGTGTTTAAGAAGTGTCTCTTATACGCAACATATTTATAGGCCCTTTTAACTTTTCCATTTAGCTCATCTTTACCTCTCTTTTAAAAAAAAATAATTTTATTGGGACCTTGTAAAACTCTTATCACAATCCATACATCCATCCATTGTGTCAAGCACATTTGTACATATGTTGCCATCATCATTCTCAAAACATTTGCTTTCTA
>NW_022111322.1:194754-197017 GCF_000313985.2 Echinops telfairi
ACAACAACAACAACAACACAGAAAAACCTATAAAGAGTTCAGGGTCTATTTGTTGTCCTTCACGAGTGCTTTCCAGTTGAGTCTGATGGGGTGCCATGCCCTGGTCCCACATATATCCCTGGGGACTTCATTGCTCTGCTCCTCCAACTGCTCTGCTGCATGCCCCCAGAGGCTGGCTTCAGTGTAGTGGGCTCAGGACAGGCACAATTCCCACCGTGTGTCTCTAGTGTTGCCCCTGATGGTGCTATGGGTCAATGGGGAGCTCTGTGTCCCATGGTGAGGCCGGCCCTGTGGTTGCCTCTGTGCATTGCTACTCTGACAGAAACATTGTCCTCAGGGCTTGGTGAGCTAGGATGTGCTTCACTCTTTCCACCACCCCCACCCCCTACCTTTCCTTTCCCCCTCTCATTGGCTCCTGTTTGCTCTGATCAGACATGTCCCTCTTCTTGAGCTGTAGCTTCAATGCTGTCCTCTGAAGTGAATTCTTTGGGGGGGGGGGGCTTTATCTCTTGATTGGTACATTTAATCCCTTTGTTTTGAGTGTAATTATCAGTATGGGTGCATTTATTGCTGCCATTTTGGTATTATTATTATTATTGTGATGCTTAAGGTTTCTTTGTTCCTCAAATTTTTCTGTGCTTTCATTTTATTTGTGCATTTTTGCATCATTTTCTTCAATGCTGTTGTTTCTAGTGTTTACTAAATTTTCATCATTTATCTTTTTTATTTTGATGAGACTTATTCATTTTCTTTGAGATTGTCCTGTAATTTACCCTAGCCAATAAATCAATAATACATTGAAAAATGATACATGATGACCAAGTGAGATTCAAACCAGGTATGCAAGGATGACTCACCAATAGAAAAGCAATCAATGTAATCCACCACAAAAATTTAAAAAGGAAAATAACGACACTATCATACAATCAATGTATAAAAGGCATTTGGCAAAATCTTACACTCATTCTGAATACAAGCACTCAACAAAATAGGTACAGAAAAGAAATTAGTCAACACAAATAAGGACATATATGTGAAACCAAAAGCCAACATTTGTCTCAATGGAGAGAAAATGAAAGATTTCCTTGCAAAATGAACCAGACAAGGATATCCTGTATTATCACTCCTATTCAATATTATGCTAATGTCTTAGCCAGAGAAAAAAGGCAAGAAAAGTAAATAAAAGGCATGTAAATTGGCAAACCAAAAGTAAAACTATCTCAATTGGCAGTTAATATGATCCTATATATAGAAAATCTCAAAGACTCAGAAAGAAAATTGCTGGAATTAAGTGAAGATTTAGCAAAATGGCAAGGTACAAGATCAAAATACAAATGTCTGTCAGGTTCTTTTAGACTAATAAATAAAGCTCTGAAAAGGAAACCAGAAAAACAACCATCCAACCAGGACGGAACCAACATGGAGGAAAGACCAGGTAGCCAGTGATGACAGAAAACAACTTGAATGCCAAGTAAACAAAAGGCTCTATTTCCCAGAGTCTGCGGTGGAAAGCAGGGTAAAGAAAGGAAAGGACAAGTCTCCTCAGGAGGTACCCAGCACCCCACCCTTCCCTCTATTGGCCAACCTGAGTCCAACAGGCAGATCTTTGGCAAATGCAATGAGTCCTGCCAATAACCAGGGCCAGCTCTGGGCCAGTGATATTTCCATGCTCCACCAGAAACTAGGATTCAGCCTAGGTCAGGCACTTTCTCCTCATCCCACCAGCAAGAAGGTTCAGTCAATATAGGTGCTCTTTCTGTGCCCCACTAGCAAGAAGGCTCAGCCCCACTATCACTCAGTACCCCACCATTAAACAGCCCAGTCAAGCAAGTCATTCTTTCCATGCCCTGCCAGGAAAAATGCCCAGGCCCAGCCACCACTGCTGAATTCTCTGAAAGGGATTACCATAGAAGGGTCTGGATGGAATGGGAGAAAAATGTGGAACAAAATTCTAGGTCATATAGAAATGGGTACAACCCAGAGATTATGGCCTTTAGGCACCCTTGAGGTTTGGGGAAAAAATTCATCCTCATGGCTCAGTTTTAAAGGGAACAATAACACATGGGAAGAATGCACCCCTTAATCAACCATTTGATATCAAAAGGATGGCATATACTCAAGGCAAAGTCAGAAGGATTAGGAAAGAAAGAAGGATGGGGCAAATCAGGGTGAAGTAGGATAAGTGGTGTTCCATTGAGAGTACAGCAATCACTGACGTGAAACAAAGTGCGCTTCAGTTGCTGAATGAAAACGGACTTGCTTT
>NW_022111322.1:197237-199096 GCF_000313985.2 Echinops telfairi
AGCCAGCAGCCCCAACACAGTACAGAGCTCAAAGAAATATGAACTGTCACATCGACTGCAGACCCATGCTCACTGCAGCACAACTCATAATAGAAAAAAGATGGAAGCAGCCTAAATGGTCCTGAACAGAAGAGTGAATAGACAAACTGCGCCCACACACCCAGTGGAATGCAACACAAGTTCAACAATAATGATGAATCTGCAAGCATCCCATGTTCTCTAGGTTCAGAGGAACCTGGAGCACAGGATGCTGAGTGAAATGTCAACAGAAAAGGACACATTTTGTATGAGATTACTATAATAAATAGTCAAGAAAAAACTTTCACACTAAAACAAATGTTCTTTGGCAGTCACCAGGGTGGGAGGGTATGGAAAGGTCTGTAACAGAGGGTGACTCATAGTAGCTTGAGTGAAGGAAAGGAAAAAGAAAACAAAAGGAAAGAAAAGGGTAGGGGTAGGAGTCAGAATAAGATTGCTGGAATGTGATTAGTAGGCATGCTGATGCAGGAAAGAAGTTCAGTTATGAGTAAAATTGATTTCATGCTATAAAGGGCATAATCTTAGTGGGTAATATGGGGTTGAGGGAGAAAAAGAACTAGCGCTTGTTGGCTTTAGGATATTTGTGGGCGTTTTCTTGCTGTTCTTTCTTGTTTTCCAAAGAATGATGTGAATTTTTCACTTGAATTGCCAGGAAACTCTTCGTAATCTTTTGCTGGCTTTAGACTCCCATCATCAACAGCGCTCCCATGCTGCAGCTTGGCCTTACCGCTCTGTGTTATCATTGTTGACGCCATGCCTATTGTATCCTCAACTACCTCAAAAGTCCGATTCTAATCTTCAATGATTGTCCAAACTCGAATTGATTGAATGAGACACTTTAAAAAAAATTTTTTAAATCATTTTATTGGGGACTCGTACAATGCTTATCACAATCCATACACATACACAATCCATATATACATCCATTGTGTCAAGCACATTTGCACATTTGTTGTCATCATCATTCTCAAAACATCTGCTTTCCACTTGAGCCCCTGGTATCAGCTCCTCATTTGTCCCCTCCCTCCCTGTTCCCCCCACCATGAACCCTTGATAATTTACAATTCATTATTATTTTGTCATATCTTACACTGTCCAACGTCTCCCTTCACCCACTTTTCTGTAGACAGTCTTTTATCATGGGCTCTTTCACCGACTTTTTTTCTATTACCACAACCTTAAAGATATTCATCTGATATCTACTTTCTAGACATTCTCCCTCCTGTTTTGTATTAGAACGTTGAGAGACATGACTTCTTTTAGATATAGTGAGGGGGTATAGGTAGTGCAGGTGCTACAGTTAAAAAACTTGAACTTATGGCTTCAAATTAATGCTTCTATGGTATGAAACATGGAATACGATAACACTGCAGGTCTAGTCAGGAACCCTGGGGAGTGTAGTGTACAAGGTGGACAGCTAACCAGAAGCTTGGCAATTCAAAACCACCATTCTCTACGTGGGAGAAAGATGAAACTCTGATTTTCAGTCTCAGAAACTTACAGCAGCAATTCTACTCTGTTCTATAGCGGGGTGGGGGTGGGTGGGGGAGCGTGTTAGTCCAGGTAGACTAGAGAAACAAATTCATAGACACTCATATGTGTGTAAGAGAGAGTTTCATATCAAAGATCAGTTGTATATTGAGAAAACATGCCAGCACAGTCCAGATCAAGTTCATAAATCCGATATTAACTGTGTTAGTCTGGGTAAACTAGGGCAACAAATCCACAGAAACTCACATGTATAAGAGAGAGTTTTGTATAAAGGATAAGTGTACATTAAGAAAGCATCCGAACCCAGTGCTGTCCAAGCCCATAAATCC
>NW_022111322.1:199609-219951 GCF_000313985.2 Echinops telfairi
CTGGCATGGGTCTCCACATGGCTCCTCCAGCTCTAGGACCCTAGCATAGCTCCGTATGTCTTGTTAAAAGGAAAATTTTGCGGGGAGTCCCGGTGTGTCCCACCTCCAGTGAGCTATTTATCTCCTCAGTGGCTCCAAATGAGGTCATCAAGCTGCGACCTGATTGACAGGCTAAATTCTACCCCTTTGCTCTTAATAGTCTCAATGTTGACAAGTTTATGTAACTACCACAGGTGGCTATGAGTCAGAATTGACTTGATGGGCAGTAAGCTTGGAGCTTAGTAGGCCTGGTCTACCATGAAGTCAAGAGTCATGATGACTGTCAGGCACATGTGCAGTTCATTTGGGTTATGTTATTAAAGTTGAACATTGCCCAACTTTCTATCTTTCATAGCTCCAACCCTAACACAGACTTCACTGTAGAGCAGGTTACATAGGTTGCACCAGGGCAGAGTTTTGAACACGAACTAATACAATTGAATATCTGGGAGTGAAAATCTGAGAATGATGACATCATCAAATTACAGGCTGCAACATTGTATATATTACATATTATTGATGATATGATGCACAAAATGAAAATAAAAAGGATGGTTGTAAATGTGGTTTGTTGTAACTTGAACATCTTATAAAATGGGGATTCCCTGTATTATGATTATGTAAATATTATTCCTGAAATTCCTAAAAGTATGTCTTCTCCTGCCAAATATGCATGTGTATTCTGCTTTATCACCAGGAAGAAGGTCCAAAAAACAAAGGTCAAATGCTGTATCGTAAATAAACAACAATTAAAAACCTCCACCGCTTCAGTCAAGTAGGACTCTTAGCAACCACATAGAACTCCCGGTAGAGTTCTCAAGGACGTAACCCTTAGGGAATGAAACTGCCACATCTTTCTCACGTGGTGGGGCTGGTGGTTTTGAACTGCTGAGCTGTGTTAGGAGTTGAACCCTTAACCACTACACTACCAAGGTCCTCTATCGTTTCTTACACCCCTTGAAATGCTCAGAACCACGTCTCATTTTAGATTTCCTTTCAGGGGCCAGACCATGTCTAGTTTGTGCTGGTTATTCATATTTGGTTGGTTGAAGCGCTTTTATCAGACTGCTCGTTTTTTAAATCAGATTTACTTAATGCTTCACAGTATTCTTCATGGACATCCTCTATTCTCTTCCATCTGTGTGTGACTGAT
Source organism: Echinops telfairi (assembly GCF_000313985.2). Taxonomy (NCBI): domain Eukaryota; kingdom Metazoa; phylum Chordata; class Mammalia; order Afrosoricida; family Tenrecidae; genus Echinops; species Echinops telfairi. The sequence continues at coordinate 200,802 of NW_022111322.1, forward strand.
TATGTGCAAGGACTTCGATAGGGCAGTTATCGCATTTTTGTGTTGCATGTTTGTAATTTTCCTTCCTAGTTATGTGGAATATAGCCTTTAGCATTTGGGCTTTAGAAAGCACATGTGAATGAACATTATACTTAGTGAGTTCCTGAATGCTTGAAATGTCATTATTTCACCATCACATTTGGTTGGTTATTTAGAGTGGCACTGAGTTTTGATCTTCAATTATTTTCCCTCAGCATTTTTAAGATTCCCCTTCAATTTTTGTCTTCTAAAATCTGCTTTTGCACCTGAGAAATTTGGGCCGGGGTGATTGTTCATCTTTTGAGGTAAACTTTTTTCTCTCTGGAAAGTTTTAAGATAGTCTCTCTTTTTCGGAAGATCAGAAATCTCACTAATACTTCTTTCAGTGTGAGCTTTTTCTCTCTTACTCTCTCCTTTTCATTTATTCTTGTTGAATTTGGATGAAGTTTTCCAATTGGAAGAGCCCTTTTTCCTTTAGCTTCAAGGTTTTTTCCCTAATATCCCTGTTAATTTTTCTACTGGCCACTTAGTTTTCAGGTTTGTCCTCTTAGCGATCATGTGGACACATGTTGAACCTGCTGCATGTGTCTTGCAGATCCTTAACTTTTTAAATTGTATTTTTCACTTTGCTTTCTATTTTGATATACTATTACCTTAACTTATTTGCTAGAGAAACAAATTTGTCTTCAACTGTACTCTCATTATTTAGAAGAAATAGGAGCAATATTTACTTATTAAGAATGCTTTGTCTATTTTTTTTTTTGGTAAGTTGGGTGAAGGTTTAAATAGCAGATCAGTTTTCAACAGCTTGTAGACATTGGGTTTCATTTCATTGATGGCAATGCCCACAATGAAACATATTTATTGTTAGGCGGGTTGATTAGAGAAACAAATCCAGAGGCATTCATATATGTATAAGAAAGAGCTTTATATCAAGAAGTAATTGTGCATCAATAAAACATCCCAACCCAGTCTGGTTCAAGCCCATAAGTCTAATACTAGTCCGTAAGTCCAATACTAGTCCATAAGTCCCCCTTCAGACTCACACAGCCACATGAAATGCTGCAGAATTCAGGAAGATCACAGGCTGGTGAGTGCAGAGTTGTTTGAACCCAATGGTGGTGGCCCCATCACAGGAGTCACGCAGGTCTCAGGGTGGCTCTTTAACAGAAAGAGAGAGAGGGATCAGTCTCCAGGGAGCCATTTATCTCCGTCACACCTCCAAAGGAGGTCACCAAACTGCAAGATGATTGACAGGCTAAAGTTCATGCATATATTCTTACAGGTGCCATGTTGGCTCAAAAAAACCTATCATAGACCACCCCTTGCCAACTTGGCACTTGTACACACAGTTCTTTAGCCATATATAAATTTTATAACAAGGATAATACTAAAATCATATTTGTGCCTTAACAGAATAAAACTAAAATGCATACAACTCAAAATGTGCCAGTCTCATTTAAACATGTTCTTCTATAAGTGAATGAAATATATATATTCTATACCTAAATATTATAGTTATGCAAACACCTACCCCATTATCTTATAATCCTATCAGCATATTCTCCCATGCATGCAAGTTTTTAATCCAGCCACTTCATGCCCTTATCTCCCATTTTGGAATCCAATTTCTATACTGCCCATTTATATCAACCCAGTTCTCTGAAGGGATAAGCATGTTCTTTGATGTGAAGAATCTTCATTTCATTTGGAACCTGTGAGTCTGCATCCAGAAGTAAGTCAAATAAGGACAGGTCATCCATTCAGTCAGCAATAATGTGCATCAATTCACAGGTCCAAAACTCTTATCTTCATCTGGTCAGGTTATGGTCAACTCAATGTGGGCTGCTTCGCTCAGCCTCACCAGGGTACCATTGGCTGGCCACCTTGCCTTTTAACCATGGGCCCCCTTCAAAAATTCTCAATAACCCTAGCCCCCTTGGGCTAGCTTATTCCATAGGCTCAGGTTCCACACAACTCTATAAACTTCAGGCCAACCAACCCACTCTCCTCTCCTCTAGTCCCTATGAACCAGATCTATGGGTACAGTGGCCAGACTCAATATGTCTCTCTATTTCTACATTTCTCCCACTTCCACTCAACAAGTGGATCCAAGTGGTTACCTATCAAGCATTTCAGGCTGACCACAAGCTCTCTTGAATGTTCAGTCCTAGGCAGGAGAGTGCCTTCATGGCTCTGAATTTTTCCAGCTTCAGGCCCAAACCTCTAGTTCAAAATTCAAAAGGGCCCAAATGACTCATTTTGTTTTGGTTTTTTTTCTCTTCAGTCTGCCAACAGCTCTCTTAGCAATTCTTTTTGAATGCAAATGTCCTGAGCACTCAAGGAACTGGGTTGGGTTTATCTTTTCTAAGCATTCTCTGCAGGCAGCTCTAATTTAACAGAGCCAGTTTAATGACCAAAGGCAGTGGGATTACAAACTCTCTATTCATATTTCTCAATCATTTCTATCACACATTCTATCAATAGCAATAGTTAAAAGAAATCAATATAATCCTAGGATAGCCAGATCCTAGGATAACCAGATCCTAAACACATTCTTAAAACTGTCAAATTCAATTCCTTTATTATCTAAACTATCCCATTCATATGCAATATGGCCTTAGGCCTCTGGCTGCATCAAGTCAGACCAAGCCTTCCATCAGCTACTTTGATTAAGCAGCATGACTTCAGAGAAGTTCTAGGGACCATTTTGAGCCCTGACCTCAAAATTTATATTTAATACATTCATTTCACCATTTCAGACAGGAATAACCAAAAAACAACTCTTAGGTATCAAAACCTTTACTTCCTTTGTCCTTTCCAGAAAACAAACCAGTAAACTGCATGCCCATATCTGACCACCAGCTAGCCACAGAAGAAAAATTGTGATAAGGCAAAAGTCAAACAAGCCTACATTCTCCATCTTCATGATTTGTTTCCACAGTACCCTCTCCCAGGGTACCATATGTATTAGATCGGGTTGACTAGAGAACCAAATCCAGAAACATTCATATACATATATAAGAAAGAGCATTACATGAAGAAGTAATTGTGCATCAATAAAACATCCCAACCCAGCCAACTCAAGTCCATAAGTCCGATACTAGTACATAAACCCAATATCAGTCCATAAGTCCCTCTGCAGGCTCACACAGCCACATGCAATGATGCAGAATGCAGGGAGATCACGGGCTGGTGGGTACAGAGTCCGTGGATCCAATGGCGGTGGTATCCGCATCACAAGGCTTGTGCGGATCCTCAGCAGGAAGATGAAGGCAGAGAGACGGAGGAGCTGGCCTCTAGAGATCCATTTATCTTGGTTACACCTCCAAAGGAGGTCATCAAGCTGCGACCTGATTCACAGGCTAATTTCCACCCATATCTTCGTACAGGTGACATGTTGGCCCCAAAACTATCACACATCCTGCTTCCTCCTTGTGTTTTATTTCTATTCCCCCTTCTTTCATAACCTTTCTGAATCATGTCTTTAGGTAAATGCTGCCTTTTTATCACAACGGATTGATTATTTTAAGGTATCCATACATCTAAGTGTTAAATGTTCTCCTTATAGACCTGTCTATCGTTTGACTTATACTGAGTTTCTTTTCAGACCTAAAGGATGACTAAAACCTACAGTCTCGAGTTTTACCAATATCTACTCAAATCAGTAAACACTTTTTTTATGATTTTGAATTTTATTCTACATTTGTATCCCACTCTATTTATCAGCTTCTAATGTGATTCTTTTCAGAGCAGTTTGGTAGGGGTTTTCAGGAACCATCTAAGTTCTTCTGGTCTCAGGTTGTGGAGACTGATGTGCACATGGTCCATTGAACTCATTGTTTCCATGAGTGTTCAATTTCCTTCACTCTTCTTTCCTCCAGACAGGGAGAGACCAATATTTGCATCTTAGATGACCACCCACATGCCTTTAAGGCCCCAGCTGCTATTCCCAAAAGTACGATGTAAAACACTGTCTTTGTTCACTACTTTATGATAATTGACTTCGGCATCTCCTGAGACTATGGTCCAGAGCCCATAAGCTCAGCCACTCATTCATTCCAAGTGTCTGGTTTTGTATAAGAAGTTTTCCCAAGCTTGCAACCTGTATGTTCCACCCAACATGAGTATATTTGTATCAAAGTAAATACCTATTTACAAATACCCTTCCTCAAACCTACATTTACTTGTGGGTATTCTCCCACTCTCCCTTTTGTAGCTATTTACTCTGTATGTCTATCTATGCATCTACTTGTGGATCACTGTTATGCAGGGTTGTGTGTAAACAGTATTTACCTGTTGCCTTTAACTTGTATGCTCCTCCCTGTGTCAGGCTCTAGCTTCCATAATTTTTTGCCACCTCCCTTTTTGAAAGTTGATTGCATTTCCTTACTTCCTGATTTTAAGTGATTCAGTTATTCTTCTATGGATATAGCTTTTCCTAAATTCTTGTTATGTAATATGCAGATAACACAATATGCTTACTTAAAGCTAAAAGGACTTGAAGCACTTACTTATGAAGATAAATGATGACAGCCTTCAGTGTGGATTGCACCCCAACATAGAGAAAGCAAATCTTCACAACTGAACCAATAAGCAGCATCAGGACAAATGAAGAAAATAATGAAATTGCCAAGGATTTCATTTTACTTGCATCCAAAATCAGCGACCATGGAAGTGGCAGTCAAGAAATTGAAAGAGGTATGGGACATTGGGCAATCTGATAAAAAAGAATTTTAAGTGTTGAAAATCAAAGATACCAGTTTGAAGACAAAAGTGGTGCTGATGTAAGTAATGGTATTTTCAATCACATGCACAGGAAAATAGATAATGAATGAGGAAGACCCAAAAAGAATCATTGCATTTGAATTATGGTGTTGATGAAGACTATTAAGTAGGTCGTAGACTGCCAGAAAAATGAGCAAATCTCTTTTAGAACAAGTATAACCAGAATGCTCCTTAGAATCAAGAAAGGTGATGGGTCCTCATCGCATGTACTTTGGACATGTTATCAGGAGGGAGCAGTCCCTGAAGAATGGCATTATGCTTCGAAAAGTTGAGAGTCAGAGAAAGAGGCAGTTCCTCAATAAGATAAATTGACAGTGCCTACAACCATGAGCTGAAATACAGAAACAATTGTGAGGATGGTGCAGGGCCTAGCAGTGTTTTGTTTTCTGTGTCTGAGGTCATTATGAGTAGGAACTTGCCCAAAGGCTCCTAAAAACAATAGTAACATGATAATAACAATTATGTTTAGGTGCACAATATTTTGAACTTTGTTCTTTTCCACCTGACATTATGTCTTAGAATAATTATGTCAGTATCCACAGGGTTACTTTAAATCCAATTATTTTTAACAGCTGCATTTTTCCTATTTTAGAAGAGGCTAAGTCACAAAGTATTGCTTTATTGTTCAAGCTCATACATGTATGAGTTTATTCCAAATAAAATTTGTTTGATTATTTCTACAATTAGTGAATAACTGCAGACAAATTATATCAGTAATATACTTATCTTCATCTCATTAGAGTGCCTTCCAAAAAAAGTCTAATTAAAACAGTGCTTCGGAGAAGACTTTTCTGAGCCAGTTAAAATCGAGATAGGTCAGCTCCGAAAGTTATAGTGACTGCTTGGGGGAAGGGATATTTCAAAGGTATAATCTTGATAGATTTTCTCAAAGGACATAGAACAATCACAGGAATATGTTAGGAAGAAAGTTTTTTTTGTTTTAATGAGAAACAGCAAGAAAAGACCAGCAAGGTTGCACTGAGAATTTTTGTTTCCATTATGACACCACATCTGCTCATTCTTTGAGGGTAGCAAGAGCCATCCTAGGAGAATTTGCTTGGGAAAACTTATCCCATACACCCTGCAGCCATAATCCTGCCCTGTCAAACTTCTTTTTGTTTTCCAAACTCAAAGAACATTTACTAGGAACACAATTTGAGACCCTAGAGGATGCCCAAACTGTAATTTGACATGGTGTCAATAGAAGAGGTTGTTGAGAAATATTAGCTCCATATTTTGTTATTTCTATTAATAAAGGTTTCCATCATTTTGTAGCAATATTTTTTGTTTGTTTGTTACTTGCCTTGGTACATGGTTGTTTGTCTTTTCTAACTCATTTTATTGGGGGCTCTTACAGCTCTTATAATAACCCATACATCAATTGTATCAAGCACATCTGTACATATGTTGCCATCATCATTTTCAAAACATTTTCTTTCTATTTGAGCCCTTGGTATCAGCTCTTCTTTTTTTATTGTTTCCCCAAACCTCCCGCCCTTTTGACCCCTTGATAAATTATAAATTATTATTATTTCATATCTTACACTGTCCACTGTCTCCCTTCACCCACATTTCTGTTGTTCATCCTCTAGGGATGGGGTGGGGGAATTATACATCAATCATTGCGATGGGTTCCCCCTATTCTCCCCCTTCTTCCCTTATCTTTACCCTACCTCGTGGTATTGCAACTCCCATTATTGTTCCTGAGGGGTTTATCTGTCCTGGACTCCATGTGTACCAGTGTAAATGCTCTGGGCTAGCGAGATTTGTAAGGTAGAACTGGGTCATGATAATGGGGTGGGGCCGGGGGAGGAAGCATTAAGGAGCTAAAGAAACATTGCATGTTTCATCAAGCTGTACTGCACCTGTGAGGGTATGTCCAATTTTCTACAGATGGGCTTTAGGTCTCCACTCTGATCCACCTTGTTCGCATAGATATGATTGTTTGTTTGGGTCTTCTGATGCCTGGTACCTTATACTGTCGACACCTGGTGATCTCACAGGCTGGTGTGCTTCTTCTTCATGGGTTTGGTTGTTTCCCTGCTAGATGGCCACTTGCTTAACATCAAGCCTTTAAGACCCCAGACACTATATCTTCTAAAAGCCAGTCACCATCAACTTTCTTCACCACATTTGCTTACACACCCATTTTGACTTCAACAATTGTGTCAGGAAGGTGAACATCACAGAATGCCAGGTTATTAGAGCAAAGTGTTCTTGAGTTGAGGGAGAACTTTAGTACAGGCACAATGTCCATCTGCTACCTTGATACTGAATATATATATCACTATCATTATATATTAATATATTTACACATATACATGACTATAGTTTTACCTCTATAAATGCCTTTTGCCTCCTAGTCTTTTCTCTATTTCCTTTTACTTTCCTCCTGTCCCACTATCATGTTCGACCTTCATTTGGCTCTCAGTAATTCCTCTTGGCTACATTGCACTTAATCAAACCCAACCAGACGTTCTACACCCTCCTCACCATTGATTTTAGATCTCTTGCTCTTCCCTTGTCCCTGGGTTTGTGGCTCCCTGTGTCCCTGAACTGTCAGTCCCGTTATTTTCTCCTCTGGATTGTTTATCTTGCCTATCTTATGTAGATAGACATGAAAGAAGCAGAAAAAGAAAAGGAAGAAGAAAGGGGCCCTATAAATAGTTCCAGGTCTGTCTGCTAACCCTTATGTGTGTTTTCCAATGGACTCTGATGAGGTGCCAAGCCCAGCTCTCTGAGTCTGAAGTCTAATTTCAGGATTCCTTGGGGACTTCCTTGCTTTGCTCCACTTGATGCTCTGTTGGACTCCCTTCATGTTTCGCCCCGGTTGAGGGGAAAGGGGAGTCAGAACAGGCACAATTCCTGCACATGTATTATTTTTAAAACAAGTCTCCTAGTGACGGCTATTGGACCTTTTGGGAGTTAATATTACACAAACAATACTATCATTTCCTATTTTGAATCTCTTTGTACACCTATTTCAGTAGAAGAAATTCCTACATGTGAGAAGTGCTGATTCACAGTGTATACGTATACTTCATTTTCATATATATTGCCAAATCTCCCTCCAGTGATTTTGCACCTACTTAAATGCCTAGAGTAACTTAAATTTTTGTGTTTGCTCCCTCCCCTAAAAGTCTGTGCTATCAGAACTGACCCATCTAGTCAGTGGAAAATCCTCTCTCCATGAGTTTAATTTACATTTTTCTTACTGTGAGTGATATTGGTCAAATTTTATGTGTTCAAATATTTTTTATAATTCCATTTTTGTAAACTATTTCATTAAATCTGGACTGTGTTTATAATTTACTGACACTTTAAAAGTAGTATAGAGACTTCTTACATGTTAAGAAATTAGCCTTTGACTGCTACCAAAACATTCATCTTGAAATTATCGAGTTTTTGCCACTCTAAGTTTTTTTAATGAAGTTTTTAAAATGGGAATAGTTTTATTATTGTAAACTTACCATGGTAATTTCAGCGGAAGTTTTTAGATCAAAGTGGATTTTAATTCAACAACTCATAGGCCTTTTCTGTCATGACACTGATTGCAATCCCTATAATATAACAGCACCCTTCCCACGTTCTCGCTGTTTCCCCTTTCCATTAATTCTTCATTACGATTCCCTTTTGACCTAGTATAGTTGAACATTGTAAGGAGGGCAGTATCTCCCTAGTGTAATTGTTTATCTCATACATCTGACTATTGATGGGCTGTATGTTGCACCGCAGACATGAGTTCAATTCCAGACTTGACGAGGAACTGAAGGTTATGATATTGGGGTTTCCACTAGCTACTATCCCATCAGTAAGGCTTCTATTTTTTATTTTTGAGTTTCGTTCCACATTTGTCTCCCACTCTATCTGGGTGATCCCTTTCAGAGTAGTCAATAGTGGTAGCCAGGCACCATCTAATTTGAGTTTGACAGTTGTGGAGACTGAAGTTTGTGGTCCATTAGGTCTCTGAACTAATTGTTTTCATGCATCTTCTCTTCACTCTTTGCTTCAGGCAGTGAGACCAAGAGGTGCACATTAGATAGCTGCTCACAAACTTTTAAGATCCCAGTTGCAATTTAACAAAGTAAACTATAGAACATATTCTACCAGTTGACCTTGATGACTCCCTGAGACTATGGTCCTGAACTTTCAGGCTCTGTTACTCATTCCTTCAAGGTCTTTGGTTAGAACTAAGATGCTTGTATAATTTTGTCCCCTGCTTTTCTCCGATTGCATAGTGGATATATTTATGGCACATACAAATACATCTATAGAAATGGCATCTGCCAAACCTAAGTATGGCTGTGGTATAATCACATTTTCTGACCCATACCTGCTCATCTGACCTGTCTACCTATGCACACATTCAAAAAAAAAGTTTATTACAAGCTACATTCAGTTCGAAACCACCAGCAGCTCCGATGGAGAAAGACTGGGATTTCTACTCCCATAAACAGTCCAGCCTCAGAAGCCCACAGGGGTCGCTATGAGTCAGAATTGACCTGATGACGGTATGTTTTTTTTTAATTACTTATATTATAGAATATATAGAATAATATTTGTTTTTGCTGTCTGTAATTCTTGTACACCTCTCCATGTCTTCTATTTGCCTCAGTAATAGTGTATAGTGCCTTTCTATTAATCCAAATATGTACCACTATCTAATTAATGACTTTCCCTCTTCCTGTCCCAGGTAAATATCAAAGAACGTTTCTTTCTGTGTATAAATCTTTTCTTAACTTTTTATAATAGTGAACCCATACAACATTTGTCCTTTTGTGTTTTACTTATTTCACTAAGTATAATGTCTTACAGGTTCATTCATGTTATGAAGTATTTTGTGAGTTCATTATTCTTTAACATTGCATGGTATTCCGTTGTAAGGATGTACCATTACCCATTTTACCCACTCATCCATCAATGGGCATTTAGGTTGTTTCCATCTTTTTGTTATTATAGATAATACTATAATGACATCAGCAGAGTTTCAATCTCTCCACACCCTCACCTGCATTTGTTGTCTCTTATTGTCATCGTTTTGTGACACTTTATGCCATTGCTTGGAGGAGATGATATTTCATTGTCACTTTGATTAGCATTTCCCTAATGGCTAATGAAGGGTCAGCAGTGGATCTGTGGGTTAAGCACAAGGCTGCTAACTGAAAGATTGGTGATTCAAACCCATCAGCCATTCCTAGGGCAAAAGATGAAGCAGTCACTCTCATAAAGATTTAACATCTTGGAAATTCTGTCATTGTTAATATCGATTTGATGGCAGTGAGTTTAGTTTGATGTCTAATGATCATAAACATTTCTTGGTGTGTTTGTTGGTTGCTCAAATGTCTTCTTTGATGAAGGGTCTACTCATGTCCTCTTCCTCTTTAAAGAATGTTAATGGAGTCTCAATAGGGGTTGGATTATATCAATATCTATAGATCTGTTTGGTTACTGCTGAACTGATATTTTCAAAATGGTAATTCTTCCTATACATGAGCATGGTCTCGATAGGACTTATTGAATGCCTAAATTTAAAATAGCCTGTTCTGTTTTGATATCGTCCTTTCTTCCATTTGAAAATGCTGTAATAATAATGTTCATTTTCTCATTTTGCTTTGTAGTAGTTGCCATTTGCAAACTGAAATCCATTTTCCTATTTTCAGTTTTCTAAGTTTATTTTATTTTTGATAACGCTTTTTATAGGTTGGTTTCTGGATGATGTGGTTATGTGTCTTAATCTCAAAGTTTTATATGAAGTTGTTGGTTCTCTGTCAAAAAGATTCCCTTTAGCATTTACAAGTTTATTTTATTTCTGTTTATCTAGAAATGCCCTAACTTTGCCATTATATTAAAGGGACAGTTTTGCTGGGTTTACATTCTTTTCTTGGCTTACTTTTCCTCAGAGATTTATATATGTCATTCCATTGCCGTCTTGCCTCTATGGTGTTTGCCAAGATATTAGAGTTTAGTTTTGATTGGTTCACATTTGTAAGCAACATAGTATTTCCTGAACTGCTCACAAAATTCTTCTAATGAGTTTGGTTTTGGAAAAAATTTTATTATGATATGTTATAGTGAACTGTTTGGGTGGGTCAATCATTTATGGGGTTCACTGAACTTCTTTTAGGATATTAGGGAAATATTTTGCTAGCAAATCACTATCAATAAACTTTCTGGATTTGGGGTTTTTTTCTTTCTCCTTTTCTGTAAGCCTGATAACACATACATTGTTCCTCTTGTTAGTGCCCCATATAATTCTTAGGCTTTCTTCATTGTCCTTTTTGTTCTGATTTTTCCTCATACAAATAGCTGTCATAGGATTTCTCTTCTAATGAACTTATTTATTCTTTTCTTGATTTGATTTTACTCTTTTGCCATTCCAATATGTTGTCTAGCTCCCAAAACTTAGTGCCATTCTTCTGAATTTCTAATTACTGATTTTATATGGTTTCAAATTGTCTATTTATCTTTTTCATTTTCCACCGTATTGTTTTCTTGAATTCTTGTGGTTTCCTTGATTTAGCTTATTGTTTTTTTTGAGCTCTTGGAATGTGCTATATATAAATCTTTTGAATTCTTTATCTGTTCTTTTTCAAGGGCTTTTCTAGTCCTTTATTTCAATCTCTTCTTTGTACCTTCTTGACCTGCTTGTTTGATTTGAAGTTGTTTGTTGTCTCCAAGGCATTTTGGAGTTACTGTATGTACTTGTTGATTGTGAGTTAGTATCTTTGTCCTGCTGTTTTGATTGTTTTGTTTTGTTTTGATATATTTAGGTGGGCATGGTATGCAATCCACTTTGTTCAGTAGTTGGGCTCACTAGGACACTTTCATCTTTTCCTGGAAGCATGGAGTAATGAAGGGAGTGTGGGTATAGGTCTCTATTTGATGGTCATGAAGAGCAGCTGTTAGTAGGGTGAGCAGGTGTTGTCCACCATCTGTCATTTATCCTGTGGTGCAGAAGCGCAAGGTGTCACTTGCCCATTGGGTAGAACAGTAAATGGTAGGTGTGATGGTTGTGATTGACTCATGGGGGAAAAAAGTGTCCACTTCCTAATGGATGGGACAGAGGGAAAAACTGGAGGGGGATGAGGGAAAAAATAAAGGAACAAGAGAGATTAAAGGAGAAAATGAATGAATGTATGAAAAGGAAGAAATTAAAAAATAAAAGTAAAAGAAAAGAAAAAAGTAGTACATGTGGAAACTATCACCTACATTTCTAAGGCCATTTTCTAGAATTCTGGCCAGAGTTGCAGCAAGAGATTCTGATGTGGTCCAGGGAGCTTGAGGCCCTGGAGGTAGCAGGAGCTTGGTGCATGGTGTGCATGTACATGTGCATGTACCACTAATAGAAGAGGCTACAGGCTCATGATTTGTGGATTTTTGAGAGCATGTTTCATTAATCACATAGGTGCAGTGTGAGCAGAGCATGACCCACAAGCACGTGACATGATTTATTCTCCTGGGCATGAAGTACAGTAGCTGGCTGCTAGTAAGGTGTAGCCATCTGAGTGAACCAGGTGGGTGAGGGCCAGTGGGAGACTGTCCAAAGTCACTGGATTGGTTGGGGTAGAGGGAAGGCCCCACCTCTGATCTCTGAGAATCTGTGGTGGGAAAAGTAGGAGAATGCATTTATCAAGTTGCCATTCACCAGTGTGGGCCTGGTATATTTCTGGACAAGTACAGCTGGTTCCTTCCTGACTTAAGGAGATTCCACTTAGAGTTCCCGGTCCCCAGCTGCTACACCACAGGCCTTTTCCACCATGTGGACCCGTGATCCAAATGACTCCTACTCCCCACTGAGTTCATTCCAGTCACTAGACTGGGGTCACCTGTGCCATAGTGATTCTCCCCCTGCTGCCACCGTGCCTTTGCCTCTCCCAGATCCTGCTCCTGTTTGCTCACCCTGTTCCACTTGTATATGTAGCTGGAGTGTGTATTTCTCTCAATTGGGATTTCATGAAATTGGCTTCTCCTAATCCATGCATCTCAAAATGGCCACTCTCTTTCTTCAATCATCATTTTCATTTGTCCCTCCTTGCAATGAATGTTTAATCCAAGTCTTTATTCCCTTGCTTGATGTTCAGCACTCCAGATTATTATCTGCATTTGTTTTGATAGATTTTGGGGGTGTCTTTGTGTTTTGTGTGAATAGTGTGTGTGATTGTAGAATTGTACAGCCACTGTGGAAAACAGGACAGCACCTCCTTAGGCACATACAACTAGAAATACCATATGTTCCTGAAATCTCTCTATTTAGATTACACCCCAAGTAAATAAGAACAAAATACAAATGGATACGTGTACACTCATGTTGATTGCAGCATTGTCTATAATAGCAGCAACAACAACAAAAGCCAGGAACCCAAAAGCCAGTCTGTGGAAGAATACGTAAATAAACTCTGGTACATACATGCAATGGAATACTATGCATCCCTAAAAAAACAGTAACGAAACTGTTGAACACCTGGATGCATTTGGAAGACATTATGCTCAACCAAGTCAGCCAAGCACATAAAGACAAATACTGCATGGCACCATTATTATAAAGGAAAACATACGAAACATAGTTTTCACACGCAAAGAAGCAGATTTTGAAGACTATGGAGAGACGGGGTGGGGATGGAGAACTACATCCATAGGGAGTTTCCTGGGATGCCTTCACTGTTCTGAAAGGATGAGCTGTGCATCTGTGTGTTTTATGTTTTCCCTGTGTGTGTTATATGCCACAAGTAAAAGGGGGCGTGAGAGAGAGGGGAGGGGCTTACAGCTGTGAAAACCTCCCAGCTTCCTTCTCCAGCAGACCTACACACTGTTCTGAGTGGTTGCAAAAGGAGGAAACGTAATATTGAAACTGACCTCAGTGCTTTTGGTGGCACAGGGGCTAGTTTTCTAAAATAGTGCAGACTTTCAGTATACCCCACGCCCACTTTTCTCTATGAATAGCATTTCAGGATGGTTCCTTTGTCACAATCAACAAACCAATCCTGATACTCATTATTCAGGGAAGTCCATACTTTATTCAATTTCCTTTGCTTTTCTTAATGTCTTTGTCCTGTGTCAGGGTTCCATGTAGCACATCACTCTTCATCTCATCGTCATTTATTGTACGCTCCTTGTGGCTGCTTATCAGACGTTTCCTGTTTTTGATGACCTTGACAGTTTTGAGGGGACTGGTCAGGAATTTTGCAGAATGATTTTCAATGATTGCTTATCTGATTTTATTTTTTGATTCTTAGATGAGAGGGAGATCAGAGATATTAATACCATAAGCATTATTTTAGTTCTGTTGATGTTAACCTTCACCATCCGGGAAAGGCAGTGTGTATTAGGTTTCTTCACTGTAATTAGAAACAGTTACAATGGAATCAGTCCCCACTCGTGGCAAACCCATGTATGTCAGAGTAGAACTGTGTCCCATTAGATTTTTAATGGCTGATTAAATTTCCAGGCCTTTAATAACTATTTAAATTACCAAGACTTTCTTCCAACACACCTTTGGGTGGACACGAAACTCCATCCTTTTGGTTAGTAGTGGAACCAGCTGTTTGCACAACTCAGGGACTCCCACATGATCCTTTTATCACCATTTCTATATTGCACTTTTCAGAAAGATGTCACAGTGTGCAGCCTCCAACCTGTCAATCATGTGATAGCCTGGCAGTGCCTCCTCGTGGATGTGGGCTTTCTATAATAGAGACTGTGGGAACTTCTCTCTCTCTTGTCCTTCACCAGCCTTGCTGGGACTCTGTCTGCCTTCAAGGGCTTCATATGGGTTGCTAACCCCGGGATCCAACCTGGGAGCCCTGACATATTTCCACTGACTTTGGATCCACTTAACTCTGCCCCCACCAACCTGTGATCACCCTGCCCCTTCCTGCATCATTTCTGCACCTTTCTGTACCTATGTGAGTCTGAAGAGGCCCCAGTTAGTAGCAGAGTTGTAGACTTGAGTTGGACTGGGCTGGGATGCCTTCTTGTCTTGATATTTCTCAGACATATGTGAGTGCCACTGGTTTTGTTTCTCTAGACAGCCCAAATAACACAATTCTCTGACGTGTCTCTTAAGCAGAGCAGACATCTTTAGTTTTGTTGTTTTTGTTGGGGGCTGTAGAGTTGGCTCCTACTCATAATCTTAGTATAGCACAATTTGTTGATTTTTCTTTCCTGGGTCATGCTTTTAAAGTGGTATCCAAAAATCTCAACACCAAACTCAAGGTTGCATAGATTCTAGCTTATCTTTTCTTTCAGAAACTTTATAGTATTTCATTTACATTTATGTTATGTGATTCATTCAAGTATTTTTTGTGAAAGATTTAAGATTTGGTCTAGGTTTGGGTTTTTGCATATTTTAATCTAATTTCTCCTGCCCTAATTGTTAAAAAGACTTTCCTTTCTCTATTTAATTGCTGATGTGCCTTTATTAAGACCAATTTTGACCGTGTATACATTCTAAATATTTTTGTTTTTAAAATTATTAATGTTTTAAACTTCTGTTTTTGCATTGTATTTTTAAAAGACTTAACTGGTCAAGTTTTTAAAATTATTATTCTCTCATGTCTTTAGCACTTTTATAGTTTCATTTTATATTTTTAAATTTCTGATCCAAATGTAATTTACCTAAATGTAAAGTGTGAAAAAGAGATTCAAATTTATTTCTTCCTGAGGGCTGATGGGTTGTCTGAATAATCTATCTCTTCTACAATGATAGGAAATGCCACTCATATGTAAAATTTTTGAATGAATATTGGATCTATATCTATATTTCCACTTTTGTTCCTTTGATAGATTTTTCTTCACATATTAAAAAAAAACAACCTACTGCCATCATGTTGAGTCTAATTCATAGTGACCTTATACAAGGTCTCTGCGGCTGTAAATCTACAGTAGCATATAGTCCTATCTTTCTCCTACAGAATGGGTGGTTAGTTGAACTGCCGACCTTGAAATTAGCCATCCACACCTTACCCGACAGCATCACCAGGGCTCCTGGATGTATCAATTAAAAGCAAAACACAAAAACTCATTGCTGTTGAGTCGATGCCAACTCAGAGGACAGGATAGAAATTCCCCTGTGAGTTTCTGTGACTGTAACTCTTTAAAGGAGTAGAAAGCCCCATCATTCTCCTGAGGAATGACTGGTGGTTTTGAACTGCTGACCTTGTAGTTAGCAGTCTAATGTGTAACTACTATGCCATGGCTGCTCCAGTATGTGTCAATAGCAGACTTTATTATTATAAGTTTATAATATAGTCTAATATTTGTAAGACTAATTCTCATTATTTTTATTTTCATAATTATCTTAGATATTCTTATGTGCTTATTTTTCATATCAACATATAACTAAACTTATTTAGTTTAAAAATTATTTCTTGCTTTTACATCAACCAAATTAGATTTAGCTCTTATATTAAGGCTGACATCTTTGTGACGTTTATTTTTTACTATCCAATTACAGATTTTACATTATTAAAAAGTTACGTTCATCTCTCAATCATATTCAAATTTTTCCTTCATAGCAAAGTTATTTAATAATCAGATTAAATGCAAAGGGTGAAAGCATCTCAATTGCCATGCAGTTGGTTGTTGTTGTTGTTGTTGTTGTGTTTTCGGTGCCATTGAATCTGTTCCAACCCACAGCGACCCTGGGCACACAGATCGAACACTGTAAAGTCCGGCACCATCCTTACAATTTGTCTTCTGCCTGAGCCACTGCTGCAGCCACTGCCTCAGTCCATCCCACTGAGGGCCTTCCTCTTTTTATGGCCTCGACGCCTTGCCAAGTATGACGTCCCTCTCCAGGGACGGGCTTTTTCGGACAATCTACCCAACGGATGTAAGAGGAAGTCTTGCCCTCCTTGCTTCTCAGGGCCACTCTGACTGTACTTCTTCTGAGACAGATTGGTTTCTTTTTAGCAGTCCATGGTGCTCTCAACATTCTTCTCCAGCACCATGATTCAAATACATTGATTCTTCTTCAGTCTTTTTTATTCAATATTCAACTTTCACATGCATATTAAGCAATGGAAAATACCATGGGTTGGGTCTTGAGTGGCAAATTATGGCAGATTGGTACTGTGGATAAAAATAAGTTCCAAGTTTTTGCTTCCTATAAGAGATGAACCTTAGTTATAGACCCAAATAGGGTTAAAGTATAAAAGATGGGATAAAATGCCCATATAAATAAAAGCAAGAGATATTATCAGAGATAAGAAAACTAGTAGCATCATGATAAAGTTATAAATAATCAAGAAAACATGATTATGCTTATGCCCCAAAGAACAGAGATTCAAAACACACAAGCAAAACTAATAGAATTACAAATTAAATAAATAAATTGTAATCATCACTGGAGATTTTAACATCCTGCTCTTATTAATGGATATCATAAGTAGATAGAAAATTAGTAAAGATCTAGAATACTTGTATATTAGCAATGAAATGTGCATATTTGGCATTTGTAGAACACTTACTGAAATGCAATATATGTTTTATCAAATGCTCATGGAACATTTACCAAAACCAACCATAATGAATCATAAAATAAATATCAAAAAGTTTAAAAGCATTTATGTTATAAAATTAATTCTAAAATTATTTTAGAAATCAATATAGGAACAATATCTAGGATAGCTTCAAAAATTTGAAAAGTAAATAGCATTTCCAAATAGCTCATGGATAAAAGAAAAATAAATAAAAAGATAAAATTTAAAATATTTGGAAGTAAATACAACTGTAAACACTATTTCAGACTTTGAGCTTATAGCTAAAGCAATACTTAGGGAAGAATTTATAGCACTATAAATTTGTTCTAAAGATTACAAATCAATTACTTCAGCTTGCACCTCCAGAAACTAGGAAAAAGAAGAGGAAATTAAACCCAAACAAGTAGAGAAAAGAAACAATAGGCCTCAAACTTAAAATCAGTAAGAGAAAATTAAAAAACAACAAAGAAAATAAATGGTTAAAACCCTAGTTTTTAATTTTAACATTTAAAAAGAGATTATTCTCATTATAAATTTTAGGCATGAGATACAATATCACTACAGATTCCAACACAGATGTCTGTTAGAAAGCTAATTAGTAAATATTACAAATAGGTTCACATCAATAAAATTTTAACAACTTAGATGAAAAAGTAAAATCCCTTGAAAGACACAAACTACCAAAGTTTATTCATGAAGAAATAGATAACTGGAGTAGCCCTATAATTATCTTTAAAATTGAATCTAATATTTAAAACGCTACCTACAAAGAAGCTCCAGGTCTTGTTCATATCAAGTTTTCTGAAGAAAGAATACTAATTTAGTCTATGTGGCCAGCATTACACTACTGCCCAAAGTAGACAGAGACTTTACAAGAAAAATAACCAGCTAGCATAGATACCAAAATTTCAACTAAATAGCAATAACCTAAATCCAGCAATATATAATAAAAACAAAACAAAACTCACCGACATTGGGTCGATTCTCACTCATAGTGATCCTAAAGGACAGAGTAGGACTGACTGTGAGTGTTCTCTGAGGAGAGAGAGGGTGGTTTGAAACTGCTGACCCTGCAGTTAGCAGCCCAGTGTGTAACCCACTGCACTACCAGGATCCTAGCATTAAAAAAAACAAAACAAAAAAAAACTGATATGAGTCATTATGTTACAATCTAAAAATGCAAAAGAAAATAACTATATGATGATCTTAATATCCCCAAACCAAAACCCATTACCATTGAGTTGATTCTGACTCATGGTAACCCTCTACAGGGTTCTGAGGCTGGAAATTTTACAAGAGTAGACAGCTTCACCTTTCTGTGGACATACTCATGAATTTGAGCTCTGGATCTTGAGGTGATCACCCCAGTGCCCAACCCACAGCCTTTTGCAAAATTCAACATCCATTGTGATAAAGTCTTGCATAATAAGTAATAGTTGTGAAAGCCCTCTCTGATAAAAGGCTTGGAGGACAAAACTATACATTTAATATCATATATATTTAATGAGGAAAGACAAAATTCTTGACAAATTCAATCTTCTCTTTTTTATCATGATATTATGTATTATTTTAATAATGAGGATTTTGGTTTTCTTTATATCAAATTGTAATCCCTTCTGAAAACTGCAATTCTTGATTTTAATCAGCAAGTGCTTCAAGTCTTCCTCACTTTCAGCAAGCAAGGTTTTGTCCTCTGCAAATTACAGGTTGTTAATAAACTTTCCTCCAATCCTAATACTGTATTCTTCATCATATAACCCAGGTTTTCTGATTACTTGCTCAGCAATAGGAAACATCAAGATAAATGGAGAAAAATAGAAGTTGTTAAAGATTTTATCTTTCTTAGATCCACAATCAATGCTCCT
>NW_022111322.1:222241-234930 GCF_000313985.2 Echinops telfairi
CACTCCTTAGAGACAAGGATAGCGAGACTGTGTCTTTCAGACTTCAGATATATTATCAGAAGAAAGCAGTCCCTGGAATAGAACATTAGGTTTGGTAAAGTAGAGGGGCAGCACAAAAAGAGGAAGACTCTGGACAAGAGATATTGACATAGTGGCTGCAACAATGGGCTCAGGTAAGGAACAATTGTAAAGATGGTGCACGACCAGGTGGTGTTCGTTGTGTTCTGCTTAGGGTTGCTGAGTCGGGAGCTGACTCAAAGGCATCTAACAACAGTCTTGGTAGATAGATACTGTCACCCTCTAAAGGGCAGACATGATTAGTGTCTGGTGTCATAAAAGTAGTGTCTACCTCTAGAGCAAATTTACTGTTAGTAAATATAGGGTTACTCTTCTGTACTGCACTGCGCTACACTGTGTGTGTGCAGATGGGTGTCATCTGGCCCTCATTGTGTCATTCTATGGGATTTGGCCTCAGGAAACCAGGATAAAATAGATGTCACTCTAGTTACTGCTCTTACTGTTTATTACTACCTTTTATCTCTGACCCAGATTTTGCATTTTCTGCCCTCAGCCATTAAATAGTGGCAGGTTAACTTGGCAGCTAGCAGCCAAATAAAAGATTTGATCCACCATGGTTTTGCAAGTTTTAACAATTAAGATGGGGGATAACCAAAGCATACATTCCTGGCAGGGATTTCATGAGGAATTAGTGTGTTGATTAATTGGAAAGTAAACATATTGACTAAAATGTATGTTCAACCAGACAATAAATTGTCCTCTACATTTTTGTCTATTAATGAAAAGGGTCAGGAGGTGGTTGTAAATCAAGTACTAGAAATTAGATTCAAAGAGTGTGTTCTGATCTGGCCTTTGTATGTTGCCCACTCCTCTTTGGTAGGGGAACTGCTTCACCCATCTGATCATCAATATTAAGTCTAGCCTACTATAATAATTAATACTGAGATTTTTCTTGGCAGTCAGAGGCAGATAATTCTATTCCTATCAAACAATTCCAAAAACACACACCCACACTAAAATGAGAGAAGGGAAATTTGAGGCCACTCTATGAAGAAACCAAGAGAATCAATGAACCTTTGCCTGTTAGGTCTTTGAGAAATGAGAAAGACTGAAGTCCATAATGCTTGTTAAAGACCAATAAGAATATTTGATTCATCTTATAGCTCAACTTCTTGTGAAGTCTGTCATAATAACCATAGATCAATTTTGAGATAGCAGTAAAAGATCCTGAATACTAGTCAATGCTTCATTGATGGTTTCCGAAAGAAATCTGTTTTCATGAAAATCTCCATTTTAGCAACCAATTTCACTGCCAGAGAATCAATTCTGACTTATAAGGTCGCTATGAGTTGGAATCAACTCACCAGCAGTGAGATTGGTTCCTATAAAGGAGCTTCAACCATAAATGAGGTGTTGACTAGTTATCAGGTTCTTCCTGCCCTATCAATATATATGCATTTATATCAATAATGAAGGCGATCCACTGCAGAATGAGAAACAGAAGGAAAGAGGGCTTGCTGTCAGCCCTCACAGCTTAGAAAATTCCCCTAGCTCTTATATGGAAACCAAATGGGAATTAAGAAGAGTGTTTTAATAACGGTCCTCCAGAAGGTGGACTCTGTGAAGAAGGTGATTGTTGTGTCAGCCGGAAGGTGAAAGCCCTATATTTCCAGTCTACAATGTGACTTCTGCTACTGAGCCAAGGGGTTCCCAAGTATGAAAGGGATTGTATCAGCTACAATAACCCACTGTCCAATACTGTATTGGTAAGTAAGCCAAAAGCAATGAAGTTTGTTTGGTTGACTTGTGAGAGGCTGTTGCACTGCTCAAAACAGAAAGTAAATAGCCCTGCTTACTGGCATGGAGCAACTGTTGCCCCGTCTGCTTGACTCTTCCACCTGCCTCTTCCCTGACGTCAGCTGCTTTAAGGAGAAAGATGACTAGGGATGAGGCCCAGTTTCCCTCTGTCTTGAAAGAGTTTGGGCAGTGTACACCTTTGGAGAGAGAAGTGACTCACTTTTCAGTGACTGCTTGAGCACAAGCGCCCACTCCTACCCATTGTCTGGATTCAGTTAATGGGATTTGGGCAGGGTTTCTAGTGTGGAAAAGAAGTCTTTGGACTGATTAAATAGGCGATTCTATGGTTTCCATTATTGATTATACCGGTGGTGGTGGTGTTTTACACGCATATATTGTAAATGCTTATGAATTGCAGAGGAGAGTCTAGTGATCAAGAAAAGAGATGGTGATAGAACAGCGGTTCTCAACCTGTGGATTGTGAACCCCCTGAAGGTCAATGGACCCTTTCACAGGGGTCACCTAAGACCATTGGAAAACACATATTTCCGATGATCTTAGGAAGCAAGAGAAGAGCCCTCTATCCATCTTCAGGTGAGTCCACCCACATGCAGATATGCCCACACGGCATGAGGATGGTTGAGAACCACTGCTATAGAAGATCAAAATGATAAATCTGACTTGACTGTTTAAAACCTCAGTTTATCCTCCTCCCCCCTTCTAATGAATGTTAGGCCTGATCTGGTTTCCAAAGTTTTCTGGAGTTTTTGGTGGTGGTGGTGGTGTTAGATTGGATGCTTGGTTTTTCTTTCATTCATACTGAAGTTTATCTCAGATGTGTTTTGTCATTGGGATGACTCTCTTGAATTTTTGTTGTATGTTTTTCTGTTTTTCAGTACATGGCAGCCAGGATTGATGAAACTATAGGGACAGCAAGTAGCATAAGAGTTTCGGGGAGGGTACAGTTGTGGGCAGTGGGGTTGAAGACGGTAAAAGAGAGTTCATTTCGAATTCAAGGAAAAGAATGTTTTGAAACTGATTGTGGTAGCAATTGTACAATACTGCTTGATGTGACTGAACTATGGAATGAGATGATAAAGAATGTATCATTAAAAGAAATACTGGCTTGATATCTAGTACTTACCCAGAGACCACTTAAAGTCCTCTTTGGTGTACGACTGATAAGGAAGTCAGGCTTCAGCACGAGTGTCTCCAGTCTCTGATGTCCATAATCTTCCCCGCACCGATGATGCCCTGTTGGATGGCAAGCCACAAGCCTGAGTCTCAGTGGTTGGTACTATAGTGTTATCACACCTCTCTCAACAGGAACAATTGATAAACTCTCACAAAATTCAGAGCCCTACTCCAAGTATAGTTTCTTGGGACTATATGAGTATATTTATAATTCTCCAATAGTGGAGGAAAATCTGCTATCATTGTGGCCCTTCACAGCAAAAAAGAGATCCAGGGCCTTATTGAACTATTTAGGTGTTTGGAGGCAGTGTGGACATTGCGCTTGGTCTTTTATATCAGTTGCCCCCTTAGTAAACAGACTTTGAGTGAACCCCAAAGCAAGAGGTGTCACCATGTTTTACTGGATTTATATTGTGTTGGACTACACAGCCAGCATATCTATTAGAAAATTAAACAACAATCAGTGCTGGATAGGATGTAGACCAACTGAACTAGTTTACTATTATAATTGGAATATCATCGGTACCATTTTGGAAAACTATTTTAAAATATCTGTTAGTAATTTATATACATGTCATTTAATCTACAAATTTCACTTCTATCATACATTAAAAGAAATGGATCCATGTATATACCAAAGATGTTTTATGTGCGTACTTCTAAGAAGTTAATAGCTTTATATTTCCTGATCTGAGTGGCAGTTATGAGTTTGCATAAGCTTGTGTGAGACCTGCACACCAAAAACATATGTTTGAGAATATCTGCAATAGAAAAGAACTAGAAATCGCTCAAAGTGTACTACAACAATAGTAGAATAAATAATTTATGGAACATTTGTATAATGGAATGTTACACTTGAATTAAAGTAATGAATTACCATTATATGAACATAACTACAAATCACAAATATGAGTTGAGAAAAATTAATCAAGCACAGGAAAATAAGTATTATTTCATTCCATTTGCATGAAGTTAAAAACATGCAAAACCAATCTACAATCTTAAATGCTAGGATACGCTTACCTATTTATTTTTGAAGTGCTGGGAGAAGTACGGAAGTAATAAGAAGGGACTTGAGGGGATTTCAAGATGCTGGTGACTATATTTTCTGATCTGAGTGCTGGTAAGATAAGTGTTTGTTTTATGAAAATTAATTAAAATATTCACCTAGAATTTGCACAATTTTCCCTTTATGTATAGCATAGTGGGTTACGCTTTGGGCTGATAATCTCAAAATCACAGTTCAAGTCCAGCAGCCACTCCTTAGAAGAAAGATGAGTTTTTTCGGCTCCTGCACAGCTTTACAATCTCAGAACCCTATAAGGACAACACTACTCTGTCCTACAGCATCACTATGAGTCAGAATCAACTTGATGTCAGTAATCATATTAGGCATCAATAACAGTATTATTAAATAATTAAAAGTATGTCTATTGAAATCTGAAAAAGATAAATATGTCTGCCAGTACTATTATTGAATAGTTTTCTAAATGTTCTAGATAATGCAATAAGACAGGAAAAAAATTAAATAGAAAATGTTGAAGATTTGGAATTAATACTATCCTTCATTGTAGACTATTATCATGTGTCTCTATATCAAAAAATATATACATATACAAAAAATATTAAAGTGACCGGATTTAATGGTGTATAGCATAGTGGGTTACGCTTTGGGCTGATAATCTCACCATTGACCTGGGGGTGGTGGGGAGGGGGTTACTTGATTAAAAATTTGGTCTATATGGACCAAATAGACCATTCCCTAGCTTGTCGTGCATTCTTTCCAAAAATCGAGACTTTTTTAAAATGCCCAAAATCGGGACTGTCCTGCCAAAAGCGGGACATCTGGTCACCTTAATATATATTCCATTGGAGGACTACTTAAAATTAATAATAGTTGTCAGTATGCTAAATACTCACAAACATAAATATGAACAGCAATTAAAAGTAAAATGCTTCGATGGGCAATTTTATGTGCTAAGTTGGTTAGACAATGAATGGTGCTCAGTTGTTCTGTCCAACAAACTAGTCTAGATGTTGCTATGAAGGTATCTTATAGATGTGATTAGTATTAAAATCAACTTTAACGTTAAGTAAAACGAGAGTACCTTCCAAAATATGAGTGGGCGTCATTCAATCAACTGTAATTCTTTTTTTTTTAATTAAACACAGTTGAAATTCTTAAGAGTAAAACTTGAGATTCCCAGAAAAAGAGAATTCTGCAAAAAGATCGTAATAAAAAATCCTGCCTGGGTTTCTGTTGTTGGTTTTTTGGGTTGTTTTTTTTTATCATTTTATTAGGGGCTCATGCAACTCTTATCACAACCCATACATACATCCATTGTGTAAAGCACATTTGTACATTCATTGCCCTCATCATTCCCAAAACATTTGCTCTCAACCTAAGCCCCTGGCATCAGCTCCTCATTTTTCTCCCTCCCTCTCCACTGCCCCCTCCCTCATGAGCCCTTGATAATTTATAAATTATTATTTTGTCATTTCTTGCCCTGTCTGACATCTCCCTTCACCCACTTTTCTGTTGTCTGTATCCCAGGGAGGAGGTCACATGCAGATCTTTGTAATCGGTTCCCCCTTTCCAACCCACCCTCCTTCTTTCCAACCCACCCTCCCTCTACCCTCCCAGTATCGCCACTCACACCACTGGTCCTGAAGGGATCATCCAGTCATGGTGCGATGTAGCAATGATGAAAAATACAACTTTTCTAGTTCCTAAATGCTTCCTCCACCCCTCACTATCATGATCCCAATTCTACCTTGCAAGCCTGGCTAGACCAGAGGATGTACACCGGTACAGATAGGAACTGGAAACACAGGGAATCCAGGGCGGATGACCCTGCCTGAGTTTCTGTATAGATTTCATACTCAAGATTCCCCTGACTACAGCAAACTAGAAAACGATAAGGATTTCTATCAAGACATATGCTGCCTTGGTAAGAATATTTGCTTTGATGGAGAGATGTATCTGGTAAAGATGTTCATTCTCTCCCCTATTAATATTTAGGATATATCTTCAAAGTACCCATTTGAGGAAGCCTACAAAATTATCTCATAATTCAACTGAAAAATACACAGGTGAAAACAGTTATAAGAATTATGAAAGTGAATAAGGACGGATGACTCATGATACACAACATTAAAATGTGCAATGAGGCTATGATAATTAAGATAGTACTCTTCTGGAATAAGAGTTGGCAGACTAATGAAGTATATTGGATGCCCTGAAACAAAAACAAATCTATCTATCTACCTAGCTAGATAAATTTGGTTTAAAAGTACCAAATGAAATAAGTGGGGGATAGATTGTGAAAACATGTAGCTAGTCATTTGAATAAGTCATAAATTGCTAATATAATACACATATTACTCAGATAGGTTAAATATTGAAACTATAAAAATGCACATGTTAAAAAGATTCAGTCCTAGAATAAATTGAGTAATTCAAATTGAAACAACAATAAATACTACTTCTGAAACTGAAAACTGTGAAGAACTATCTCACCAATTATTGGGGAGAGTTTAGAGAAGCAGGGTTTCTAACAGGCTACTGGAGGCTTTGCCAATTGACAATGAGATTGTTATCTTCCCAGAGTTTTCTTCCGTTATTTGGTGGAATCCACCTTTAGAGATACATGAGCCCAGAAAACTTCTGGAAAGACACAATAAAATATTCACTGTGGCTCTCTCTGGAAGGTAGAAATATTACCAGTGTGATGATTTTTAAGAATACATTCTAATACATGCATGGTGCTTACCATGTGCCAGGTACTATTCTAAGTGCTTTTACACCATTCACAAATACATATGCTTTTCATGTAAACCCTAGATGTTTGGAATGATGATTATGCTAATTTTAACAAATGAACATAAAAACACAGAGAACTTGAGTGGGTTGCTTATGCCTACTTTTCATACAGCTGGTGAGCAGTACGATTGGGATCCAAACTGGCAGTGCCACCCTAGAGGCCATGGTCTTATATTGTTTTCTTCTCCCTCCTTCCATCTTCCTTTCCTTTCTTTCTTCAAACCACTCTCTGAATGATTTGATTTTCTAAATTAAGACACATTTTATCATTTTAAAATAGCAATATATTTCTTTCAAAGACTTCTTGGCTTCCTCATCCATTTTCTGTAATTCCTCTAATAGTAACTAGGGTTCAATCACAACTATAAACTTTCATTTTTGTGTGTGTGTGTATAATTATCAGGTTCAAATGGTTGAGTTCATATCTCTTTGTTAGTGTAAAGTACACTCCCATCAGTGATCCATGTAAGATCCCCTCTCTCTATTTATCCTCTCCCTTACTCTTCCTCCTCCTCTGACTTCTCCTCTTTCCCCTTGGTTCCATCCCCATTGTTTCTCACCATAGGCAACTGTTCTATTGCATTTGAGGTAGCTATGTTGGTAATGTCCATTCTTGTAAAATGGGCATTGTCCTAGTATATAACCATGCTGATTTTTTTCTTTGCTTACTCAACCTTATAACCTAAAGTCTGTGGCTTGTTTTGTTAAAGCCTACTGATCTGGAGCAGCCAGAGCTCCATGGGGTGTCTCCACCACATTGTGTTCATGAATGACTCCTCCAGCAATTGACCCCCAGAATGCCTCAGCATCTTATTGTCCGCCACCTTTTTATAGAACCCTGTGATGTCAGTCATCTGAGCCTGGACATTTGTAATAACTTCGATGATTTCCCCTCAATTCCTTTGCGAGTGTTTAGGATTTGTACCTTCTTTGGAGAACGAGTTTTAGTCTTTCCATTGTGAGACCATTTCCCTGCATAGAGATGCATCTTATTTACTGGGAGGTCAGGCCAGAGGTGGTGGCCATCGCCTTGTGGTGCAGCTCATGCCTACTGACTGCAGGGCTCCTTTCTCTTCAAGGCTGAGCTCTGTGTCCTGTTTGTGATTAACATCCTTGTATCTGCCTTTACACCCTGGGATATAAAGTGAGTTTTAGAAAACAATATGCATTTAAAGTAAATGCATCCAGTTTGAAATCCCCATCAGATTTGGAATGCCAGTTCTGCCACCCATTATCTGGACAACCTTAGCCAAACCATGCGACATTCTTCAGCCTCAGTTTTCACATCTACAAAAAAGCTAGTGATTCTACCTGATGCACTGGCACATGGTGAGATTAAAGTGAGACAAGGTATGGACAGTCTAGTTGCTATTCTTGTAATACACCAGTCTTTAGTGCCAATAATATTGCCTGAAAGACTCTTCATGTTGGCTCATTGCCGCATCTCCTTCACATAGTTAACTAAATTCCTGGTTATTTTTATTAAAATACCAAGTCACTTTTCTCCCACCCTCTAACTATTCTTTTTTTCCCATAATCCTTTTCATATTCACAGGTATTGGAGTATTCATTTCTATATTATGTTTATTGTTACGTGTCTGTCTCTCTTTGCTCGAGTCTATTGAGGGTAGTGATACTAAGCACCTGCTTCCAGTTGACCTGAAGTTCCCCCTGAGTAAACAATTGTTGAGTTAATGAATAGTTATTTTTAGAAGTGCTAAAGTCAGAATAGTCTTGGGAGCCATCTAAGATGCGTGTGGGGTGCCGGGATGCAGCAGAGGAGCTCTGACGCTCTGGAAAAGGTGAAAATCATTCTGCGGTCTAGTGCTTGGAGAGTTGCAGAAGAAAGTCTTCTCCCCAGTCCTTACCTGAAAGACAGGAGCCTCCTGGGGGCGTCGTGCAGGCAGGAGCCACCTCTGCATGGTAGATGAATTACAACAGCCTTTTGGCTGGATGTGAAGAACTTCATGCATTTTCTGACTTGGAACATATGCTTTCTACAAGAGCGCCATGATTAAATGGGAAATAACATTGATCTTTGTCCATAAGTCTGACCGCTGAGGAAAGAGGCCAATCTCTATCTAAAATCCAACCTGCGAGGTGATCCTTCTAGTAGTTGAAAATGAAAATAGATTGCCCATTGGAAAGGGCCACTTGGAAGCCCCTGTGAGTAAAACATGAAACTGGAATCCAGTAAAACAGGGGTTCTCAACTTTCCTAATGCCACAACCATTTAATACAGTTCCTCATGTTGTGGTGACCCCCTCCAACCATAAAATTATTTTTGTTGCTACTTCATCACTGAAATTTTGCTACTGTTATGAATCGGGCGACCACTATGAAGGGTTGTTTGACCCCCAAAGGGGTCGCAACCCACAGGTTGAGAAACGCTGCAGCAAAAGGACATTACACCACCCCTTACTGTAGGAAGGTGGGGCCACGGGTGACTTGTAACCCTTCAGCAAACAGTGGGCCTGGAATGTTGGGCAGGTGGGGTCAGAGGAACAATAGTTGTGAGAGGGTTGTTGTTGTCTTTTTTATTATTTATTGTGTGCCCTGGGGAATTTTCATTTTAACCAAGACACTGGTTCAGTTGCAAAATGGCACAGAATGATTTGTAAGGAGCTCAGTGTTGGGAGCTTATTAAAACATGTATTTAGGGGGGGGGTTGGAAATAGGAACAGGAAATCTCTCAGAAGCATAAGTATTTTCAGGAGGTGAGAGGAAATGATAGAATGCAAAGAAGGGAAAGGAAGGGGTGAGAAGACAGACAGGGCAAGAATACTGAAGGAGTAAAATTGATCAGAAATAAGAGACAAATGGAGGAAATAAATGAGCAGGAGCTATAGATATGAAAACAAGAAAAAGCCCTCAAAAATGAAATGTGAGAAATTTAATCTCATTGGAAACAGGCCACCCTGTATCTTGGGATACAAAGTTTTCTCCCTTCTAATGTCTGGGTACATTAGAGAAAAAAATCCACAGTGTACATCAAGAAAACATTCCAACCCAGTGCTACCCAAGCCCATGAGTCCAACATTAGCCCATATGTCTGACACCAATCCCCCAAGTCCTCCTCCATCTCACAAAACACATGCAATGATGCCGACTGCAGTAGGAAAGTCAAATCAGTGAACATGTAAGCATCTCAGCACTGGCAGGGGTCTCCACACGACTGCTCCAGCACCCAGGGCTGCATTGGGGTAGATCCATGTGGTTTCTTCTTGGGGATGTCTTGCAGGAAGTGAACCTTGCCAGCTGAAGCAGGGAACTGGCTAAGGCAGCTGCACCCTGGTCAGACCATCACAAAGCAAGAGACCCAAGAACTTGAAAGGCGAGGTTCACCAAGCCATTTATCTCTCCGCCCTTCAATTAACCCCACATGTATTTATCGGCCAGGTTGGCACAATAAACTTTAAGTAACTCAAGCATGGAGAGTATGTGTGGAAGGACAGAAGTCTGGGGCCCAACAGCTTCACTTCCACATTTCTTTCCTCCTGTTCCTTCCCCATATCTTCTCCTCTTCCCTCTCAATAGTCATGCAGCTCTCCTTTCATCCCACTCCCTTCTGCCTCCCTCCGCCTCAGGTCCTCTGATTTTGACCGGTGCTTCTCATACTCTTGTGAATATAAGAACCACCTAGATAGATAGTTTATAAAACTGATCATGGGGTGCACCCCCACAAGTTTCTGATCTAGTGGATTATGGATTAGGGCCGGAAATAAGCATTTTTAACATTTCCCTCAGTGGCCCTGTCACTGTGGTCCAGGGCCCACACTTTGAGACGCACTGCTCTGTGACTTACACATCCTTCCTACTCATTGGCCTCGCAAGGTGTGTCTCTCTCTGCCTACAGAACTGACTCCACCTGGCTTTCTTTGTCTCTCCTTTGTGGCCTCTCTAGTTCTCGGGGTCACTGCTGCTCTGAGGTCCCTGACTTCCTTTATGAGAACCTGGAATCAGGAGCCATCTAAAGAAGAAACCTCCAAGCCTTATTACCCAGTATCTGGCATCCCAGGTGCAAACTGTCTTTCCTCCAATGGGAAGCCTTTTGTGCTTGAGTCTCCTGGCCAGTGACCATGAAGACCTCATAGACAAGGTAAGAACTAACGTCCCAGGTCTTCCCACGTGCTGGGCCTTGTGCCTCTGTTCCCCTCTCCCACCCAGGACGCCTGGGACTCTTCAAAGCCCAGAGAGACGGTGGGGAGAGATGATAGAAAGTGAATTCTTTAAAGGCGTAAAAGCTGACAGTTTCAAAAATAATGATCTGGGTTTCCTCTTATTTAAAACTACCCAGCTGCCCTGCTGCTTTCATTGCTGCGGCAACTGACACTCAGCCACACTTGGAATTAAAAATACATAAGCGCTTTCTGAAAAAGCTGCTAATTTGAAGGTCATTAGCAGCCAAAAACATATTTCTTTTATTTATAAAAAAGGCAATGAAGCTATTAATATTTACTCTCCTCCTGCACTCGTACTTGCTCACATGCCCCAGCAGAAGCTGCCTGTTTTGCCTTGGTCCCAGCAATGTGACCTGCTGCAGGCTTAGAGTCCCTGCCTCTGCTGCCCTTTCCCTAACACCTGCGGGTAAGGCCTGCAGGACCCAGAGAAGCCCAGGGTGGGGCTAAATTGCCCTGAGAGTTCGGGAAATGGTCCTGTCTTCCAGGGTGAAGGCACTCTGGCAGTTAAGCGTTGACGGGTTCAGAAGCACTTGCCTCAGTAATGAGGATATTTGGGATAATTTCCCCTGTGGGCTGCAGCTTGTGTCCTGGTTCCCTTTGGTCTTTGTCGCCGCCGCCAGCCTGGCAGCCGCCCCCCTCCCGCCATCCAGGGGGACCTGACCCACCTCGCTACTTCCCCACTGTGCCCGCGTGATGGCAAACAGGGCAGGGCAGCTAACACTTGGCCCACCATCCATTGGCGTCTGGAGGGGGCCTTCAACAGCTCACTCAACCCCGCAGGGGGAGGCAGATCTGACTTCCCAAGCCTGGCAGCACGGCCCCCAGGCCCCTTCCTCCCCACACCCTGTGCCCAGGACTCTCACATGTCTCTGTTCCCCGGTGGCTCGCCTGAGCTGGCCCCCCCTGCCAAACTCCCACCCTCTCCCGACCCCCTCCCCTCGCTGCTGGTTTTATGGGATGCATTCCTGGAAGACCAGCCTGCCCATGGCTTCCTTGCAAACAGGAGAGGGGGTGGGGAGGAAAGCGAGGGGGGAAAGGCAATGAGGCTGGGGGTTGTGGTTGCCATAGAGACAGCCATGAAGCTGACAACTGAAACGCTTTTCACAGAGCAAAGGAGAAGTAGCCCAGTGAGAGGTGCGCGAGGGGCGGTCAACGCGGTGACAGCAGCAGCCGATCTGTAGGCAGGTCGGAGCTCAGGGGAAGGACAATGAGGAGAGAGGGACCAGGCCGAAGCGCGCAGATTCTGCCCAAAGAGGGTGCAGGCCTGCGACCAGACTGGAGTCGCTGGGCCTGGGACGGTGGGAGCAGGCAGCGCAGGGTCTACAGGAATGGGTCCGTGCACACGGAAACCACCCCAGGCCCCCCACCTCGCCCCCAAGATGTAAAATCGCCGACACATGTGCTGCAGTGGTGCCCTTGGGGACCCTTCTGAAACCCCATGTGTGGCAAGGAGGGAAACGGCAAAAAGTGGTTTCAGTTAGGGGGTTTCAGTTAGCTTCTTTTCACTGAGATTTATCCCTTCATTATAAAAGAGTCATTTTGGGCTTACTTAACCAATTTCCCCTCGCTGCTCTTATTTCTTCTAATTACAGTGTGCAGCAGCCGATGACGCTAGCTCTCCAGCGCCGGCTGGGAAAGGGAGGGCTCCCTTGAGCTTGGGATGATGGGCCGCTTCT
>NW_022111322.1:235527-296058 GCF_000313985.2 Echinops telfairi
CTCAAGCCAGCCTTTCCCTGAGCAGCCTCAGGGGGCGCCCTTGGCTGTGTGCCCCACAGTGGGCTCCATTCCTCTGCCAGCGGGCTGCGAACCTGCAGGTCTGAAGCCCTAAGGGTGCCATGCGGAAGAAGCCACGCGGTCACGACGGCTCCGCAGAGCTGATGCTGCATGGGGTTGCTCTGAGTCGGAACCATCTTCCTGGGCACTAGTATCACAGCTAGTAATCCTGCCAGATTCCTCGCCCAGAAGAGGAGATCCAACCCTTCCTAAATGGGTCTCCTCAGCCCTCCCTCAGACCCACACAGGTACTCTACCTGCCTCTCTTGCATTGCTTCCCACACCAACCGCCCCTCCTCCCCCGCCCATAGCTCCTGTATTAGATTGTGAGCCCCATTACTGTGCTAGCATGTAACAGAGGCTCAGTAAAGATCTGTGAGTGCATGAGTGAATGAATGATCAGATACCTCAACAAACAAACAAACAAACATCCTCTTGCCTACTTTTTCCTCCTTGAGGCTTCTACAGCTGCCACCCTCCCCTGAGTCACTTGCCTAATATATCACTGCATATCCCTTTGACTTCCTGTCGCCCCTCGTGCCTAATGCCTGCATCAGCCCAGGAGAGAGAGTCCAGAGTGGCCAACTTGTCCCGTACCAGGTGATTTTGTCCAGAGACATTGCCTTTTTAACATTAACCAGGCACCATCCACTTGGCCCACCACTCCAAGTGAAATGATTGGAGCTTGCTTTGTTTCCACCTCCCTGTGTTACGAGTGGTATCACACACACACATAGACACACATAGACACACACACACACACACCAGTTGCTGTTGAATGGATCCTGACCTCTGGAGACCCATGCGTGCAGACAGACCTGCGTCCCCCAGGGTTTTCACCAGGCCTTTCTTCCAAGGCTCCCAAGTGGGTTCAAGCCATCAACCTTTGGGTTATTAGCTGAGTGCATAACTGTTTGTTCCACACAGGGACTCCGGTGGGTAGCAATAGCAGTGTTTTGTACAACTGGATTCTCCGGAACTCAGCTTTCCAGTGTGCCTCTGGGAGAACGTTAGTAAGCATTGCCTGATGAGGCTGAACAGAGAGTCCCAGAATCAAGATTTAGTTGGTGAAACGTTCGCCGATATTTTGACTTTCTAAACTTTTCCACAGCCAGCTTGATGCCATCCACCTCCCCTCCAACCCATTTTAGTTGATTGTGCCCAAGTTAGCTTGAGTCCATAGCGGGAACTCTTCTATGAAGTTAGCTCTCTCCAAAAGACTCACTGCCCCCCAGTCAATGCTGACTCCTACCAACCCCTGTGGGTTTCCAAGACTGTAACGGTTTACGGGAGTAGAAAGCCCTGTCTTTCTTCTGAGGAGCCCCTGGTGATTTTGAATTGTTGGCCTTGCAGATCATAGTCCAACTTGTAATTAGAGCCCTTGGGTCATATCCAGCCAGGTCAATGCTTTTGTCAATAAAGTTTTATTGAAAGACGGTCACACTTTCCATTTAAATACTGATACGGACTCCTTGCCTACTCCTGCCAGACTTGAACAGTTGCAACAGAGCCCATCTGGCCCACAGAATCTAAGATATTTACTCTCTGGCCCTTTAAAGAAAAGGAAACATGCTATCCCAAAGAGTTAAACCTGCTGTGGTCGATTCTAGAAGAGAGTCTCCATTTTCTTGCTTTCTGATTAACCACAGGACTCAGAACTACAAACAGTTAACCAAATCTCAGCACCAGACGACAGTTTGCAAATAAGACCAAAGGAATGATGTTCACTCAAATGAAATCAACTGTATAGTAATGCCCCCTGGGCCAGACAAGTTAATGCTTGGCAAACTGCCCTCACTTCGAAACATCCCAGCAGGAGCTGAGCCCCATGGTGGAAAAAAACAATAATAAAAAAAAAGTTAATTGTTAAATTGGATGTCAGAGAAAATAGCTTCCAAAGTTGCAGCAGGCTCTCTGCATTAGAAAAATCGTATTGTGAGGAAGGCTTGGGTCTCCAGTACCCAGAGATACCCTCTCCCCACAGGGCAAAAAGGATGCAAGGCTTGGTGCCATCTGCTCCACCCTGCAGGGACCTCAGTCACCCGGTGCTCTGCTCAGCTGCTCCATGCTCATTTATCAAGAGCCCAAATAAAGCCGTATGAGCAGGGCCATGTCGACATGGACCTAAAGAGTTGTAGCAAACAGGGCTCAACCATGGACCTGGGGTGAAGTAGCCCCAAGAGGAATCAATGTCGTCAATGAGTATGGTTGGGCCTTGGTTTCCGCTGTTGGAGGAAACTGAGGGCAAAGTGCACAGATTCACTTATTAGTTCACTCATTCAACAGATTTACTGTGCCGCCTGTGGCCTAGGTCTGCAGATTCAGCCATGAATAAGACACGCTCCTTTGCTTGAAGAAGCTGCCAGTCTGCATGTGTGAGGGATGTAGAATCATAATCAGACCACAGTGATACAGAGCTCTGGACAGTGTGATGACCACAAGTATGGGGAGCTGAGGAAACACTGAGGAGA
Source organism: Echinops telfairi (assembly GCF_000313985.2). NCBI lineage: Eukaryota > Metazoa > Chordata > Mammalia > Afrosoricida > Tenrecidae > Echinops > Echinops telfairi. Next base: position 238,056 of record NW_022111322.1, read on the forward strand.
ACAGGCTGGCCCAAATGGACGGAGTCTGAATTGCTGTCAGGTGGGGCTTATGCTGTCAGGCAGGGAAGTGAGCTGGTGGGGAGGAAGCATTGCTCTCGCTGGAGTTATGGGGCCAGGAGAGTAGTGGGTGTCAGGGGAAGTGAGTATGAGTGCTGGGGGCGACGCAGCGAGAGAATGATGTGGGGGTGGCGAGGATTGGGGAACAGAGGAATACGAAGGATTCATAGTTTTCTAAAATTTAATATTTTATATCCCTCTGTTATGGGTTATTGATTGAATTGTGCTTTCTTCAAACTGTGTCTGTGCGTGTGTGTGCGCGGGTGCGCGTGTGTGCGCGGGTGCGCGTGCGCGCGCGGGCTTGGAGCTTTTTTCTTTTTTGCAACGGTTAAGTACATTACAGAGAGTTGCGCAACCATCACCACAATCAATTTTAGGTCATTTTCTTCATTCTTATACTCATTATTATTAGCTCCCATTTCCCCCCAAAACCTCCCCTGCCATAACCCTAAGGAGCTATTAATCTAGTTACTGTCAGTATAGATTTATATATCCTGAATTTTACATAAAGAAGACCATACAAAACCAAGCCAACATCAATAAAATAAAACATAGAGAAACCTCAATCCGAAATAAAGCAGGAAATAAGACTGTTACTTTTCCAGGAGTAGAAAGACCCCTCTTTCTACCAAGGTGCAACCAGTGGTTTCAAACTGCTGACCTTGTAGTTATCACCCAATGCATAGCCCACTACACCACTAGAGCCCCTAGATTAAACCCAGAAACAATCAAATAAAGGGGCAGACAGATTTTTGGTGATAGGAAGGAGATAAATGGATCTACAAGTCCAGGAAAGCTCAGGCTTCCCAGCTACCAGAAGTTAAAACACAAGAGGACGTCAAAACGATCATGCAAAGCTTAATGAAAAGATAATTTCATTTTCCATGGACTTTTGGAAGCCCCTTTTGTAGATAAAGATGGAATCCACCCTACAGTCACATGCTGACTTTGGATTTCTAGCTTCCTAAAAGAGTTCCTGGGTGGCACAAAGAGTTAAGGAATTGACTGCTAACTGGAAGGTTTCTGGGTCAAACCTACTCAGAGACACCTCAAAAGACAGTCCGGACTTCCCGGCTATCAAAATATATAGTGTCTGGGGCCTTAAAGCTTGAAGGTAAACAAGCGGCCATCTAGCTCAGAAGCAACAAAGCTCATATGGAAGAACACATCAGCCTGTGTGATCACGAGGTGTCGAAGGGATCAGTTATCTGGCATCAAAGAACAAAAAATCATATCATTGGGTGCTCACCTCCATGACATAATCGCTGAAGACAAATGGGTGCATAAGCAAATGTGGTGAAGAAAGCTGATGGTGCCAGGCTGTCAAAAGATATAGCGTCTGGGGTCTTAAAGGCTTGAAGGTAAACAAGCGGCATCTAGCTCAGAAGCAACAAAGCCCACATGGAAGAAGCACACCAGCCTGTGCGATCACGAGGTGTTGAAGGGATCAGATATAAGGCATTATCTGAACAAAAAATATTACCATAGTGAATGAGGGGGGGCAGTGCATAGTGGACACCCAAAGCCCATTTGTAGGCCACTGGAGATCCCCTTGCAGAGGGGTCTCAGGGAGGAGACGAGCCAGACAGGGTGCGATGTAGCAACGATGAAAAATACAACTTTCCTCTGGTTCCTAAATGCTTCCTCCCCCCCCCCCCTTCCCCTCCCCCACTATCATGATCCAAATTCTACCTTGCAAGTCTGGCTAGACCAGAGGATGTACACTGGTACAGATAGGAACTGGAAACACAGGGAACCCAGGGCGGATGATCCCTTCAGGACCAGTGGTGTGAGTGGCGATACTGGGAGGGTAGAGGGATGGTGGAAACGGAGAACTAATTATAAGGATCTCCTCCCTGGGGGACGGACAACAGAAAAGTGGGTAAAGGGAGACGTCGAACAGGGCAAGATATGACAAAATAATAATTTATAAAGTATCAAGGGCTCATGAGGGAGGGGGCAGGGGAAAAATGAGGACCTGATGCCAGGGGCTTAAGTGGAGAGCAAATCATTTGAGAATAATGAGGGCAATGAATGTACAAATGTGCTTTACACAATTGATGTATGTATGGATGATGATAAGAGTCGTAAGAGCCCCTAATAAAACGATTTAAAAAAAACCCCAACACTAAGAAATAAAAAAGACAGTCCTGACAATCTAATTCTGAAAAGTCCCAGCCTTCAAAACCCTCGGGCGAGGTTCTCCTCTGCACCCTGAGCTGGACATGACTCACATTCAACTTCCTCACGACTCCCAACAATTGGTGAGATTTTTGTGACAGTGTTTTTGTCTTCATCGGGTGCCTTCAAATTGGTTCCAACTCAGAGCGACCTCATGTACAGCAAAACCAGACCCTGCCCAGTCCTGTGCCATCCTCACTCCTGCTGTCGTGTTGTGCAAACTCCTTGCTGAAGCCGCTGTCCACCCAGTTTGTTGAGAGTCTTCTTCTTTCCCGCTACATTGCCAAGCACAATGTCCTTCACCAGGGACTGGTCTCTCCTGACACCAGGGCAAAGCTCGAGCAACACAGTTTTGCCATCCTTGCTTCTAAGGAACACTCTGGCTGTACTTTTGCCAAAAAGATTGGCTTGTTCTTTTGGCAGCCCATGGTACTTTCCACATTCTTTTCCAGTATCACGAGTCTTCCTGTTTAATAGCCAACTTTCGCATGTGTATGCAGTGGTTGAAAAGACCCTGGTTTGAGTTAGCCTTACGGGAGTCCTCAAAGTGATAGTCTTATTGTTCAGTACTTTAAAGAGGTCTGCACAGCGGGTTTACCACGCCTCATTCGCTCCTCGGTGCATTGACTGCGAATCCAAACCACATGAAATCCTTGACAACTTCCATCTACTGCTTACCGGGAGACTGTTTACTCGTCCAGTTGTGAGGATTTTTGTGTTCTTTACATGAAATTGTAATCTGCCCTGAAGGCTGAAATCCTGAATCTTCGTCAACAAGTGTTTCAGATCTGCCTCCCTGTCAGCAAGCAAAGTTGTGGCATCTGCATATGGAAAGTTGTTCATAGGCCTTCCTCCAATCCTAGGGCCTTATTCCGCTGGTCGCAGGAGCACTAGCAAACGCAGACACCCCCAGCCAAGCTACTTAGTAATTAACACGTAGAAATTAGAACCAGAATTGTCCTCCGAAGGCAGGATCTGAAGGTTTGTCATAAGTATTTCCATCGTGTTAGCAGAAGAGCCCAGTTTCCAGAGAAGGGCATTGTGCTGGGAAAAGCAGAAGGGCAGCAATAAGAGAAGGTGGCGGCAGATTGACACAGGGGCTGCGACCAGAAGCTCACGCCTAGCGATGATGGTGAGGGCTGAGGAGGGCTGTGAATTGCTGCCTTCTGTTGAACATAGGGTGTCTATGAGCCGGAACCAACTTGATGGCACCTAACAACGACAACAATACACAGGGATTGAATAGTGAGTGGTTGAATTACTTTTTCTTTTCTCTAAAAGCAAGACATGCTTTTTACTTGACTACATTTATTTTGAACTGTGACTTGAAAGTACCTGTGAAATAATAGATGTACGTTATGGTCTAGAGGTACTTTTCTAGGATACATTAAAACTGATATAAAACTATTGTAATTTTAAAGAATTTGGGCATTCACCTCCTAAGACCTTCTCAGCCAGGTTGGTACACTCAACATCCTTTTGGAAATTTGGTTACATGCCTGAGCAGTTATTAACTGTAGGTAGCTGATCATATTGACTGATAGGTCCAGAAATTGGGTTTAATCAAAGGACAAGATTTAGTTTAGCAAGAGCAAGGACAGGTCCCTTGTAGCCACAAAACAGTCAGATATTGCAGCAACATTTCCCAAATCCAACCGTTGGTGCAATATGAGGAGGGGTCTGGGAATCCACTGAGGGGCAAGGTGAACCTTGATTCCAGTCTCTGCACACATGCAAGGTGAAGGGCAGAAATGATGAAGATGACAGATACATGTGAATGTGAAGTTCACAAAAATCCCAGATCCACAGAGGTTAAGGATTGACCTTTAACAGAAGCCAAGAAGACTTTTTACTACAGGTTTCAGGCACTGCTTTGCTTTCTATTTTTAGGGGCTGTTTCCAATGTTCTAGAAGTAAAATAAACTGGCACTAGCTGCCATTTATGGAACACTCCATGAGAACCTGGAATCATACCATGTGATTTGTAGGTGGCCCCTCACTTCACTCTTCCCCAAACCCAGAATGGGGTGGACTGTGAAGTTCTCTCTGCCAACATGGCTCTATCATCCAGCAAATGCACCAGCTGCCCTGGAGCCGCATTAACTTATATTAACCCTGTGTGTCAGTGTAGAACCGTGCTCCACAGGGTTCTCAATGGCTGACTTTTTTTTTCAGAAATTGATCACAGGGCTGTCCTCTAAGACCTCAGGGTAAACCTGAATCATTAGCCTTGCTGTTAGCAGCAGAGCCTGTATGCACCACCCAGGGACTCATCAGGCACACAACCTGGGTTCAAATCCCAATGCTTTAGCCTGACCTAGAACAAACTCCTTGCCTTAAGTCCTTGTTTCTGAACCTTGTTAAGCAACCCGTTTTCAAAACAGGCATAATAATACACTTTATTTATGTGCTTTGTTTGCCCAGATCACAGTAAGTGCTCAAAAAGTTTACACTTGTTATTTTCACTTACACAGGGGAACTTTAATAAGGCCATGGAAAAATTCTTTCTTTTTAATTCCATTTTTCCATGAACTTTAAGAAGCCACTCTTATGACTGAATTTGTGATGATTATTTTTGAGACCTTCTTTAGTGGCTACAACCACATCAAAGTGTAAGCACAGAGTCCTCCCAGCTGTTCGTTTGATCCCCAAGTCTGATTTGTGAACCCTGATCAGTTTATCCTCCTCTGAAAATCCGTTGGCTGTGGTCAGAGATCCCTGAGATGTCTGTGATCAAGCAGAGAGAAGCCCAGTTGGTGTGTCAAACTCTGCTGGCCTTCAGAGCCCGGAGCTTGCATGTTCACCTTATGGGCCCAGACCTGTCCTGGTGAGAACCGGAGGGAGCACAGCTCGACTGTTATCAAAACCAATTGCTCCAGCATCAGGGGGTCTCAGAGAATTAACACAGATCTATAGCAGTACAGCAAAAGGTGGGCTAGCAGTTCAGATTTTGAAGCAGTGTGTTCTATCCATACAGTTGAAGGTCATTTCCTGCCTTGGCCTTTCATGTGGGCAGATAGAGCTCGCTCAACAGATTTCACAGGATCCAGACAGGTCAAGGTTGTGGTTGTGCACTGGGAAGTGGGTCCCACAGTAACACAAACCCTCTGGAAGCCAGCACCGCCTCCGCTTTCACCCAGTTTAATTGTTTCTAGTCTACCACAGAGGATGCTCCCTCCTGATGGAGTGCTGGAGAATCCAAGGTAGAAAGAGGGCTGGTGGCCCTCTCAAGGATACCACACACGAGTGAGAAAGCCCTGGGTCAATCCAGATCAGACCTCTATTGAGTTGTGCTGCCTCTTAACCTTCTTTCAACTTCATGATCATCAGAGACCTGCCCTCTCTCCTTGTGGCCAACACTTTGGTCCCCGGCAGGCTTCCCATCTTCTTACCCTAGTTCCTAGTAATGTAGGCGTCTGCACCTAGCCCTAGCCCTATGGTTAAGATCTAGATCAGGGGTCCTCAGACGTTTTAAATAGGGGGCCAGTTAAATGTCCCTCAGACCGTTGAAGGGCCGGACTATATTAAAAAAAAACTGTGAACAAATTCCTATGCACACTGCACATATCTTATTTTGAAGTAAAAAAACAAAACGGGTAAAAACGCCTGATGGGCTGGATAAATGTTTTCGGCGGGCCACATGTGGCCCGCAGGCTGTAGTTTGAGGACCCCCGATATAGACCCTGGAGCACAGATATCCTATCTTCTGCAGGACTGATTGCTCCTGCTGTCAGCCCTTCCACTCACCAGCATGTCTTTGGACTGCCCAGTGCTGACCACTGCATGCTCAGTGACCATTGGTTACATGTCACCAGGATCCTTCCTCATCTATTCTCTTGGAAATACTCTTTATTCCCTGAGGCTGGGGCTCCCTCTGGTCTCAGTCCCAGAGATTCTTAAACCCAGCTCTCGCAGATGGATTCTTCTTCTTCTTCTTCTTCTTCTTCTCCTTCTTCTTCTTCTTCTTCTTCTTCTTCTTCTTCTTCTTCTTCTTCTTCTTCTTCTTCTTCTATTTTCTTTTTTCTGTAGGCCTGGCCATGCCAATTGCCCTATTAGTGATTTATTATGTGTGGGCCATGACACAAAGACACAGAGATTAGTATGGTCCATTCTCTGCCCTCAAAGTGTTCACCGACTAAAAGATGCGCTGAGTTGAGCATCATGGATGCATGGAAGTGTTTGGGATATGGAGGAGAAAGTGATTCCTTTCATAGGTCAGGCTATCTTCACAAGAGGCAAGACATTTGAGCTAGGCTGAAGGGCTCCCAGAATGAGAGGGAGGAGACAGCATGAATACAGGCAGAGGCAGAAAGGGATTCGTCTTGGTTAGTGGTCCAGAATGACTTGTGCAGACAGCAGGTGGAGCCTCGGCTAGATGTGGGCATGGACCTCCATCTCATCATCGGGAATTGGAGTCTTATCTCATTGGTGGCTGCTGAGTAGGCGCATAGGGATTTTGAGTGGGAGAGGGTCTTGTGATGGGATCTTCTCAGGGCCCTGTTAGTGTGGTGGGTTACATGTTGTGCTGCTAACCACAAGCTCACCAGTTGAACCTGCCAGCTGCTCTGTGGAAGAAAGGTGAGGCTTTCTGCTCCCATACCAATTTACCACTTCGAAAATCCCCTACAGTAGTTCTTGTCGGGTTACCATGAGCCACAATAAACATGATGGTGGTGAAATTGGTTGGTTGAGTTTTTCTTACTGCCGTGACCCATCCATTGCACGGAAGCAAGCATGCCTGTCTTGTCTCTCTAGTATTGGAATGTCAAGACCCAATGGGCTCAATTGTGGGTGTTCAACCATCTGCACAAGAGACTGCAGGAACCAAATAATTAGAGCAGTGGTATTACTGTAGTAGAGTTCCTCATGTTGTGGTGACCCCACAACCATAAAATTATTTTTGTTGCTACTTTATCACTGTTATTTTACTACTGTTATGAATCGGGTGACCCCTGTGAAAGGGCTGTTCGACCCCCAAAAGGGTCGCGACCCACAGGTTGAGAACCGCTGGATTCGCTGGTAAGGAAATGGGAAAGCGAGCTGGAGTCCTGCTCTGTGAGGAGCTCAGGCCATTCCTCATTTCATTCACCCTCCGAACTGAATTACGACCCATGCGTTTTAAGCCACACCATCCCTCCTTGCCTTCCGGAAGCTTTGGCCCCTTCAGTTATCCTCTTCTTTTGCTCTCTCAATGAATCCTTCTTCTTTAGCTTTAAAACAAGCATGCGTCTTTCCTTCTAAGACGCAGCAAAGTAACCGCCAAAAGGAGCCTCTTCTAGCTGCCTGATTATTTTATCCCCCCTTCAAAGTCCGGCTCCTGGAAATATTGTTCTCACTTTCCTTAATTCAAACAGCATCTTCTGCTACCACTTCTCTGCTGAAATGCCGTTGCCAAGGTCACCCATGACATCCTGCACTTAAACCCATTAGCGATTTTTAATCCTTACCTCATTATTACCCTTCCTTGGCTGCTTTGAACTCTGGGCTTCTTCAAGCCCAGACTCCAAGGACACTGAATGTCCTGGTTTTTCCTCTTCCACATGATGCTAGTGAGATTCCTTCTCTGATCTTTCTTTACCTGGATGGATTTTTAAATACAAGTGCTTCTAAAGGACTTATGTGTGCCCACTTCTCTCCCTGCATTCACATTCTTGTGCAGTAAGCTCTTTTACTCCTGTGCTTTCAATACCATGTATAGAAAAAGGATGGACCCCAAATCTTTATCACTAGCCCAAATATCTTACAACCCTTATAACATCAAATTGTATCAAACATATTTGTACATATGTTGCCATCATTCTTTTCTAGACAGTTACTTTCTATTGAGCCCTTGGTATCAGCTCCTCTTCCCTCCCCACCCCCCAACTTCCAGACCCCTTGATAAATTACAGATTGTTGTTATTTTCATATCTTACACCGACTGCTATCTCCCTTCCCCCATGGTTTCTATTGTGGGTCTCCCTGGAGGGGGTATGTGGCTATGTGTCGATCATTGTGATCAGTTCCCCCTTCCTCCCCTCCTCTTCCCACCTTCCTCCTCCTACACTTCTGGTAACACTACTCCCATTCCTGTTCCTGATTCCACGTGTCTTGAGCTCTTATCTCTTATCTGTACCTGTGCACGTGCTCTGGTCCAGTCCCAAAGTGAGAGGCAGCACTGGGGACATGATAGTGGGGGGTGAGGAAACCTCAAGGAACCAGAGGAATATTGTGTGTTTCATCAGTGCTATACTGCACCCTGGATGACTCATGCCTTCCTTGTGACCCCTCTGTGGGGGGATGTCCCATTGTCTACAGATGGGCTTTGGGTCTCTGCTCCGACCCCCCTCATTATCAACAATATATTTTGTTTGGTGTGAGTCTTCTGATGTCTGTTACCTGGTCCTGAAGATACCTTATGATCATACCAGCTGGTATACTTCTTCCATGTGGACTTGTTGCTTCTCTGCTAGATGGCTGCTTGTTTAACTTCAAACCCAGATGCTAAATCTTTTAATAGCCAGGCACCAAACGCTTTCTTCACCACATTTGTTTATGCACCTATTTTGTCTTCAGCAATTGTACTGGGAGGGTGACCATCACAGAATGCTGGTCTGTTAGAACAAAGTGTTCTTGTATTGAGGGAGGGTATGAGCAGAGGCCTGAAGTCCATCCACTGCCTCAGTGTATTGCCATATAAATATATGTGAATAGATTATTTTTATGGATTAATATATTTACATATGTACACACCTATGTTTATACCTCTATCCATAGCTTTGCTTCCTAGGTCTTCCTCTGTTTCCTTTTACCTTCCACCTGCCCCACTATAACACTTGCCCTACTTCCGCATCTCAGCTGGATTGCTATTGCTCCCAAACCCCCAGGATCTCTACATCCTCCTTGCTGTTGATTTTAATTTCCTAGTTGTTCCCCTGTCTATGGCTTTGTTTGCTCAACACACCCTTTCCCCGCCTCCTTCTCCCCACAAGTCCCTCTGAGACAGTTGGTCCTGTTGCTTTCTCCTCCAGCTTGCTTCCCATGCCTATCTTATATAAGTAGGCAAACCAACAATAGCAGAGACCAAACAAAAAGAAAACAAAAGATTGGGGAAAAGGGGTGCAGGGATTAAAAGAACAAACATACAGCATTCCAGGTCTGTCCACTGATCTTTGTGACTATTTCCCACTGGGGGAATTCCAGGAGCTGCCCCTCCTAGCCTGCAGTCTATTTTGGGGGCTCTTTAGGGGCCTTGAGGCTCGGCTTTGCTCACTTTGTAGATCTGTTATGTTCCCTTCTTGGTTCGCCATGCTGGGTGGGATTTAGACTGGACTAACTCACTGCCTTGTGTGCCCAGTATTGTCCTCTGTCTGAGCTGTTGTTGGCCCTACAGTCCTCTCTCTGTGCCTTAGCAGCTACGGGCTGGGACATTGTCCTCTGCCAGCCTGTATCTAAGATCCTGTGGGAAATTCAAAGTCTTTTCCTAGCCATTCCCTCCTCCTCTCCCTTCTTTCATATTTTCAGGATCAGTGAATCTTATCAAAATTCACCCAGTTGCTCAAACAAGAAACATGAGGGTTATTCTTGACTCCTCCTTTGCTTACCTCTGATAGCCAAACCAGCTCTACTATCTGCTAATCTTATTTCTGTCATATTCCCTAAATCAGTCTATTTTTCTCCATCCTCGCTGCTACTTACACACCTCCACTCTGCCCCCATTATTTCTTGTTTAGGTCAACACACTCATGTCCCCAAACTCACTGTTGTCAAGTCGATTTTGACCCATGGTGATCCTAGAGTAGTTTCAAAGACTAACTCTTTATGGGAGCAGAAAGCCTCACCTTGCCACCTTGCCCCCACCCCCACCCCCATGGACGTGAACCACCAAGTTCGCAGTTAACCAACTATGCCAACAGGACTTCCTAGCATCCTAATTAGTTCCCTAAAATTGAGTTTAGTTCTTACCATACCACCCTGAGGGGTTTATATAACATGATTACTTCACTTCAGTTCACTTTACACCTGCTGCATTCAGGATCTTCTCCAGCGTCCCTGTCATGCTGTAGGTCCTTCATGATCCAGCCCTGCCATTCCTTCCTCATGCAACACTGCCAGCTAGCCTCACTACCCTTGAGATCCCACAGCTTTGGACATACTACTGTTCATTCCACACACGACTGGATCGGTCTTGTTCAATCTGAAGGCTTCCGTTGAGTTGTCCTTGCGGGAGAGGATGACTCCCACCCCCTGTGCTGATTGATGGCAGTGCCCTACTCTGTGTCCCCAAATCTGTTGCCATTGAGTTGATTCTGACTCATGGTGAATGCATGTATTAGACGGGAGAACTGGGATCCATAGGGTTCCCAAAGTCGTGACCCCTTGGAAGCAGATGATCAGGTCATTTTTCCAAAGGGCCTCTAGGTGGACTTGAACCACCAACCTTTCAGTTGGCAGGAAAAAACCTAAACATCAGCTCTAACTCAGGGAATCACTGGAACGTCCTGGAAATGTTACCTACCAAGTCATGGCTAGCAACAATATGGGAACCTCTTCCAGGATCTAGAATAACAAAGTCCAGGACTGATGCAGGTGTGGGGCAAAAGAGAAAGGCTCCCCTTTCTCCCAGGTATATGATGAAGGTCCACCCAGCACCGTGTAGGAGTCGATCCACACCGACACTGTGAGGTCAGTGTTGTGTTCTACGCTGCTGTGTGAACTCTCATCCCTACTGCTCTTGAATTGATTTTGACTCATAGTTATTCCCCTGTTGAAGTTATTACAAAGCTGAGTACTAACGAGGACAGTGGCTGGAAGTCGTTGGTCATTGTATATTGTTAGAAAGCCATTTCCAAAGCTACAACCATTTCCAAGGTACATGCAAATATCAATTTAAATAAGGCCAGGGAAAAAGAAATCAAAGTCGTATTGTGGTACGAAGGATCTCATTTAGAACAGAATAACATGGGCTCAGACTCTCAATGGCTCCAAAATAGACTAGGTGCCTTGTACCTTTTCTCCCTCTTATTTAAATTCTTCGTTTCCTTTTCTTTTTAGCTTCTGATGAGCAGGAGGCTACAGGAATTCTCAGCAACGGTAGCTCGAGAAAGGGTGAACAACTCTTGGAAAGTAGTCTCAATGCAGGGAGTAGTAATAGAGCCAAATGGAGATTCTTTGTCATGGGAAGTCTTTCCCATGCTTTGCCAGGCAGATGTCACCTGGCAGGCCAGCAGCTCTGCTTCTACTCTCAGAAGGCTGGGCCCCTCTCTGCCACTATCCCTTGCTGTCGCCTCTCTGGTACAGGGGTGGCGCCACATTCTTTTGTACAGCTGGAAGACTTTGCACAGTGACTGACACTTGGTGGGAGGCGGCATTACTCCAAGCCTATGCCCTAGGGAAGATCGTGCTATCATATTAAAGATTCAGATGAGGTTATAAAAGGAGTGCTTTAAACTTCACAAAACTAAAATTAGAACAGGCTACGATTGATAGGAGTTAACAGCAAGTGAAAAAGACTCCGACTAAATACCTAGGGATTAATTTCTTTAAAAGCATGCTGTTTAAGGTCACAGATTTCTGCAGGTGAAACAATGACGTGTGAAACTTTCTCCGTTCCATCGGATTTAAATTGCCGTGTACTGACCCAGTGCTTCCCTAGTGTTAGGGGGTGTCAGGTCTGGGTACAGGTGCAGCCAAGGATGACCCCATGAATACAATGTGCCTGTATCCACTTCAACGCATGGATCAGAGAAAGTTCTGGCTGGGAATGTTGTGGGCCAAGTCATGGGTCCCAGCAGTGTCAGATTACCCAATAAGCAGGGTAAGCATGGCCTTACTTGTGCTTATTTACTAATCTGTTGTGAACAATTTCAAATTTTTTTCACCACCTCAAGATTCTTTTTCTAGCTTTGGCTGGCACCTGTCTCTCTCCTGACCCCACAGCACATTCCTACCGAATAAAAGCTTCTTTTCAAATTTACAATCCCTGGCAGAGAAGGGGTACCCAGTAAGCAAGTAAACATGGGCTTATGTGTGCTTACTTGCTACCACTTTCACAAGTTTTTCACAACACTGTACATAACAGATCAGTAAGTAAGCACAAACAAGCCTATGCTTACTTTGTTTATTGGGTACTCAGCTCCTGACTCCCAGTAGCATCCTTTAAGAAGTCTGTGGTAACAAGGTCAGCTCAAGAAGGGTGCGCCCATTAGACATCCCTTTTCTCCTAGGTAACTGATGGAGGTCCACCCACCTCTGCCCAGGGCTCTATCCATACCACTCGCTGTTAAGTGGGGACTGTAGAACACACCGTGTCCAACACAGCTTGACCCCAGTCTGAGTGACTAAGGATTTGTTTCCATAACTGTACACTTGTGCTAATTTGGAAAATGTTGATCTCCAGAAATGTTTTGGTGGTAATCACAGTCACCGTTTTATCTCACTCAACTTGAGTGAATGTCCAATGATGTCCAGAATCCTCTGTGACCTCGGCGATTATCCTCTACAACCATCTTCTTGCCCAGCCCATTCTTAATTTTAGGCAAGATCAAACCAATGGCTAATTTTGAAACGGTCCCTATAACTTCTATATGAACTGCAAGTTGTCTCAATGAATGCAGAGCTTGACATGGATCTTAACAGGTAGGGCCTCTTTTTGTACAGGGTGTCTTTCGAATGTTCTTGGAGGCTTGGAATGCTGGATGGTGCCCGATTGTCCCCAGGGTACTTGCTGATACCCCACCACAGCTGTGTCTTCCTAATCGCGCCACTTCCCGGGGACCTAATCACACCCTCGGCCAGTTAGTGCTGTCCCTTTACCATTTCTGAAAAGACAGTGAGATTACCAGGTTAGCTCATAAAAGCTTTCACAAAACATGGATGGCAGAATCTTGCATTTCTAGATTCTTTCTAGGGTCTCACCCATTTGTACTATGTCTCAATCACCCCTCCCCCTGTTGTACCCTTTCCTAGATCCAATAACCCTAGAATTCTAGTCCTCAGTCCTCACTATTTTCTTCACAAATAAGTAGTCAGGTATAACTTCTAGCCCACATTGATGTCAATCATCCCAGTTGACCTAGACAATCAGCCCAGTCACGCTGGCTGTAACATTGGGATTGAGTTGGGGAAGATGTGGTAGTCATGTACTTTTTAGAACTATGAGGGCGCTTCAAAATGCTCTTGGAAAAATTATATTGAAAGATAATGGGACATTGCCACAAGCCTTTGGAAGCTCCCTCACGTATGGACCTATTTGACATCTATGAGTCTGAGCTTTCATGAGCTCAGGAGTAGATTTAGCTGATCTCTCCCTCTCATTCCTTTCCTGGAGGTTAGAGGAAACTTGGAGGAGGGCACAAGAAGGCCAGCCACAATCTCCAGGACTATCCTATGTAGCCTTTCATCTCTATTATAGTCCTGAGCCAGGGACTGTAACTAAGCATCTACCACCTGTTGCTCCTCAATGCGACTGCACTTCTGCCGATCTCCTGGGCATTCCCACCCACCTGTCCTGCAGATGTGCCAACAGAGTGGCCCCTCTCTTTGAATCAAGCCCTGGTCTGCACGGCGTTGGCTGCAGGGTGACCCTCTTGAGTCTAGACCTCAAGGCCTCGTGCCATTGGTTACTGTGCAAAGTGTGTGTGGTAGTTACATCATCTGTCGTCAATTTGAGACTTAAGAGTGATGCGGTGGAGTTTAGCCTGTCAATCAGGTCACAGCTTGATGACCTCATTTGGAGCCGCTAATGAGATCATCTTGCTCACTGGAGGCAGGACACTTGCTCACTCCCCGTGAGACATTCCTGTGGAGGAGAACACATGGAGCAACTCTAGAGCCCTGGAGCTGGAGGAGCCATGTGCAGCACTGAGATGCCAGCACTGAGATGCTTCCACTGTCACTGGATGCACAAGACTTCCCACCCACTGGCCTGTGACCTCCGCATTTGGCATTATTGCATGGCTGGGTGAGTCTAAGGAGGAATTTGTAGACTAGTATTGGACATATAGGCTAATATTGGACTTGATCTGGACTGGGCTGGGTGTTCCTCAATAGACAAGTACTCTTTTATATAAAGCTCCTTCTTATACACACGAGTGTCTATGAATTTGTTTCTCTGATCTACCCGGACTAACACCGTGTGCTTTTAAGAACATATCAGACTCAAATCTTAGTCTCTATCAGATGATGAGGCAGTGTGGCTAGTTGCATTTCAGGCAATGAGCTAGTGAGTGTTCTCCTCCGAGGCTCTTTCAAAGGTGTGAGTAGCATCCCCTGAGGCTGAAAGGGCCTGCAATCAGATTCCTGTGTGGGAGGCACCAGGCTGCATGTACTGGCCTCTTCCATCTCTTCCTGTACAAGAAGTGAGGGTTCATTCCCCACATTTTGAATATCCTGAACGTTCCAATGAAGAGCCTGGGCTTTACATCTATTGTCATGCTTCCTCAGAAAGGTGGCTCGCCACGTGTGGCCACAGGGCAGCCTTAGCATCCCCCGGCAATTCACAAGGGAAGTCCATTCCCAGACCCCACTACCAGAGATTTTGAAAGTGGTGTCCAGAGATTGATGTTTTAACAAACCCTTCAGAAGGGGGGCCTGCCCTCACGTGGGAGAACTCACTGGTGCCGTGGTGAAGTGCGGCTCAGGAGGAAAAATGACTGCATCAAAATCCTGGCTCTACCTCTGTGTGATCTGGGAAAGGTCTCTTGGTTCCCTCCTTGGAAATGTCTCTACTGCTGTCTCACTTGGTTATGGCGAGGAGGAGCGTGCACACAGACCATGCACCTAGAAAGCTGCCGGCTATAGAGCATGCTCCAGAAAGGGAGAGACTCTGCGGTCAGAAGCCAATAAGACTCTTACACAGCTGAGAGGTTCACGATGGGCCCAGCGCTCCAGAGAGCTCCCACACTTAGCTACACATCTTACCTCCCAGCATGCTTCAGGAAAGTGCTGTGTGGACCCTCCTGGTATGGGCGTGGAAAGCAGGTCACCTGGTGAGGTGTGAGGCAGGTGCAGGCAGGAGGCATTTGTGGCGAGGTTGGCCACGCTCCTCTGAGAACTGTGCCTCCAGGCACCCTGGGCTCAGCTCTGCTAAGCCTCATGCTTTCTCCGTGGGCACGAGGGGCTTTATGCTCTCCTTTCTGGGGTCTCATGGTGAAACCTCACCAAAGGGCATGGCATGACCTTCAGCCTGGCCCTGGTTTCTGCACAGCCAGAGGGGGGCTGGCAGAGGAGGAGTCCCAGTCAGGGTTTGGGATTAAGGATGCTGCCTGAGAAACTAGGTGACAAATTAAAATTCATTCCTGTGGAAAATTGAGAGCAGATTAGCTGAATTGCCCGGGCTTGTAAGACACTTCTCGGATTGAGGTCTTTGGGGTAATTAGTAAATTGTGCGTGGAATTGGCAAGCAATTAATAAGTGGGAATGTTTCTCTTCTAACTGCCAAGTGGCCCTTTGCAGCCATATGAAATTCTGCTGAGAGGATTCCTGCCATCTCCTCCCCTTCCCCCGCTCCCCCCCAGGGCTTAGACACCAAGGTGGTGCTTTGAGACAGGGCTCCCTTGGCTAGGAGCTGGATCCCTAGGCCACTTTGGAGGGGCTTCCTGCTGTGGAGAAACACCTAGCTCTTTATTCAGAAGGTAAGGGCCTTCCAGATCCAAACCTGCCTAGGATTCGGGGCACAGACTCATCCCGCTTTCCATAGGTGTTAAATAAGCACTGTGGAAAACCGCGCTCCTCTTACTGGCTTGCTCCCTTTGTGAATTTCCAGATTTAGCGCAAGCAAGCAGTCTAAAGTATTCTCCTGGGACGGTGCCCTTGGAGGGAACCTCTCTCCTGCACTGTGTACGAGGAGGTGGGGACAGTGTGTATGACTCGTGATGGTGCTTATTCACCAGTGCTTTGGCTAAGCCTCACCTTTCAGACCTCAGAGTCTCCTGTTTATTCTATCTTTCCTTTGGGCTGCCTCAGGGAGACCCAAAGGAGCCTGCTTCTCCGAAGTCCTTGGGTTGGGGATGGGTTCCCTCCACCCTACTGAAAGGGGAAGGAGGATGGCTTTAAGGACCCCACCTAACTTACGGACAACCCACTGGGGTCCAAGAACACACAGGCGGACACCATTCTATGTAAACCCAGACATGCTTCTGCTCATTTTAATCAGACAGATAAAATTAGCCAGGAGAGTACGGTAAAAGGAGAAATCAAAAATATTTAAGTGGTAGGTGGACTTTACAAAAGTGACTCGAACGATGAGGTACAATAAGGAATGTAAAGAGAAACACAGACACAGCTGAACTCTCCCTCTGGTGCCACACAGCTTCTTAAGCCAGTCCACGGGCAAGGCAGGAAGGACCCTCCCTTGCCACCTCTTGAACTGCAGATCCCAGGGATGTGGAAGGACATTCTCCAGAAATACTTCCTTCTCCTTCGCTTCAGGTCTTACCAAAAGTAATTCATCAGTCCGCATTGTTCTAGAATGGCCCACACTGCATCCCAATTCAAACCACTCACCTGTTTCCTATTTGAATGTGCAAACCCTTGAAAGTACCCCCCTTCCCCGCCCCCTGCCCTTACCCCTACCCCCCGGGCAACCTTTCATTTTCTTCTTCTGCCTTCCCTCCCTCTCTCCTCATCGAGCCAACTGGCCAATCAGGCTACCTAGAAAGCCAGACCAACCACCCACCCCTGCCCCCTGAGGTTTCCCAGGGACAAAGACTTCCCAGTTCTGTCTTGTTTGCATCTCTTACGAACAAGTACAGTCATTGAATCACACAGACATACATATGTGCGCGCTGGCACACGGAAACAGGGTTTTCTTCTCCAATTTGTGGTTTCTTTTTTTTTTTTCCTTTTTGCAGAAAATGCAAACAAAAGAAAAACAAGGTTTTCAATTGAAGGTACATCTCTTCTTCAATATGAAGACATTAATTGAATTGGTTGGATCCCCCATGCAGTGGTCAGCAAAGTCCTTTGGCAACTGACAGAACAACATCCGGAGACTCGGGAGCTGGGGTTTATTTGAAGGAACTTCCCTACATGGGTCATGAGCAAAGGGACACGGATGTGGGAGAAGGAAAGGGGCCCCTGGGGGCGGAGTCCAAAAAGAGAAAAGAAAAGGATGTCATTGGTGAGGAATTAAATGGGAAACTGCTTCTGCTTCTTCCCTCGACCTCCTTCCCTTTCTTCCTGTTGATGGATGACCCCAGCCCACGAAGGGTGGAAGCCACGTTTACTCTTGTTCCCCCGATGCATATTATTTTGTCTTCATTTCCTTAGAAAATCGCCTCTTTACATTTTTTATTATTATATATTTGGTTTCCCACGGCATCTCACAGGTGCTTCTGTCACTGAGAAACGAGGGTTGCCCCTTGGCAAAAGGTTTGGTTCATCCTTCATTGATAGAAACACATTTCTCAGCTAAGAAGACAACCTTTCTAGAACATTCCACAGTGGTCAAGCTCCAGTTTGCCCTTGACTGTTGGTCCTTGTCCTTCCTCTCCTTCCCCCAGAAGATGAGAGTCCTCACGCCATCGCTGTTGGTGACTGGCTCATCTGGACCCTCATAGAATGAATGCTGTTCAGGATCTTCTTCTGATGGCCAGCCAAGGTCACCCCTATTCTCAGGAGGTCTCTAAGAGGAAAAGCAAAGCACACACATACACACACAAGTCACTTTAGCATCGGGGCGGCTTTTTACAGATCAAAACTCATCACAGTAGGCATACTCCTAATAATAGTTGAATAGGCAAATAAAATATTTCAAATGTAACTAAACCTGTTTACCCGAGTTTTGGAGAAATTCCTAACGCAACATTGTTTTGCTCAAATTCACTTTCTCCTTGCAATGTAGGGTACCTCATTTCTAATGCCTCCCCAAACTTAGAGGGCCATGGAAGTGCTGGGCTTTCTTCCCTGACTGTGTTCCTCCCCTGTGGGGTCTGTGTGTCTAAGACCCTCTGCCTACCCCACCCCCCATCCCCACCATCACTCCAAGCACACACTGTATGGGGCTGTAGTTATTCTGTGGGACTTTCTGCCTAAATTAGTGCTCACCCACTGAGATTGAAAAGATGTGGGGCTTGCCTGGTTTTCTGATGTTTTCCCCCTGTGTTTCCATTTTCTGCCTCTGTTTGAATTTTAATGTCATGCATTTTTAAGAAGGGTGATCTCAAAATAACTTTAAAAGATCTGCCCAACAGGGACCCAAGGAATAAGTCTAGGAGGACAGAGGTCTGCACTGGATTCATTTTTGCACTGTGAGTCTTGATAAGTTCATAGCCTATAATTGACCCACAGATCTTTTCTTGCTAATAATAGCAATGTATAGGTTACATATTGGGGCCCTGGCATAGTGGCTAAGTGTTGGTCTGCGGTTCACAAGGTCAGCAGTTTGAAACCACCAGCCTCTCCTCAGAAGAAAGACGGGGATTTCTACCCCCACAAAGAGTAATAGTCTCAGAAACTCACAGGGCTGGCCTTGTGAGTTATACCCTGTCCTACAGAGTCACTAGGAGTTGGTGTCAAGCAGATGGGAGCATGGCAGTGAGTGGCAGGTTACATACTGGGCTGCTAACCTCCAAGTTAGCAGTTTGGAGCCACCAATCACTCCTAAAGAGAAAGGTGAGGCTTTCAGCTCCTGTACAGATGTACTGCCTTGAAATCTACAGGGGAGTTCTGTGCTGTGCTAGATGATCCCGATGAGTCGGAATCAATTCAATGACGGTGGGCTTTGGCTTTGGTTTCTAAGAGGAGCCTTGTTGTGTATGGCTAGTTTAAATGCTTCCCATATCCCATGAACTTTCTCATTTAAACATTCACAAATTATTTTCTAAAGTTGACAAATATCAACAGTGATAATAATGATGACGATGATGATAATTTAATAGCAATAATTTACTCTATGCACTCTGGAGGCAGGCACTGGGCCAAGTGCTTTACACCTACTATTCCATTCACCTCTTTGGCACACCAATGAGATGGGCACGATTTAGACCAATGAGGTGAGGCTCAGAGAGGTTAAGTTATGTGCTTAAGATCACACAGCAAGTAAGTTGTGGTGCTCAGGCTCTGATACCAGCCTGCTGGACTCTTAGCTACCAGCAGGGCTGCTCACACAGCTCTTCTAAGGTCTGGACTGTATGTCCCCTATAGTCCCTGGCTGGACCCAGCAGAGCACTTGTACCCAGTGGCAAGCCAGACACAAGACGAGACACTCGGCCTGGCCCTGCCCCCAGGGGCTTGCCTCCCTCCTTCCCACCCTCCTGTTCGGCTGGTGGTCAGTCCCCCAAAGCTGCAGCTGGTGGAGGCTGTCAAACAGCCCAAGCCTTTCTAGCCAATCTTTTGAGAAGCATGCTTGGATTTTGAAAGCACACACTGCCCTGCCATGTATTCTATTCTACTGCTCATTTTCTCTTTCCATCTTTTATGTCTCAAGAAATGAACTAAATTGCTCTAATCATCTGTGGCCATGTTACACTTCCAACTAAATCCTTTAACGTTCAGTTTCACATTCCTTCAACATTTCCCCTTTGGTCTTTTCCGCCTGAGAATTCCCAGATGGGGACCTTTCACTCCACTTTGCTTGGCTCCCTCAGCCTGCGGGGCTGAAGCGATGACAGCCCCCAGGGGAAAGCGGGGGCAGCCTGGCTTCCCAAAGCCCCGCTTCTCTCCCTGCACCCCAGGCCCCTCGATCATCCCGGGCCAGCGCTTTCAGCCGTATAGGCTGGAGAAGCCGCTTTCCCACTGACCAGTGCTTCCTTTTCTTATCTCTCTCTCTTTTTTGCTGTCTGCTAGACAATGACTCATCATGGCAGGGCTGTCTTTTACTAGGTATCACCAGGAAAGGAACCCAGGCTTTTAAAAAATGAATTCTGGTGCTTAGGGAGTGGTACCCACTCAGCCCATCTCCCTAGAGAAAGTGACACTGAGGGTCATTCTTGTCCATAGTTTCTGACAAGAAGCAACCTTAGCAGCAGAGCTGGAACCCAGGAAGTCACCAGCAAGCAGGTGTCCAGGGTTCTGCTACTACGGGGAGTTGGGGGGGGGGGGGGCGGGGAGACCACCTCTCTCCCCGAGGACTCAGCAATGAGCATGTGCCAGGAGGGGTGCACCTTAGCACTGTGCCTACCACATAGTAGGTGGTCAGTGAACTGCCTGCCCAGAGGACCACCCCTCTACCCATGGGCATGTGTGCTACAAGCCACCAGCCCCAGCCCTGGGCTGGCGGCTCCTGAGGGTCACTTTGCTCGGTGTGCATTGGGGCAGGAGCAGTTAATTGCCTGGGCAGGATTGTTTGTAAATCTGTGAAGGCAGAAGGCAAAATCAAATCCTAGCCAGCTTTAGTCCAGTAGTTCTCAAACTTGGCTGCATGTTGGAAACACCTGGGGGTGAAAGGCGGGGGTGCCTGGTGGAACAGTTAATGCACTTGGCTGCTCACAGAAAGCTGAGAGTCCACCCGGAAGCACCCCAGAAGATAGGCCTGGTGATCTGCTTCTGAAAGACCAGCCATTGGAACCCCCAGGGAGCACAGCTCTGCTCTGCCACACAGAGCATTGTGGCTGAGTCACATTCACTGGAGAGCCCACCGGGGCGCCTTCAAAGCCCCATTGTCCGGGCTTCACCACATACCAAGGGAGCCAGAGAGCCTGGCAGTGGGAGGCAGGCACCAGTGTGTTTTTACAGAGCCCCAGGTGGTTCCAGCGGGCAGCAAATTATGGGAACCACTGCAGCCCGGGGGTGGACCGGAGAAAGGATACTGAGCTGGCAGTCAGGAAAGGAGGCTTTAGTCACCGCCTTGGCCCTCGTCAGCACCGTATCTTCAGGCAGGGCACTTAACATCACCTGCTTTCTGAATCTGTAGGGTGGAAGGGGTGGGACTAATGAATATTTGCCAAACTACAGGTCTTCCGAGCCCCGCCCCTCAAAAACATGACTCCGTGGCATTTAATCATTTTAAATGGGTTTCTCTATCTCTGGATTGTTCGTGGCCTTTACAATGCTAATATGCGCAGTGAATCTCCAGGAGGGTGATAAAGTGCGCAGTATTTCCCAAATTTATTTGACCAGGGGACCCTCTTTACCAAGGAGAACCTATTAACATTTCCCAGCACCGGTGCGACTCAGAACCTTCCTGGAGAAATGATGGAGTGCGTGGGTCTGTGGGATCCTCCCTGGCTCTCATTGTATTTGAATAATTTTATTTTCTGTCTTCTTCCCCTCTCCTGTGGGGGTGGCTGGCTGGTTGGTAAGTAATTCGTGGGGGATGGGAAATATATGCTTCTTTACAAGTGCAATCTGGGTACGAATGGAGGCTCCCCACGCGCTGAGCCTGTTGCTGAATCAGGGCAATGCTTCTTCCTACTCCGGTGCTTAAAGTGCAGGCTGGCTCTGTCCGTTCCATCTGGATGCTCTCTTTGATCGGCTGAGTTTTAAAACTTAGGCGCTCGGTGATTAGGCAAATGACAGATGGCTACGACTTTGAAGAATTCTCATTTGGGGCCCCAAACACAGCTCTGCCTCCTCAACCCCACATCCAGAGTCCTCCTCCATTGTCCCTGCGCTCCAGCCTGGTTCTCTTCAGTGGAGGAGGAGCCCCAGGGAGGAGGCTCCTCCGCTATGCTGCTGTTGGTTGTCATGGAGATGATTCTGATTCCTAGAGACCCCCGTGTGCGTGTGCGCAGGATAGAACTGCTCCGCGGGACTTTCACTGGCTGTGACCTTTCAGAGCGTTTTGCCAGGGCTTTCTTCCGTGGGACCTCTGGGTAAAGCTGAACCACCAACGTTTTGATTAGGAGTTTAGCACTTCATTGTCTGCTCCATCTAGTGACTCCCATGGAGTCTCTATAGAAATCGGACTCACACACCACTCAACTAATAGGCAAGGAGCCCCAAACCCACCCACAGGCTGGACAGGTGGGTTCTCATCACTTACTCTGATGTCATCTGGGTGACCAGCTGGAGGGAGGTGAAGCCGGCGGCGAGGAAGCTGTCCCTGTACTGGACCATCTTGATGGCACTGAGCCAGTCATCCACGGTGGTGAAGGCCGTGAAGTCTGGGATGGAGCGGTCTAGCAGGGGCTGGGAAGGCCTGGGGAGACAAAGACAAGCAGCTGAGCCCCCAGCTGCACAGGATCGTGGGCAGGGCCACGTTCTGAGCGTGTGGCGGAACTCACAGCCGGCAGCACCTCTGACTGGATGAGGATTGTGGGGGCGCCCTGGGCCAGCCCTGCCCTCTGCTTCTCTTATACATTGGAGTGGCCTTCAAAGGCCAGTGCCCAATCCCCGGGTCTGGATACGGTCACGACCACCAGGCACCCAGGGTCCCAACAAGCGCTCTTGACACATTTCCCTGACTTGTCTGTCGCACCTGTTTCCAAGTCCTAGTGATTTCACCGCTCAACTCTCCCACTCGTCCGTTTCTTTCCATAGACATTTCCCTCATCTGACACACGCTCTTCCTTATCAGGAACTGTGGCAATATTCGCTGGCAGTCCATCTTTAGGCATACCCCTTCCCTGCCACGGAAGCTCCACACTGTGGCCAGCCCCTTTTAGAGGTCCAGTCGGGATCATGTCAATAGGCTCCAATGCCACCTGGCACCTGTGAAACCCGGGCTCTGTTCTCTGTTTTCATCGCTCTGTGGAGTCAAGTCTGAGGTTCTCAACAGGAACCTAAAAGACCTCGTCTGGCCCTGGCATTGTCCATACCAGCTGCCTCTGGCTACACTGGTCCCGTCCTTCCCAGCCTCAATCCGTGCATATGCTAGAGCCTTGGCTTGGAGCCTGTGGCCCTCTCCTCCCATCTCCCTTTATACCCCGGTTAGCACATCTTCTCCCGGCAGCTGGCAGCTGCAATGTCAATCAGCAGGGATGCCTTTCCGTACGCTAGGCTACCATGCATGCTCTCCATGTCTCCTGCACCTTTCCACCACAGTGTTTTATTAGGGCTATCAATTTGACATTCCTTTGTAAGGTCATCTGATTAATGTTTGCTTCTCCTCAATGACTCTAAGAGGCAGGAGGACAAGGACCACCTCTATTTGCTCTTTCTGTACGACGAGCGGCAAGCACACTACTAGTGGCACGTGTGGTTAGTTGCCAAGATACTGTCAGGTGCCCAGATGGTCCCGACTCATAGTGACCCTGTGTACAACAGAAGGACACACTGCCCAGCACCCAATGCAGTCTGGCTTCAAGAATGAATTAATAAATGAGTTAACAATGCAAACATAGCAGAGTAACACAGGGCCAGGCAGGAGCGGGCGGGGGTTCGGTGCATTTGCTCATAACAAATCCAAACACTAGCATTTCTTTGTCCTTCAGCAATCAGGGTCCTTACTTGCGATTGCACTCACCAAACTTCCAAGTCTGCAGCACCCGCTGCCTCATGGACTAGGATAGTTAACAGGGTAGATTCTGGAGACACGACCACCCGGAAGTGGTGTGTCCTACTAGTCAGGTCAGTCATGACTTGTCTACTCCAGAGCCTTGTGCCCAGACCAGTGGAAGTCAGTGGAGAGGACAGACCCAGCCAGATCTCTTACTGTCTGTCCACAGCCTTGGAGGCAGGAGATATTGTAGAGAGATGGGAGATGAAGACAAAGGGCAGGTGCTTAGGACTTCTTCCACTAGTGGACATCCTTGACCACCCTAAGCTTGCTCTCAACCACCCGAAGCTGGCATTCTTGGCAACTGCTCTCCCCCTGCTTCTGAGATCACCCACCGCGCAGGCATCACCACGTTCCACTAGACTCACACGGCGGTGATGGTTGCCACAGTCTTGAGACTTGCCGGGTTCCGGATCATCTTGTCCAGGGTGTTGACAATCTCCGCAAAGCGGGGGCGGCTATTGCGGTCTTTCTGCCAACAGTCTAGCATGAGCTGATGGAGAGCAGCTGGACAGTCCATGGGTGGGGGCAGCCGGTAGTCCTGCTCGATGGCATTGATGACCTGCAGGGATACACAGGGGAACAGCTGTGATGAGTTAATGAGGCCACAGTTAATCATTGGCCCACACGGACAGAAGCTCCCTGCCCCAGTCTGGCACAGGAAGCCGCCTCCTGTGCCCACAAGCCTCTCACCATAATGGATTGTTCTGTGTTCTTAGCTTTCCTCCCCAAGACTCTGGGCTCCTAGAAGGCAAGCCCACGGTATTTCCTCTTGTCTCCCTAGAACCTGGAGTGGGACCCAACACCCTACCAGGAACTAGTTGCCTTTGTGCCAATTCCAACTCATGGCAGCGCCAGGAGTCATAGATTAGAACTGCACACCCGAGACGTCTCAGGACGGTGTCTTCTGGGAAGCTGACTGCCACCTCTTTGGAGGCACCTCTGGATGGATTCAGTTAGTGGCTGAGCTCTTCCTCAGCAGGTGCACTACCCACCGAAACGTCTTTTGTTGCTGCTGTAGAAGAATGAACTGCAGAATGGCCCAAGCTTCCCTTTAAGAGGACATCTTAAAAAAAAAAAAAAAAAGAGGACGTCGGGCCTAGTTGTGCCCCACTGGGCACCAGTGGACACCAGCGGTGATGGAACCATGAGAGCTAAGAATCCCAGTGAATCCACTCTTTTTAAAAGAATAGTCCCCAAACCAGTGATGGCCTCCTTCTTTCCTAAGGAATGAGAAGGGAGAAAAGGATTTAACAGCTAAGGAAAAGCCTACTTTTAAAACAGGGGGCCAGTTCACAGTCCTTCGGATCCATTGGAGGGCCGGACTATAGTTTAAAAAAAACTATGAACAAATTCCTATGCACACTGCACATATCTTATTTTGAAGTACAAAAAACAAATGGGGCAAAAACACCCGGCGGGCCGGATAAAAGTCCTTGGCGGGTCGCATGTGGCCCGGGCCGTAGTTTGAGGACGCCTGCTCTAGATGCTCGCTGTGTGTATCATTCGCCTGAATGCTCATGAGGCAGCAACATAAACTAGGGTGAAAATAGTTTGGTTAAGTAACTTGTTCTAGTACAATGGCAATGGGTAAAATAACAAGGTGAACAAATGCGAGCACCTCCCACCAGGTTTTAATAATTTTTGGTACCTTGGGAGTTATTTTGTAAAGACTTTTGGATCCTTAAGTACTTTTGCCTATTTTGTTTTCTACCCTTTACTTCCTAATTTCTAATTCATTTGCATCAATTATGCCTTCTCCGTGTTTTTTATAATAGCAAAGCTAATTGTAAGTGATCCAGGTGCTAAACATATGGGAGTAGCTGAATTTATTATAATATACTTACACAATGGAATACAGTGCAGGCTTTAAAATGTTTCAAAAGTGTATCTATTGAAATGGAAATATGTTCACATTGTAATATTAGGCAAAAGAGTGGGCTACAGAGCTGAAGGTAGGGTAAAATCTTGCTTTGAACAACAACAACAACAACAATAATTATGCGTGTGCAGAGAAAAGGGATGGAGAAGATGTATACCAGGGAGTTGATGGCAGCTGCCTCTGGGCAGATAGAAATGAGAATGTTCTTTATGTTTTTCTTTTTGTTTACTTCTATTTTTTATTTTCCCATAATAATTACACATTGATTTTACAATAAAACAAGCAGTTAATGCACCTTAAGCAATAAAGGAAAAAAAAAACACCTGGAGTTTGTAGATCATTAGTTATTTTGGCCTTTAATTTTTTTTTAAAGCCAGATTTACATTAGGTGATTAATTTCATTATTTTCGCTTATATTCTTTCTTTCCTTAACTTTTACTTTGCTAGATGACCACAAGTGAGTCTTTTCCATCAGTTTTTAGTTTCACAATGTTTATGAGCAATGTTTCACACAGGATATTAGATATGAGATGAACATAAAATAATATGATGCCCCAAATTTTAGGGAGAAACAAAGCATATCATTCCACCCGCCCCCCCCAGCATATTATTCTCTTAATTCAACCTGGTGAAAAAAATGAAACAAAAACCCAGCATATCATGCACATGAATATTATCACTATAGAAAATGCCAGTGACCAGAAACATTCACTTTTGAACAATGTGTTGCACAAATATTTTCATCTCTCTCAAAGAGTGGTCACATTGCTTGTCATTCCTTTTGTTGTTGTTGTTGTTAGGTGCCATTGGGTCAGCTCCAACTCACAGCAGCCGTATGGACGTATGTATGCACAACAGAACAGAACCCTGGAGCAGGCCAGTGCCATCCTCACAAGGATCGTGCGCGTGCGTCCATTGTTGCAGCCCTAGGTCAGTCGACTCTGTCAAGGCCTTCCTCTGCTTTGCTTGCTGTCTACGAAGCAGGATCTCCTTCTCCAAGGGGCACCGTTACCTATCTAAATCATGCGATGAAGCCTCCCAATCCCCCTTTCTAAGGCGCATTCTGACTTCGTCTCACGTCCTTATTATCAGGAGAGACTAGTCTCTGGAAAAGGACCAGGCTTGGTAAAGCAGAGGGACAGTGAGAGAGAGGATGCTTCTAAATTCTGAATACCTCCAAACCCCCTCTTCCCAGACATCTGAGCTTAGAGAAGAGACTCCGGAGTTGTCTCTTTACGCCCCTCAAAGAGATGGACCGACACACCATCTGTCTGCAACAATGGGCTCAGGCACAGGAACAACTGTGAAGCTGTGTTTCCTTCTGTTGTGCATAGGGTCACGATGGGTCGGAACCTACTTGTTGGTCCCTAAGAACAAGAACGCCACCACCAACGTTCTGGCTAAACTTTTTCTGTGACAGACTTGGTTTTTATTCAGGTAGTCAACGGTACTATGAAAATTCTGCCAACACAATTATTCAAATATATCAATTATTCTGAAATCTCCCTTATTCATTGCCCAGCTTACACATGCATATGAGGTGACTGAAAATACCGTAGCCTGGGTCAGGTGCACCTTAGCTTTTAAAGTGGTATCTTTGCTTTTAGCTCTTCAAAGAGGCCTTGTGCACAGGTGTCCCCAGTGCAATGCATCATTTTATTTCTTAACCGCTTAGATGATTATGGACACCAGAAAATGGAATCCTTGGCAACCTCAATCTTCTAACCGTTTATCATGTGTTGTCTGCTGGTCCACTTATGGAGAATTGTTTTGTTTACACTGAGCTGTCATCCATGCTGATGTGTGTGTGTAGCCTTTGACCTTCACCAGAAAGGGTTAAGTCCTCTTGGCTTTGAACAGAAAAGCGGTATCATCTGCATACTGCAGATTGCGAATGGACCTCTCTCCAATCCTAGTGCTGCATGTTTTTAAACACAGGCCAGTTTCTGAAATGATTTGCTCAGCATACAGATTGAGTACATCCAATGAAAGGATACAAAGCTGATTCATACCTTTCCTAATTTTAAACCTTGATTTTAACCTCTTTGTTCTATTCCAATGATTTGACCATTTACTTACTCTGTTGAATCACCTTTCTTTGAAATTGGGCACAAAATCTGGATTTCTTTTCGTTGGTCAATCTTCCAAACTTCTTGGAACAAACTAATGCATGCTTCCAGTGCTGCATCAAGTTTGAGAACATTTCAATTAATTTTCCAATTCCTGGAGCCTAATTTTTTGCAAATGTCTTCAGTAAAGCTTGGACTTCCTCCTTAAGCACCTTTGGTTCTTAATCATGTACTACCTCTTGAAATAGCTGAATAGCAACCAATTCTTTTTGGTACAGTCACTCTGTGTACTGCTTCCATCTTCTTTTTATAGTTCCTGTGTTACTCGGTATTTTCCCATGCTAGTTGTTGTTTTTAGGGGTTGTTGAGTCCCAACTCATAGTTAACAGAACCCACCCCATATATAACAGAAGAAACCATTGTTTCCCGGAGAACCTCCACCTTGTTTTGCCCATACACTCTTTCGATATTCCAATGGGAAGCTTGAATTCGTTCTGTTTGAGGTAGGCTGAGTGTGCCTTTCACTTTGGAATGTTTAAACTCCCATACTTTGCACATTTCATTATAATACCTTCTTTTATCTTCTCAAACTGCCCTTAAAATTTTTCTGTTAGATAGGAACTGAAAATCCAGGGAATCCAGGGCAGATGAGCCCTACAGGACCAGTGGTGTGAGTGGCAAAACAGGAAGGGTAGAGGGAGAGTGGGTAGGAAAGAGGGAACTAATTACAAGGAACTATATGTGACCTCCTCCCTGGGGGACGGACAACAGAAAAGTGGGTGAAGGGAGACGTCGGACAGGGAAAGATATGACAAAATACCAATTTGTAAACTATCAAGGGCTCATGAGGGAGGGGGGAGCGGGGAGGGAAGGGAAAAATGAGGACCTAATGCCGGGGGATTAAGTGGAGAGAAAATGTTTTGAGAATGATGAGGGCAATGAATGCACAAATTCACACAATTGATGTGTGAATGGATTGTGATAAGAGTTGTATGAGCCCCTAATAAAATGATTAAAATTTTTTTTCTGTTCAACTCTTCCACTTCATTATTTGTTCCATTTGCTTCAGCTACTCCATCTTCCAGAGGAAGTTTCTGAGTCTCTTCTGACGTCCATGTTGGTCTTTTCTTCTATTCCTGTCTTTTCAACGACCCCCTGTTGCTTTCTTTATATACGATGTTCTGGATGTTTTAAAACTCATCTGGTCTTTGGTCGTTAGTGATCAGTGCATCAAATCCGTTCTTGAGGTTCAAGTGGGATGTACTCCAGGTTGTACTTGGGTCTTGTGGACTCAAATTTTATTTTCTTCGGCCTCAATCTGAACCTGCATATGACCAAACCCCTGGTTTGTTTCGGTTCCCTCTACCCTTGTCTTTACGCTGATACTGAATCTCTCCATCACCTCTTTATGTCCTTGGTATTCTATCTGGCGCGGTGCATGTGGAAAAAGTACATATTTGGCATGAAGACGTCCCTGGTCTTGCAGGATTCTATAAGGCTTTGTTGCTATCACCCTCAGCTCCCTTTCTAACATCAAGACCATATTTTTCGACTGCTGGGACTTCCTCTTTGTTTCCAACTTTTCCATTGCCATCGTTGGTAATTCTTAATTCACCTTGTTTGCATGTTTGTTCAATTTCAGACTGAAGAAGTTGGCAGAATTCTTCAGTCTCTTCATAATAGGCTTTGTAGTTGGGGCATGCACTTGAATGATGGTTGTGTTAACTAGGCTTCCTGGGGGGTACATAGGTACAACCCTACCACAGACAGCACTGTACTTCAAGACAGACACTGAAATGTTCTTTTTGATGGCTAATGCAGGCCACCACTCTTGAAATTGTCACTTCTGGCAGAGAAAACCATATGATTGTCTGATTCAAAATAGCCAATAATAGTCCATTTCAGCCTACTACTGCCTTCCAGTTCATTTCTGGTAATTTCCAATTTTCTAGATTCATCCATTTTATATCCCAAATTCGAATTACCAATGGATGTTTACATCGGTTTCTTCTCCCTTTGAGTCATGCCCCACTGGCAAAGGAAAGTCCCCGAAGCTTTGCTCCATCGCCATCATCAAAGTGGATTCTACTTGGGACAGACAGCCTTTCCTAATCATATTTTGAGTGCCTTCCAACCTAAGGGGATTCTTTTAAAATATATTTGGCACTATGCTAATATTCTACTGCTATTCAAATCGTTTAGAGTGGCTAAACCCTCAGAAGTGGGAAACCTATTTCTTTTTCATAGTCTGGTATCTCTGCTGAAACCTGGTCCCCTTAGGTAACCCTGTTGGTACTTAAATTAATGGTAGCACAGCTTCCAGCATCAAAGCAACACACAAGCCACCATAGTACGGCAAACTCCCATTTCCCTCTGAGGAAACTGATGCTCAGGAGGCTAAGAAACATGCATGAGGGCTGGGGATAGAACACAGAGGTGATTGGTTCTACATTCTGAATAAATCCAACCCCCCTCCTCCTAGACCTCTGAGTCTAGAGAATAGTCCCTGGAGTTGTGTCTTTGGGCACCAAACAGGGTGATGGAGTGAAAACAAGTACAGACAGCCCTGGGTTATGAAGATCTACCTGGCTGATGGACAACTTCTATTTGCCCTAAACTGTATGTAAATTTGCCCCGACTTTGAAACATATCTTGCCCCTACTTCCAATATTCTTCATCACACTGTTTTTTCTGGAGTCACATGCAGCTTTTAAATCAATGAACAGCCGTCAACCATTTTCTTGCACCGAAGGAAAGCTAAACAAGAACCATACGCACTAGTTCCTAAACTTAAACACATCCCCAGGAACCAATCTCATTCACACATGAGGGCACTGTCTGTCATCCAGGAAGAACAGCTCCTAAACTTCAGTTCCATCAGCCAGGTTCATAAGTGAGAGCCTTTCCCCCACCAAACCAAGGGTCCTCACCCAAGTCTCCTCGCATTGTGGAGATAAGTGGGAAATCCCATTTGGTCCCTGTTCTTTCTCAGTTGCTTACCAGCAAGCTAGCTGGAGGTCATGGGAGGAGCTAGTATATAAATTTAACTTCTCATGGGGCTACCAACATACTGAAGCCCATTGCTTTGACATCGGCTCCAACTACGGAAACCCCATAAGGCAGACTAGACATGCACTCCATAAGGAATTCATTCGTATTATCTTTTGGAAGCATATCACCAGGTCTTTCTTGTGAGGTGCCCCTGGGTGGGTTCCAAACCTGCAACTTTTGGGTTAGTAGTCAAATGCTTAACTGTTTGCATCATGCAGGGACTCTTTCATGGGGCTAGAAGCCCCCATTACACTTCCATTGAGTGCAGGGCAGTTAGGGCTTCTCAGCTCCCCTAACCTTCTGGCCCCTCTACTCCAATGGTTTGATGCTAGAGATCCAAATACCAACGTCCCCCACCGACAAGATGCTGCCCTGTAACAGTGGGTGCAGAGCCCTCCTGCGGGAGCCAGGTACATGCGTTTCCGAAGCCCTTCGTCTGCCTGACAGCAAGAGAATGGGAATGCGTGCGGGCCAATTCTTCTTCCTGTGGGTTCTAGAGTTCTAGACGGCACCCAGCTTAGAGACTTTGCCCCGTTACCTCCTCTGCATGCCACTCCCTTGGATTTTTTTTTAAGACTGTTCTCAATTTTGTTTTTATATTTCCTCTGTGTGAGACCATCTGCTTCTGTGGGGAAAAAAATTACAACCTCGGGGACTCTACACAGGGTCACGTCAGAATCGGCCCAGTGGCAGTGGGCTTTGGCTTTGGGCTGATGTGTTTGCTTTCTTCTTACGAGAACATCAAAGAACCACGAATCCCCCACCCTGGGCAGCTCAGCCAAGAGCCCAGCTCCACACTGCGTTATTAGTGATTGTGCTGCAGTAAGTGGGGTTTTCTGACTCTGAGCCAGTGGGGTGATTCAGATGGATTAAAAGGCTCAGTGAGGAGACTCGGGTTGAGCCTGGCACATGGGCTCATCAGCTCCTCGGGTGGTAGCTGCTACTGCTCCCGTGTTTAGGGTAGAGAAGGCTTTCTTGGCTAAGTGGGGAGCTGCTCTATTACCAATTGTTTGGAAGGTGCAGGAAAAGTATGCATGAAAAGCATCGAAGCACATAGTGGGGCTTGGGACGACCACATCCCTATTTCTCACCTTTCAGCATGGAGGCTAGCTCTGCGAAGCCCCTCTCATGATCTGACTGTGACTCTGACTTTGAACTGGCTGACTCACAGAGAGAGACCTTATTCGGAGTTTCAGAGACCATAACTCTTTATGGGACTAGACAGCCTCACTGCCCCCTCCCCGCCCCACATGGCTTGTGGGTTGGAACTACTGGCCCTGAGGTTAGCAGCCCAATGCCTAACCCACTTCACCACCAGGGCTCCTCCTAGCTCTGAAAGAGGAGCTTTACTCCATTTACTGTTTCTTCCAGATAATTTTGTGACTGCTCGATCTGATTCTCTGGGAAGATGAAAACTTCTTGCACATGTAAGAAAACAAGTCTTCACTCTTCACCCCAAATTAAAAATACCAAGTGGGGTACGAATAGGATTTATCTTCTCAACTCTTTTTCAAAGTATTGTGCATTTAGAGATTTTTATTCTCTTGGTTAGGATCTGCATTTTCCACCTCTTCTGGGTCATATTTTATAATGTAGTGAGAAAACATCACTCAAAATAAAATAATACTTGTGGTCCTGTAATAGGCTCTGACGAGTGGTGTTTCAGTGCTGGACGTCTTGACTTCCTTTGGAGCCGGAGACTCCTAGTCAATGCCACCACTTGATTATTAGGGCAGACTCGTGTGTTGCCATGATGTTGAACAGATTTTAGCCAGATGAAGATAGACTAGGAAGAAAGGCCTGGCCATCTACTTCCCAATGAGTCACAATGTTCTGATCCTGTTACGCATGAGGTTGTCGTGAGTTTGAAGCTGACTTGATGGTAGCCAGCAACAAAAACAGAAGTAGCAGCCGCGCAATGGGATTTGGAGATGGTTGGTTCTCTTCCATGCCCGCCTCATTAGCAGGTAAAGAGGACACGTAGGAGGCTTAGAGAAACACTTATAATTTATCCATCTGGTAGTTCTAAACACCAGTGAACACGTATGAATTGTGTAGAAACATATGTCCCAAGACTGGAGTTATAGGGTGTCCTACTGAGCAGAGGTGAAAATTAGACCAAGCCTTAGGACCCTTTCCTTGGCCCATAACAGAGAGATTCAGATGCTGAAAAGATAAAAGATTAGAACAGCCATGTGTTTGTCTGGGTAGACTAGAGAAACAAATCCGTAGAAACTCATATGTGTATAAGAGAGAGTTTTATATCAAAGGTTATTGTACATTAAGAAAGCATCCCAACCCAGTTCAGTCCAAGCCCCTAAGTCCGATATTAGCCCATATGTTCAACACCAATCTAGAAAGTCCTCTTCAGACTCACAAAACACATGCAATGATGCTGAATGCAGGACGATCACAGGCCAGTAGGTAGAAAGTCTTTGGATCCAATGGTGTTGTAAGCATCTTAGCGCTGGCAGGGGTCTCCACATGGCTTCTCTAGTTCCCAGGGCTCCATCAGGGTAGATCCATGTGGCTTTTCCTCAGGGATGCCTCGTAGGAAGTTAATCTTGTCAGTAGAGAGTCTCCAAGGGAATGAACTGAGAGAGAAGTCTTCTGCCTCCAATGAGGAAAATCCGGATTTCCCAGAATTCTCAGTAGAAGGCCATGCCTACACAGAGGCCTCATTGGCTATGATCCGATTGACAGACTAGACTCCACCCCTTCACTCTTAATCCTCAAATTGGCAAGCGATTATATAACTACCACAAGCCAGAGGAGGAGGATGAAGTAGGCGTGAGAGAATTGGTATAGGCAACTGTGAATTCCAAGCATACCCCTGAGTCCCTGGAATGAGCTGCAAAAACCTTGTGGTCACTCCCTGGAGAGGGAAATGAGGAGTGGGGCCATCCCTTGTTGATAGGCACCCAGAGATGGCAGGCACAGGGACCCTGCGGGATCCAGGGGCACCTGGTCTGACACCTGCACTGATGTTCTCTGGAGCTGGATGAAGTGCTGGGAGAATGAGTGGGCCTTTCCCCTTGCTGGCTCGCCCTCGGTGGGGGCTCCTGGCTGCCCCCAGACAAGCACTTGGCATTAATGAATTGGGCAGTGGGTGGTGCCACTTGGCCTTCTTGCCTGAGAGAGTGAAGTGGAGGAGCTCAGAGCAGCAGAGGAACCAGGGCAGAGGGGGTTAAGTTGAGCTCTGATGTTTCGCTGAAATCGCAGCTTCTCTCCACAGACCCTGCCACTCTCATTATCTCTGTCAATCAGATCCAAGCGGCAGAACTTCCGAGTTGCTCTCTCTGGCTGACAAACTCTCTGTACATGTTCAAAGACCTTCCTGGGCTCCGGAAGCCCAATTACCAGCACTCCAGCTTGCCTGAGCAATTCTTTTCCTTAAAGCCTTTCCATTGTCGCCTGTGAACTCCTTTACTGCCAGCACCTCAGTGGTTTCTGATGAGAGGGGCTGTGGCTGCAGCAGCTGGGAGCCCCTCCTGGCTCATTCCCAGGTGAGGCCCTAAGACACTTTCTGAATGGGCATGAAGCCTCCTCCCACCTCCACAGAGAGCTGGCCTACACTGGGGATGATGGTTAGAGGCTCTGTTTGGGAGCACTGCAACACAATTAGAATAAACTGCTACTTTGCAGATGTTCAAACATCAGCTCTCTGGGAAGCCTTCCCTTCCCTCCTGCACCCAGATGTCCCCGAAGCCCTGTGTCTATGCCGGTGAACTGCAAACCCCTCAAGGAGAGAAACAGCAAACACGATGCTTAGTCACAGTCAGGATGCGACGACTGTTTGTTGAATGAATGATTTGGGAATTCTGGAACTCTAATATCAGAAATTTTATTTGTTTTCAACATAGGCGAGTGATTTGCTGAGAACATGCTGAATGTCAAATCTTGCCTGTCAGACAATTTTCATAATCCATCCTCTGTGCGCTGAATTGTTCTTAATCGGATTACAATCCGGGGGCAGGACAAGAGGGGCCTGCTTCGTGCCTGGCTCCTATTCGGGCTCCTCTAACTGATGGCCCGGCAGAAGCAGGGTGCAGTTGATTTCATCAAAGCAGCCTCGGCGCCAATTCTGCCACTTATTGATTGGACACGCTACAGGAGCAGAGGCGAGGCATGGATAATCACATATAATAGAGGGCCCAGACGCCACACATAGCTGGCAGTGAGACCTGGTAAAGATGCACAATGCTGTCCTTTCGCTCATCCTGTACTGAGCCACCCTGCCCACCGAGCAGGGCACCACCCAGCTTGAACTCCCTCGTCTCACTGGGTCACGTCTCCCAAGGTCCTGGATCGTCCCCCTAAATCAGTCTTTTAAGTCACTGCCATGGCTCAAAACCTCTGGCTAGCGGGACTCCCAAGGGCAGATGACACAAGTTTATGAGTAGCTCAAGGCCCACCCAAGCATGTGCTGCTTTCGGTGCTGCTGGTTGCCCAGTGGTACTAGATTTGGACTTGGGATGGCCTGGGCTCCTCTGCCTTGTTTCTGCTAGCTGCCATCAAGTCAGCCTACAATTCATGGTGGCCCCATGCACAGTGCCTGGTCCCCACGATCAGTTGCAGACTAGACCGCTTTGTTCCATCAGGTTTTCATTGGTCTGTTTTTTGGAAGTAGGTCACCAGGCCTTTCTTTCCAGTTTGTTTTACCCCCTGAAAACCACTCAGCACCATAGCTGTACGCCTGTACGCCTCCACGGACAGACAGGTGGTAGCTAGGCAAACGCAAGGCTCCCTAGTGGAATGTGAGCACTGGAAGCACTTGTACTCCCTTCCTGGGTAAGCACTGGACTGCTAACTACAAGGTCAGAGGTTCAAAACCACCAGGTGTTCCTCAGGAGAAAGTTGAGGCTTTCTGCTCCTAATAGGATAGACAGCCTTGGAAATCCTATACGAGGCTGCTGTAAGTTGGAATGGACTTGATGGGAGGGGCGTGGGTATGGGGAGGAGAAGAGCAAGCAAAGGAACCCAGCATGCAGGGTTTGCAGACTTCCCTCTCATTCCACCTGGGGATAGGTATGCATAATAGACAAGTGAATGATCACAGGAGATGAGTTGAGAGTCAAAGGCAGGTGTAGCTTTGGATTGGGACTGCACTGAAGAAAATGATCCTCAAAGTGCTTACTCACTCTTTATTACTTATGGACCAAAAGCCCCCACTAGCAACTCCCTAAGATGTTACTCCTTCAGCCATCTCAAATGGCCCTCCCCTTCCTCACCCCTGTCCCTTATGCAAAGCAGATAGCCTGGAGAATGCTGATCATCCTCTCCAGGCCTGACTCCTTGGCCTTGGAAAGCTTGGGAACTTTTCTCAGCGCCCCCTTCCCTGACAGCTCACTGAAGGGTGGGCTCTCAGAGAAGAGGGCGTGGGGGCCATGGACATGCAGCGGCTCAGTACAGCAGCCATCTCCAAGTGAGAGCAAGACTGGAGCCCAGAGCTAACCCTCTGACCAGTGTTCTTCCTCTCCACCATGCATGTCGATAGGCCGGGGCCTCTGAAGCAGAGGAGAATTTCCAGTTCCCTTTTGGGTCGGATCTGCTATCATGATCCATGGCCCTCCAGCCCTCTATCTCTTGGGTTGGATTCTGTGTCCTGGGAACCTTTCGAGGTGATTGATGCTGTTACGTTTCCATGGTAAGCTCTCTAGGAAGTTGAAACCTCTGTGTAAACATCTGCAACCCTTGCTCTGAATGCCTCAAGTCCAAGTGAAGGGGCCCAAATAAGATGCCTGCGGTATCGCATGGATGGGAGCTGGTAACAACCAGCACCGCTGACACTCACATCTTGGTTGGACATATCCCAATAGGGTCTCTCTCCAAAAGACATGACTTCCCACATGACAATCCCATAGCTCCAGACGTCACTGGCCGAAGTGAACTTGCGGTAGGCGATGGCCTCTGGAGCCGTCCATCTCACGGGGATCTTCCCCCCCTAGAAGAAGAAGAAGAAGAAGAAAGCTGGTCAGCCCAACCACAGGGTTTCTAATTGAAGGCAGGTGAAAGGAAACTCAGCGTACACCTCCCCCGACCCTCCTCTGTGTCTCCTGAAACAGGGAAGCCAGTGTTACTGCACCTGCTGGAAGGCCTCAAGGAGGACCAGCATGGCTGTGCTGTCTATGGGCCGTCATGTGGACGCACATCCGCCAATGGCTGCTAAGTCGACTTATCTCCCTCCATTTTCCCACCGATGGAGTCGCATGGGGCTGGAGAGTGTAACTGTCATAAATGCACTAGAACACGACGTGCCATTTGCATGAGATGGACCACGTCGATCATGAAATGCAAGTTGTGATGGTAGTTGCGCTACAGCTATGTCTAAGTCCCAAACGGTCGCTCAGAAGAAGACAAAACAAAAGAGAAAGAAGCGTGGTGATCAATACCTTTTGGAGGAACCTCCCACTACCTGATCTCTCCAAGCCACGCCTCTTGCCCAACTCTCAGCACACTGTGCCCTTGGAGACGTCCCATGCTGGGTCCAGGCTGCTTGTCCAGCCTGCCCTCCAGTAGAGATGGAGACCCTGGGGCTGGAGATGCAATCTTCTAAGGGGCTGCCCTTGGGTTGTCTTTTCCTTCGTCTTGCCCTCCACCCTCCTACTGGAAGTTGGCTCTCTGCTTGACCCATCAGCTTGGTGGCCAGACCTTTGTCCATTTGGTTTTACTTAAGGGAGATATATTTGTCTACTTGCTCAGTCATTCACTCAGTCCACAAGTGAGCAACGAATCCTACTTTGTGCCAGACCCTTTATGATGAACTGTTATTTCTAGGATAAGCTAGTCATATTGCGCAGGGTAGTGGGGAAGCAGACAAGAAAACAAAAACTCAAAATATATTGTAAAATATTAATTATTAAAAAAGACCAGTGCTTTGAGAGTCATAGAAGACACCCACCCCACCCCCCACACACACCCAGGCAGAGTGAGGAGAGGCAGCCAGGATCAGTGACGGAAGCAGTCTCCTTTAGTGCTGGCTAGAACCTGGAGCCTCTGACTAGGTTTGGAGGCAAATGCTGACCCTTTCTATCTGCATGACCTGAGGCAGGTTACCTAACCTTTCTCTGTCTCGCTTTCTCGCCACCCACAGGAGGATAATCATGCCCCCCACATACCCAGTGTGTTGTGAGGATTCAATAGGGTAACAGTTATATGGTGCTTGGGACAGGGCCTGAAGCCAAAACTTCATATGGGTCAGCTATTTTTTTCACTATGCCTAGTTCTTAGGGACTAAGAAAGGATTTAAAGTTCAGGAAAGAAAGGGAAGACAAAAGTGGATGTCAGAAGAGACTCCAACTTACTCTTGAACTCAGAGTGGCTAACAGAAATGGAAGAAATGATGAATTAAAAAGCTGGACAGAAAATTTCAAAGGCAGGTTGAGAAGACAAAGTAAGCATGATACTATAAGGTGCAAAGACCTCGAGTTAGAAAACCAAAAGGGAAGAACTGGCTCCGTATAGCTCAAAGTGAAAGAACTAAAGAAAAATGCAAGCCTTGAGTTGCAAGATTGAAAGATTCTATGAGCAAAATAACTTCTTGCTAGAAAGGCGATTTTGCCCATCGAATCCTTCAGTATTGCCAAAATAGTCCCGAACATAAAATCAATACTGTGGATGTCGCAAGATCACACGGTGTTTCACTCTGTTCTGCTTAGGTGGCTAACTCAGAACCCATTCAATGGCACCTGTCGACAACATGGGCAAAACACTGAGCATGCCTCCAAGGAAGATGGGAGGAATACAGAGTTACTGTAGCAAAACAAGTTGGCAACATTCACCCCTCTCAAGAGGAGGCAAGGCACGAGCTCATGGTATTGAAGGAATTAAGTTCAAGCTGCACCGAGCACCTCAGTGAAAAGCAAGGCTTTAGGAGTTGACAGGTTACCAAGTAAGATCTTTCAAAAACCACCTGATGCAGCGCTGGGAGAACTCACTCATCTATGCCAAGAAACGTGGAAGCTTTTGAACGACCTTTGTTGGCTCCATGGATTGGAAGAGGTCCAGAGTTGTGCCCACTCCAAAGAAAGGTCATACGAGAGAAAGCAGAAATTATGGGACGATATCATTCATATGACTTTCAAGTAAATTTTTACACAAGACAATTTAAAATGGAGCTGCTTAAAATTCAAGCCAGATTCAGAAGAAGACATGGAACAAGGAATATCATTGCTGATGTTAAATGGGTTTGGGCTGAAAACAGAACATACCAGAAGGATGTTTGCTTGTGTTTTATGGACTGCACAGAGGCCTAGTGAAGACTAAACTATGGACGACAGTGGGCAGGGCAGGACCTGCAGAACACT
Source organism: Echinops telfairi (assembly GCF_000313985.2). Lineage (NCBI taxonomy): Eukaryota > Metazoa > Chordata > Mammalia > Afrosoricida > Tenrecidae > Echinops > Echinops telfairi. Next base: position 276,960 of record NW_022111322.1, read on the forward strand.
TCATTGTGTTCATGCGAAACTTGCACACAGACCCAGAGGCAGTAGTTCAAACAGAACAAGGGGGGTAGTGCATGGTTTAAAATCAGGCACGGTGTGTGAGCCAGTGTTGTACCATACTTAATGTATCTGTACGCTGAGTAATCCTAGAAACTAGACCATATGAAGAAGAACATGGCATCAGAACTGAAGGAAGTTTCCTTAATGACCTGTGATGAGATGCCACAGCCTTGCTTGCTTGCCTACTGAGGAAGATCAAAGACTGTAGCCTTCAGGATGGATCACAACTCACTGTCAAGAACACGAAATATCTCAGACCTGGGCACCATCAAGATGAACCAGGAAAGGATTTCATTTTGCTTGGATCCACCCTCAACACCCATGGAAGCAGCAGTCAAGACATCACGTGATGTATTGCATCGAGCACATCTGCTGCAAATGACCTACTTAGAGTGTTAACAAGCACAGATGTTACACTGAGGACTAAGCTGCACCCTACTAAAGCCATGGTATTTCCGATCGTCTCAGACGCATGTGAACTATGGATCCATGGAAGACCACAGAAGGACTGATGTGTTTGAATGAAGGTATTGGCAAAGAAGATCGGAAGTGTCAAGAACTGCTAGAAAAGCAAGCAAATCTTTCTTGGCAGAAGTACAGTAGACCGAATGGCCAGAAGCAAGGGTGGCGAGGCTTTATCTCACACACTCTGGACATTTTATCAGGAGAGACTAGTGCCTGGGAAAGGGTCAGCAGAAAAGAGGAAGATTCTCATCAAAATGAAACATTAGGCTCCAACATAACAATGGGGTTGGTGCTAACAACAGCAAAGGTCAAGTACAAGTTAGGTAGCCAACCAGTCAGTCAAAAGGAGAGAAGTCCCTGGAAGATAGAATTCCAAAGGGGGGTGTGTTGAAGGGGAGGCAAGCAGTGAGCATGGTTTGTTGGGCATCGGTACTACTGAGAGGCATAGAGTAGGGCTGCTCACTAAGGCTGCCCTGCAAATCTCATCACTCTCTAGAACAAGAATAAATCTCATTTTCCATTCTTTAGGCCACATGCCACGATTTCACTCTGTGCCCTTTGGTAAGACCTGGCCCATGACTTCCTGGACCAGCTGGCCAGCAGGTGTGGCTGCCCGAGCAGCTCCCCTTAGGCTCTCCTCTCTGGTCTCTTGCCTCGGCTGGAGGAGACTATTTTTCAAAATGACCATCCTCATATCTGTTCAAACGCACCAGAGATATACATTGGACTTTAACAAAAATACCTTAAAATGCATAAGTGGTTCATGTGAACAAGAGAGTTTAAGAAAAAAAAAGGAGCAAATTGCAAAGTGTATTTTTATCTGGTTCCTACGCAGCGCCAGAGGAATAAGGCGAGCTGGCCTGGACCTCCCAGGCACATCTCCAGCGTTCTGCCAGGAAGACAGTTCTGATTTCCCCTGAGAACCCCGGCCGGCTTTTGTGGTGGGATATGTCCTCCTCTCAAATGCCAGCAACGTGACAAATGCCTGGCGGGCAAGCTTGGGCTGCAGCTGTAACGAGATGCTCACTTCTCACCCCCACCTCCGGAGACTGGGCTTCTCTACAGGGTACCCATTGCTGAGAAGACAGGTGAGCAATTTATTCAGGGACCCCGGGGTTACAAACACCCAGTGGGCATCGTTGCCATGAGGGGGAGAAGGGGGTGGTGGGCAAAGGTTGGGAGGTCCTAGGAGTTCTCCCAAAGGAGAGGGGGTTTTGTTGTTTCAAAATAGCTGAACAGAGATGGGAGAGAGAGCGAGACAGAGAGAGAGAGAGACTGGTGCCTATGTGCACGTATGACAGAGAGAAAGCAAGAGACAGAAAGGCAGACAGACTGAAATTCTGTGGAGAGTAAGACCGTAACAATAGGTGTGAGGGACCAAGAGACAGAGAACATTTGGCGGTGTGGGACTGCTTAAAAGAGAATGCGGGCTTCCATTTGTGTGCGCGTGAGTGCATGAGTGAGTGCGCGTTTCTAAGAGGGAGAGGCAGATGAAAGTGCTGTTCTTCTGAATTTCAAGGAGGGAATTTGGGAGTCTGAAGGTGTCCTCTGCCAAGTGTGAGTAGAGCCCTCGGGCTGCCGGTGACAGCTGTTGAACTGTTCCCTCTTGCATGCAAAGCGGTGGTGCCAGGCCCACTGGCGAGGTGCCGTGAACCTTCTGCCACCTTGTGCTGTTGGGCCTCACTGAGCACAGAGCCTGGCCCATCACCACCCACCTCTGTCTCAGCAGGGTGGCAAAGCCTTGGCGAAGAGCCATTTTGGACAGGCAGGTGACAGCTTGTCCAGGCCAGCCCTTTCCCCTCAGCCGAGGGAGCAGGAACACTGACCTCCGAGGCAGAACAAAAGGCAACACGCCACCAGGGGAGGTGAGGGTGGCACACTCCGTCCCTCCATCTTTTAAAACATCATCTCATCAGCGTGGCTTTCTGACGCTCGGAGGTAATTATAGTGATGATTATTTAACTTGTGTTCAATTATATGAAAGGAAATCTATTAATTTGGAGGATGGTGGCCATCCCCAGGGAAGGGATAGAGCACAAGGGAGAGGGATGATGTTGTAGACGCTAAGATTTGTGTTAGCAAGGGGGAAGCGCCTCCCATGGGGGCACTTAGTAACTCATACCCACACCTGCTGGAGACAGCCTGCCCCGGAAGGTTAGGGGCCAACACACCCACCCGTGACTGCAAAATGCTCTAGACGGAGTCCCTAGCTCTCTGTGACGCTGTGAAGATGAAGTCAGGGAAGGAATGCTCTGCTCTGTGTACAAGGAAGGATGTTCCCGTAGATGAAAAATGGACGGGGCTGAAAGAGGAGCATTAATACTTTCCGGTTACGGTAGGGGAGCCTTGGTAACATAGAGCCTATGTGGTGGGCTGCTAACTGCAAGGTGAGCATTTAGAAACCACCAGCAGCTCTGAGAGACAAAGACAGGGCTTTCTACAAGCCCCCAGAAAGAATGACAGGCCTACCCCATCTCACAGGGTCACTACGAGTCAGCATTGTCTCGATGGCAATGAGGGTTTTTGTTGTTTGTTTTTTTAACTTTCTATACACCTCTGAGCCAGAATAGATTTGATGATAGTGGGTTTGGTCTTTTTAATACACCTACATAATAAAAACCCGCTGGTACTGGTATAAGGCTGGTGGTAGATCACCCATGGCTGATCAATCATCACCCATGGCTGATCAATGCCAGTGCTCCTCCAAGTATGGGAGCCGTAGCAGAAATGTGACTTGCACACTCTCAAATCCGATCCTAGAGCGAGTACATTCAGAACGCTGGGGTAGTGGGGTCCGGGACGCTTGTCTTCAGCAAGCCCTCCACGTTTAAATGGATCTGGCCCAGTGGCTGTGACTAATGGCCAAACATTAGAATCACCTGAAGCATAGGAGAGCCAATCAATGTGTGGGCACCACTCCCAGAGATTCACAATGAATTAGAATAACCCACTGGTAGTTTAAAATACTCCCTCAGGTGATTCCAATGGGCTGCCAAGCTTGAGAACCAAACAGGCGTCCTCAAACTACGGCCCGCGGAGGACGTTTATCAGGCCCGCCGGGTGTTTTTGCCCTATTTGGTTTTTTTACTTCAAAATAAGATACGTGCTGTGTGCATAGGAATTTGTTCCTAGTTGTTTTTTTTTTTAAAACTATAGTTCGGCCCTCCAAAAGGTCTGAGGGACAGTGAACTGGCCCCCTGTTTAAAAAGTTTGAGGACCCCTGGGCTAGGCTTTCTGGTTGTGCCCAGAATGGGAGCACCCAATTACCTCAGCCAATGTTGTACAACAAAGATGCAGCTACCTGAGCCTAGAGGGACCATTTGAACATGGAGAGTGAAAGCAGAATTACCCCTCCAGTATGTCACGCTTCTCCCCCTAGACAGTAGGGGTAGAGGCAGTGGCTCCAGCATTGTCATCAGAGCAACATTCCAACTGCCATTCCATGACCCCATCAAGCATCTTGGTACTGCTTCTCGACGTTCACAGCCGTACCACTCACTGAGTGGAGCTAAAGGCAGGCCTTCTAGGTATAAGATGCTGTGATCTGATTAAAAACATCAAGAAACCTTTAAAGAAAATTTGTGGTTTACCTCCTGAATTTCTATCTAACCCCTTCCTAGTAGTCACCCACGGGAGCTCTGCTACCTGGGATTTACTGCGTTAAAACTGCACAGAAGTCAATGCTGACTCAGAGTGACCCTTTTGGACAGCACAGAACTGCCCATGGTGGTTTCTTAGACTGTAACTCTGTATGGGAGTAGAAAGGCCCATCTCTCTCCCTAGGAGCGACTGGTGATTTTGAACTGCTGACCTTGCAGTTAGCAGTTAACAGACCAAGCTACAAGGGCTACCACTAAGCTACCAGGGATCCTTATTTTAAAACTAGAACCTAATAAAATCAGAAGTGATAAATTCTTATTTAATGGTGACAGCTGGCAAACATTACCTCATTGGGTCTTCCTTCCAATCCTGCATATTTGTAGCTAAATATGTGTATACATATGTGTGCATACATACACACATGCACAGAACATGAAGGACACTGGTGGCCCCATGCATAAGCACTCAGCTGTTACCCAAAAGGCTGTGGTTTGAACCCACCAGTTCCTTCAAGTAAGAGTAAATGTGGCACCCTGCTTCTGTAGAGGTGACAACTTTGGAAATCCTCTGGGGTCATTCTTCTTTGTCCCAAAGATTCTCTATGCATTGGAATCTACTTAATGACAGTGGAATATATAGGCTCTGGGGTCCAAAATCCAAAAACCAAACTCACGGCCATCAAGTCGATGCGAACTCAAAGTGAGACCCTATAGGACAAGGTAGAATTGCTCCTGTGAGTTTCTGAAACTGTAACTCTTTACAGGACTAAAAAGCCTCATCTTTCTCTGACCAATGGGCTGGTGGTTTTGAACTGCTGACCTTTGCATGAGAAACCCAGTGAAGTAACCACTACACCAGCAGGGCTCCTCTGACATCCAAAGTCATACTGAAAATAAGAGGACAAATGGGCTTCAGTTTATGATCTGCCATTTTCTAATGTCCACGCTGTTCATTTCTGCAACCATTTGGAATAGTGAGCATTGTGAAATTTAAAAGTAGTGCATAATGTTCTTTATCATAAGCCTGTCACTTCCGAGCTTATGGGACTCCCTCCTGTAGTATTATTTCAGTATTCGATGAGCAGATCTGGATCACCATCCTCAGTATTCCAGAGTGTCTGGATTTGGGCCATTTCCCCATTGAGGCTTGCATAAGACGGCAGAAAAAGAATTGTCAGGTGCAAAGAACTATGTGTCTCTAGCACAAATTATGAGTAAGATCAACCACAGGTCTAGGGAGATTTTGACCTGGAAAACTTTACCACTTTGTGGATTCTAGAACCCAAACTGCAAGTAATGCCTATGTAGTCTCATTTGGCAAGAATGTGGCCTGGCTGTTTTACATGAGGGCATCTATTGCTCCTTGGGAAGAGGACTGAGTCTTATCACCACTGTATCTCCCTTGGAATGCTGGCCACAGAGTAGGTGCTGCATGGATGCTTATGGCATGCTGACTAATGCTGAGAAACCCACATTTCCCTGCACTAAGCCCTTCTTCTTTCTACCTGTTGGCATCAGACCTTGGCAGGTGTGGGTGAGGCTTAGCAGGTGACCTTGAAGTTGATGGAAGCAGAATTCATCCATTTTTAAAAAGCTTCTCATTTGCACCAAATTACACACACACACACACACACACACACACATGGATAGCTTGTATTATACCTGGAATTAAGACATGATTATCCTAGAGCAGGGGCTTTTAAACATCTGAAGGATTTCTCAGAAGCATTCAAGCTTTTATGTGCAATGCTGGTATGTGAAGGTATGTGGGCAGCTCAGAAACTTGATAGAAGTTCATTGCCTCTCTCTTCCCTCTCCTTCTCCATCCATCCCCACCATCTGTGACTCTCTGTAGCAGCTCTGAGGGAACATGGTCCCTGTAGAATGAAGACCTGTGCTCTCTCTCATCTTTGAGGGAATTGAACCCACCAGGGCCTTACTAGAACCATGCTGGTGACAAGGCGGGCTTCAAGCCCAGCATCTGCCCCTCTATGGTCACACAGATGCAAAATCCTTCTCAGTGAGCCCCATTCAACCTAGTTTGCTCCGTTCCCATTAACTTCGCTTCACGATCCCCAACATTCCCATTCATGCAGTCTCACAACTCTTGCCCGTTTGGTCGCATATAGATACAGGACTCAAGGGTGTCATACTTTACATTTGTTAGCTCGCCTGTTCTTTAGGTCAAAGGTGACTTTAAGGGATAGCTCCAATTCAAGATTTAAAGAGTATTTCAGGCCCATCATTTTAGGGATTTCAACATCTCAATGGGTTTGGTAAGTTTGGAATCTTTGAGAATTTGCAATTCTGCTCTCCATTTTTCTCCCTTTCTCTCGGGTTCCATCTCGTTTGACCCCGATCAAGATGGTAGCCAGAACCCTCTAGTTGTTCTGCTCTCCGGGTGCCCCTGGTTCCTGGGGATCACTGGTTCTGTAGTCGGATTTGTTCTCGGAGTCTTCAGTTTCCTTATTTCTGTTCTGCTCCAGATGAATAGAGCACTAGTTCATTTAAGATGCTTGGTTGTGAAACATTTATGAGACCAGACACTACTCATTAATAGGATGTAAAACATAAACTCTATGAACTATATTATGCCGGTTGGCTGAATTGCCCTAGGAGACTTTAAAGCAAGAACATTAATCCCGTGAGCCTTCTGGTTATATCTAACAATATCACCATGTATAGCCCCGACTTGGATATGATGTTTGAGATACCACGAAGGGACTTCCAATTCATAGCAACTCTAGGTGGGACTAAATGCAGGGCTCCTCGGTCCTTGCACCATCCTCACCAGCATTCCTATGTCCCGTCCACTGTGGGAACCACGGTGTGGGTTCATCTCATGCAAAGTCTTCTTCTTCTTCGGTGTCCCTTGACTCGAACAAGAGTCATATCTTTCTCCAGGGACTGGAGAAGGTCCCTCCTGGTAACATGACGACCAACACACATAAAGTGAAGTCGCATCCCCCTCACTTCTAAGGGGTTTCCAAGTTGTGCTTCTTTCAACGCTGATGGATTGGTTCTTCTGACAGTCCGTGATTTACTCGATGTCCTTTTCCAACACCACAATCCAAAGGCATCCGCTCTTTGGTCTTCTTTATTCATTATCCAGATGTCCCACACATATGAAGCAAGCAAAAGTGCCATGACCAGAGTCAGACACACCTGAGTCCTCAGTGTGACGTGTGTGTGCTCTTTAACACTTAGAAAAGGTCTTCTGCAGCATCTGCACAATGCACCCATCATTTGATCTCGAGACAGTTGTTTCCATGAGTGTTGGCTGTCGATCCGAGTAAAATGAAATCTTAGACAACTCCGGTCTTTTCTTTGTTTATCATGATGTTGTTTATTGGTCCTTGTACGAGCATTGTCATTTTCTTTAAAGTTGCAATCCATATGAAACATTTGATAGAGTCTTTGATCTTCATCAGTAAATGCCTCAAGTCCTCGTGGCTTTCAGCAAGCAGGGCTGTATCATCTGCAGACTGTTAAGGAGCCTTCTTCCTATCCTGAGGTCACATTCCTCTTACACTATTTCTCAGATTATTTGCTCAGTGTAGAGATTGAGTACATGAGTAAGGTGAAATCCTTCAACCTTGAGGTACATTTTCCTGATTCTAAACATGGAGATATCCTCTTGTTCTTTTTAATTTAGTGCCTCAGCCTATTTACAGGTGCTGCAGGCACATAATTAAATGTTCTGCAGTTCCCAGTGTTATTCATGGTTTGCTATGATCCACACAGTCAAATACCTTTGTATATTCAATAGAATACAAATAAACACCTTTCTTGTAACTTCTGCTTTCACCCCTAAGTTCCACCTGACTTCAGTGATATCCCTCATCCCACAACCTCTTCTGAACTGGCTTGGATTTCTGGCAGCTCCTGTCTATGTTCTAGTACAGACATTTTTGAATTATCTTAGCAACGTTTTACTGGTATATGATATTAATGGTATTATTTGGTAGTTTCCACATGCTGATGGCTTACCTTTCTTTTAGATGAACATATAAATGGATCTCTGCCTTTTATGTGATATTAATGGTATTCTTTGATCATTTCCACATTCCGATGGTTCACCTTTGTTTGAGATGAACACATAAGTGGATCTTTTCCCATACTCTGACCACACAGCTGCCTTCCAAATTTCTTGGCATGGATGAGTGAGAACTTCTAGTGTTGTATACATTTGTTGAAACATCTCAATTTATATTAAATCCATTCCTGGAGCCCTGCTTTGTGCCAATACCTTCCATGTAGCCTGGGTTTCTTCCTTCCGTATCATCCATTCTTGATCATATGCTACACTTTCTGAAACAGTAGAACATTGACCAATTATTTTTGGCACAGTGCCTCTGTGTATTCCTTCATTTGAATCCCAATGCATCATATTGTGCTAAATACCTTGCTTATAACATCTTTCAGTATTTCACCAAGCAGATTGAGTGCTTTTCTTCAATTCTCTCAGCCTGAGAAATACCAACCATGTACTTCCCTTTGGGTTTTTAAACTCCATGTATTTGGAGTTTATTAAATTTTTATTTCATTCATTAAAATATTTTACTGGGTCTTTCCGTGCCTCTCAGAAATTTTCTGTAAATCTCTTTGAAGTTTTTTATCTCTTTCCTTTCACTTACTTCTCTACATTCTAGAGCCAGTTTGAGTCCCTTCCCACATTTATTTCAGTCTCTTTTTTCTTTCGTGACTTTTAAATCGCCTTTTGCTTTCTTCATATATGGTGTCCTTGATATTCCACAACCCATTTGGTCATCAGTGTCCTATCATCAAATCTATCACTGAGAGAGCCTCTAACTTCAGTTGGGATATGCTCAAGGTTGTATTTCAGCACCCAGGTACTTATGTCCTCAGCTTCAGCTTGAACTTGTGTGTGAACAATGTATGGCCTGTTCTACCGTGGGCCTCTCGTCTTCTTGTGATTGATGATATTGAATATCTTCATTGTCTCTTTTCATAAATGCAGTTGATCTTATTATCGTGTACTCCATCAGATGAGGTCCATGTGTATAGCCACTGTTTATATTGTTGAAAAAGTATATCTATAATGAGTAAGTCTTTGGACTCGCAAAATTCTATTATGTGATCTCTGGCATTCCATCTATCATAAAGCTGTATTTTCAATCAACTGCTTCTTTCCTTTGTTTCCAGCTTTTGCATTCCAATCACCAGTAATTATCAATGCATCTTGATTGAATACTTGATCGATTTGAGTATCAAAAGGTAGTGAAGATCTCCACCTTTCTCAGCTTTGGCATTAGTGGTTGATACACAGATTTAAATAATCCTCACATTAACCGGTCTTCCTTGTCTGCATATGGGTACTATCCTTTCACAGGCAGCTTTATATTTTCAGGTAGATCTTGAAATTTCCTTTTTGACCATGAATATGATGTCAGCCAAGGACAGAGAATTCTTATGCAAGGGTTAGAGACCTCAATGTGTATGGACACAGACGGAAGACATGTTGAGGAATACTAGCTTCACATTTTGATATTTTTGTTTAATAAAAGTTTCTAAAAACTTGTAACAATTCGTTTTGACTTGCCCTTTATTTTTTGGCTGTTGTTTCAAAATTATATATAACACAGCATTTATCAATGCATGCTTTATCTTGTGTATAATTTAGTTGCATGAGTTACACTGTTAATCTCTGTAAACTTCACTGACTTTCAGTGCTACCTTTTCATTTTGTTCCAAGAGGTTTCAGGGACTCCTTTTTCTTTATTTTTCACTGACTAGTAGTATCCCATTGTGTGTATATTATGCACATAAGAGGTTTCATTATGTTTCATCTTGAATACCAACTCTGATCACTGTTAGTAAGCAGGCTCAGAGGGACGCTGAGGTTAGGTCGGGGCTCAGCAAGGAAGAGGGCCGTGAACAATGACCTGAGATGATATCCGCGGTAGGTGACGGATGGAGATGGAGGGGAGGGGTGGGCCTCATGTGTGACAACTGTTTGCCAACACTGTACCCAACCGATCCTAAAATGAGAGGGGCAAAAAAAGCAGCAGCTGGCGTCACCAAGTTTCCATGAAAGTTTTCTAAGGCCTGAGAGAGAGAGCAAATGTGTTGAAGTTTAAACTGTGTAACAAGCGTCACAGTGTTGGCAGGTTGAACACACTCCCCACAGACCCCCCTAGGAGCAGGGGACATCAGGACAGAGCAGATGACCCGTCTGCTGTCCCAGACGCATTCTGGGCAGCCCTTTGTAGATGAGTTCAGACACAGGTGACCCTGTCTTCAGGTGCACCCATGTGACAAGCCCTCCTGCTCCCTGGTCACCATCCACTGCCCTAGACAGAGAGATGTACAGTAGGTTGTGAGTGCTAAATCAAGATGGCATTTTCGAATGCACATCTCTACTTAATAGCATTCTATGAGTACACGGACCCATTTTCCCTGACCTCACCAGTAAAGTGACTTGCCCTCTACCAGCTGCCAAGGAGGACAAGTTTCTGCCTAAAAGGTTGTCTTTCCCTGAGTATTGCCCATTTCTAACAGTGTGGCTGCTGAATTGCACCGGAGTCTCTATAATAAAGCTGTTCCTTCTTCCCCGGGATGCCCGGTGTTTGCATGAAAACAGTGTCTCCATCTTCTGAGCGCACTCATGCAGCCCTGCTGCCGATTCTTCTCCAGAAGCCACAGTCTTGAGGGTGACACTGTCATCTATCACCGTGCCATGATCTGACGCCACACACTGAGAACTGCAACTGCTCGGAGGGAGATGGGCTGCAGAAACAGGTGAGCTTTTGGAGAGGACCGTCTTGTTCGTCATGCAAATGGCTCACGCTGCCGAGAAAGGGGCTCCCAGAAAAGACACCCCCAAAAGATACACAGCGTTGGCTGCGGACAAAATTGTTTCTACATAGAATGTTTTTCCAAGCTCTTCTTGAAGCATTAGGGGCTCCTCCAGAATGAATGACACAATGTCTTTCGTCCTAGTAATAAAAGATGCGATTTGAATATCCACAAGTGGAGAGCTTTAGAGCCAGCGGTCCCAGCTGCCTCTCCCCCGAGCTTTGTCAGCGCCGAAACCCTTCTGTGAGATGCTGCGAAAGGTAATTGCCGCCCAAACATCATTTTCCAGCAGCTAGCGAGAGGCCTATTTGACATAAATTAACTGAAAATATGCGGATGATAGTGTGTGTTTCGTGTGTGAAGAACAGAATGGCCACTTGATGACGTTCCCCAGCTTGGGGGAAAAAAATCCTGTTATTCTTCCAAACAGATGCTGTTTCTCTCTGCTGCCCCAGCCAGACAAACAGCTGCCTTCTCCTGCCCAGCCCCCAACAGTCCCTCTATGGCTGGAATTCGGGCTTTATCTTCTTCTTCTTCTTTCCATCCGTAGCACTTCTTCAGTTTATAATGATAGAGACAGGAACCAGGGACAAAGCATTCATCAACTCACTGCTCCATCAAATAAATCCTAAGTCATAGCACAGGGCAGCACTGCCCCTGTGGATTTCCAGGACGGTAAGTCTTGACAGGGATAGAAAGCCTCATCTTTCTCTTGCAAACCTGCGGGCGGTTTCAAACTGCTGACCTTGTGATTAGCAACCCATCCTGTAACCCGCTACGCCATCACCATCAGCTACTCTCATTCCTTCTCTGGGGAAGGCAAGGCAAAGGGTAACAGAGTGAGGGGGAGTGTCGCCACTGCCCAGAGGAAGGCCCTGCTCATCCGGGACTTTGGCAGTGGCCAGCTCCATCATCACCAGGTCTTGCCCACTCTGATGGGCCTTCAAAGCCTGGTGTTTGCCCTGCATGCTCTTTAGAGGTCTGCCCGAGGAACGGAGCATGTCTTAACAGGTCCAGTCGACTCTGCAGAGCCGCTGGGCAGTTTCCTTTCCCAGACTTGTCTGTCCCCAGCTGACGACTGACAATGGAGGGAGGGAGCCAGTGCCCCATCAACAGTCAGGTGAGCACGCGTGTGCCTGCCCTGATACTGAAACAAACCCCCCGACTCCCCCCAGACCACCAGGCTGCAGGAACTCTAATGGCAGGACTGGCCTGCCAGAGCAGGTGAGGTAGTTAGTTTATTGTGCCAACCTGACTGATAAACACTGCCAACCTGACTGATAAACATGTGGGGTTAGTTGAAGGGCAGAGGGATACATGGCTTGGTGAGCCTCAGCTTTCTAGTTCTCGGGTCTCTTGCTTTGTGATGGTCGGACCAGGGTGCAGCTGCCTTAGCCAGTTCCCTGTTTCAGCTGGCAAGGCTCACTTCCTGTGAGACATCCCTGAGGAGAAACCGCATGGACCTACCCCGATGCAGCCTTGGGTGCTGGAGCAGCCGTGTGGAGACCCCTGCCAGCACTGAGATGCTTACATGTTCACTGACTTGGCTTTCCTTCTGCAGTCGGCGTCATTGTGTCTGCTTTGTGAGATGGAGGAGGACTTTGTGGATTGGTGTTGGACATATGGGTTAATGGGTTAATGTTGGACTTGTGGGCTTGGGCAGCACTGGGTTGGAATGTTTTCTTGATGTGCACTTACCCTTTATATAAAACTCTCTCATACTAAGTTTCTGTGGATTTGTTTCTCTGAAGTACTCAGTCTCACACAACAGGTAAGGGATGGGTGGGGTTGAACGAGGAGGTTGGAAGGTCAGCTGTTGTCTACCCTTCTTTTCCTGAGCCACATCAGTACATCCGTGGCTTCTCTGGGCTGGGCAGGAAGTGTGCTATTTTTTGGCCCCCCTATCTTTGTTGCTCCACTCTTGCCCAGCCCATCCCCAGGCTGACGCCGACATCCCCATGCATTCCAACCAGTCCATCAGCCACATCAGTGACCCCTGGGTTTGCTCCTTAGTCCCACATCTTGGCAGTTCCAATCTCTTGTCAGTTGGCCACGGTATCCCTCCAACCTTTGTCCCTCAGGTCTTGCTCATGACCCTCATGTCATGCTCTGGGGGCTTCTCACCACTCAGTGTCAGGCCCATCTCTCTTCAGTAAGCAGACCTCCCAGCTGGGGGGCTCTGGGTGTGGGCAAAGTTGGCTTCCCAGATGGAGGCTGGTCTGTGCTCCACCTTGCAGCTGCAGTCCCCAGGGAACCTGCCGCTTCCTGGACCATTCTGACAGAAATCACTGGGGCCTTCCTTCTGCCGCCCTCCGTTCTCCTCCCGAGATGTAAGCATCTGCCGGGCTGTCGGGCAGCCCGTTTTAATGGGTTGCCTGGGTAAACTCCTTACTCCCATCATAATTTGTGAAACCTTACCCAGGTCCACTAGGCAGCTCTCTGGTCCCTCTTCTCACTCCCACCCTTCAACAGTTATTATAAAATAATCAGTCACCTTAAAGCTCTTAAGCTCTCCTGGCCTCCTGAACTGCACTGTCTTCCTGGCACGGCTTCTTCCTCAAACAACCCGGCAGACATAACCAAGTCACTTAACCACTCTGTCTTACTGTCTCCACCTGCCAATTGGGATAATAATGCTTAATTATCTCAGAGGGGTGTGTGAGGAGCTGTGAGCTGATGCTGGCAGAGTTGTTGAGTGTGCGAGTCAGGCTGTTCCACTGCCTCCCGGCATGAGCCCTGTTCTCTGTTTGTCCCTCTGGTGGGCTGAGAATCACCAGAGAGGGGCAGAGCCAACCCCAAAGACCTTTCAGGTGGCCTGAGAGCCAACCTTACAGGAGGAGAGGGATCTGTTCAGTTATGTGACAGGGGAAGTGGCCATTGGGCCACATCAGATACAGGGTGGCAGGGAAAATTGCACCCAGAAACTGTCTGCCCATTCTAAATTCCATGCTGCATTTTCCTTGCCTTGGACAATAGAAAAGAAGGGCAATATGGATAGAGATGGGTGCCTGGTGGGGGTAGGAGTGGGAGGTACGGGCAGGGGGGTAAGGTGGTAACATTTCTCTCTTCTTTTTGCTTTTTCAGAGAAAGGAGTGCCTCGCCTTCAGCCAGGGGTTCCCTTCCACCTGCGCTGTCCTCACACCTCTAATGCCCAATTTCCGCAGGAGCTCGGGGAGCTACAAGGTCATGTGAGTGGCCTGCTTTTCTGATGTTTGGGAAGCATTTGTTGAGAGTGTAACTATAACCATAGCAGAATGTTGTGAAAATGGATAAGGTGGTCTACCTCCAAGTAAAACTGGAAAAAATATTGCTTCTTTTCTTTTTTAGTAATAAAGTATTAATGAGCGCAATATATGTCCTGAGAGCAAGCTAGGCAGACTGATGATACGGTGGAGGGCGGACAGTTGGTGGGGGTGGGAGTGGGCAAATCTCTCACACTGTGGCAGGGACAAAAACTGGCTAGAAGTTTGGGGAGATAAACGTTTGTAACACAATTGAAGAGATGGACATTCTTAACGTTGGCACTGCAGGGCAGGTGAACAGGATGTACGTCCAGATGTGATTCTCCAAGAAGGGAATCATTGCTCATGCATGCAGTGACCTGGCAGGGTCGTGTACCCTGGATCTCATCATGAAGACATATCAGGCAGACCCAGAAGTCACAACAGGAACACGCTGAATAGCTTCCAAGAGTCAGGGTGGGAGGATGTACAGAGAAACAGAGAGAAAGAGGGAGACAAAATAAAGCTATTGGGTAGCTTGCTAACAAGAGGTGAATCTGGTAAAAGATGCACGAGCATTGCCTATACTATCCTTAACTGTGGACATTTCCTATAAGTTTAGTTAAAAGATTTTTTTAATGTGAAAATTTGGGGGCCCAGCAATTTCTCATTATAAAAATTACATGGCAGAAATATCAATAGAGGTGCTCAGAGATGACTATAAAATATTTGTTGAAATGTTATTTGAACCAGAATAACATCAGAAACCTCCTAGACAGCCATTCAAAAAGATCACATTAGCATTTTCTGTAGTAATTTCTACTATCTATTTTGAAGCTATCCAAAGTGTGAGCCAGGAAAGGGTTCGTATTCATGCTACACGGTACAGTGACAAAGCAAGTTAATGAATGCATCAGAATTATATACGAGAAAATTTTTGTTTAAAAACATACAAAGGTATAGGATAGGTAAGATAACCCGTCCCAAGGAGGAAACAACGGGGCCGACGGCTCTGGGAGGACAGGGGAGAGGAGGAGGTGGGAGAGAAGGAGGGAGGAGCCAACAGACTCAGGGACAAGGGAACAATAAGAGATCTAAAATCGATGGTGAGGAAGACATAGAATGCCTGATGGGGTGTGATTACGTGTAACGCAGCCAAGAGAAAGTACTGAGAGTCGAATGAAGGTCGAACATGATAATGGGACAAAAGGAAAGTAAAAAGAAATAGAGGGAAAAACTAGGAGGCAAAAGACATTTATAGAGGCATAAATTTAGGCATGTACATATGTAAATACATTAATATATAACGATAGGGATATAGATCTGCATCCAGATATTTAAATGTTAAGCATTATGGTAGCAGACGGGCATTGGGCCTCTACACAAGTAACCCCTCAATGCAAGAACACTTTGTTCTAATAACCTGGCTTTCTGTGATGCTTACCTTCCTGACACCATTGCTGAAGTCAAAGTGGGTGCATAAGCAAATGTGGTGAAGAAAGCTGATGGTGCCTGGCTATTAAAAGATACAGCATCTGGGGTCTTAAAGGGTTGAAGTTAAACAAGCGGCCATCCAGCAAGGAAGCAGCAAAGCCCATATGGAAGAAGCACACCAGCCTGTGTGATCATGAGGAGTTGACAGGATAAAGCATTAGCCATCAGAATACCCAAAGCAAACCAATACATCAATGCAGATAATGGGGGTCAGAGTGGAGACCCAAAGTCCACCTGTAGACAATTGGACATCCTCTTATAGAAGGGTCACAAGGAAAAGACGAGCCAGTCAGGATGCAATATAGCACCTACAAAACATACAACTTTCCTCTACTTCTTTAATGCTTCTCCCCATCCCCCATTATCATGACCTCATTGTATCTTACAAATCTGGCTGGACCAGAGTCTGTACACTGGTACAGATAAGAGCTCTCAACACACGGAATCCAAGGCAGATAAACCCCTCAGGACCAATCATGAGAGTAGCAATACCAGGAGGGTGAGGGGAAGGTGGGGGTAGAAGGGGGAACCGATTCCAATGATGGACATACAACCGCCTCTAACCCCAGGGGGACGAACAACAGAAAAGTGGGTGAAGGGAGACAACAGTTGGTATAAGACATGAAAAAAAAATTTATAAATTATCAAGGGTTCATGAGGGTGGAGGGGGGAGGGAGGAAGAAAACTGAGGAGCTGATACCAAGGGCTCAAGCAGAAAGAAAATGTTTTGAGAATGTTGGTGGCAACATAAGTACAAATGTGCTCAACACAATAGATGAATGTATGGATTGTGATAAAAGCTAATAAGATCCCCAACGAAATGATTTATTGATAAGTATATATATTCAAAGGCACGCATGCATATAAACACACACACACACACATACATCATAAAGATGACCAGGAACACACTGAGATATTTGTTGACAGTAATGACTTCTGGGAACTGTGGAAAGAGTTGAAGCTTCTTTTTCTTTTTTAACTTTAAGCACCTTTTAATTGCTTGTGTCAGCACAACTATAACGACTTTTAAGTAAGGCAGTACAGAGAGACTTCTTTGGGCCCCTTTCCTTAAGTAGGCTGACTTTCCAAGTCGGACCCATAAGCCCTCTGCCTTCTCTGGGATCCGTTTTCTGGAGAGGTGTGAGAGGGGGGAGATAGGAAGATGAAAAGTTCCATGAGAGGGGTTGGGGCTGTTGTTAGAGTCACTCAGAGCCATCCACACTGCTCCCGTGGTCGACCTGTACCTGTCTTCTCCCATCAGCCCCTGCTCCCTCCTGCTCTGTAGTTGGTTCTTCAAAGCTGCTGCCAGACTCCTCCCGCTCTTCCCTAGCCGCTGTTTTCTCCTCTCCCAGAGAACCACTGGCCTAGTTTCTTATTTCATCTCACTATCCCCGGGCTTTCATGTGCTGCTTCAGAAATATTTGGGGAGTGAATTAATGGATTAGCGGGGAGCATGTCCCCGGAGATCTGAAATACCAGGCAGTAGAAAGGTCAGTAGAGAATGGGAGGTAGGGGCGGGCTGGAGAGAGTACCCAGGAAGTAATTGGACTATTCCAAAGGAAGGCAGGTTCTTCACAGCGGGAGCAAGAGGTCCTACAGTTTCTGCTTTTCCAACGTTGGACTTGACCATTTCCCTGTGGTCTGAGTGCTATGTATAACCAGCCCCACTGAACAGACTTGGGGGCCTTCCTATCTTACCACAACCTTGAAACTCTGCCTAGAACTGCAGGGTCTCAGTTCCAGAGTTTTCTGGAATTGTTAGTCACAGTAGCACATCACACACTGCGGCCCCGAGACTTGCCCCTTTAGAGGGTTTGGAACCCATTTCATCTAAGTCATCCCATTTTCCTCTGGAAAAAACGACGACAAGCACACCTGGGTGAAGGGCATGCAGAACAGTGACAGCTCAAAAGGCCTGAATGCCCTAAGCACAACTCCATTGCTTACGCCCCAAGCGTCTTTGAGAAAGCTGCCTTGGTTTCCTCATCGGGAAGTTGGAAATGATAACACCAACCTCACTGCGTCTTCAGGGTTCACGGGAGATCATGCACATCAAGTAACCTATCGTTCTCACAGGGCCTGCAGATCATTCCTTTCCACTCAATAATACTTGGCTCTTTTCTCCAAGTCCCAGAGATATTTTGCTTTGTCAGCTTCATGGGCCTATGAGGCCATGTCTTATGCTGTAGGTATAGAGCTCAGAACAATCCTCATTTTGTTCAAATGCCAATCGTACTAATAAATGTCATTATCATCTACATAGCATGCACTATATGTGGTAGTTACAGAATCTGTTGTCAATATGAGACTTAAGAGTGAAGGGGTGGAGTTTAACCTGTCAATCAGGTCACAGCTTGATGACCTCATTTGGAGCTGCTAAGGAGATACTGTAAATAGCTCGTTGGAAGCGGGACACACGCTCACTCCCTGTGAGACATTACTGACAATAGCCTGATGGAGTTACACTGATGCAGCCAGAACTCAGAGCTAGAGGATCCATGTGGAGATCCACACCAGTGCTGAGATGCTCCCACCACCACTGGATCCACAAGGCTTTCCACCCACTGGCCTGTGATCTTCCTGCATTCAGCATCATTGCATGTGTTGCATAAGTCTGAAGAGGAATTTATAGATTAGTATCAGACATATGTGGGCTAATATTGGACTTATGGACTTGATCTGGACTAGGCTGGGATGTTTTCTCAATATTCAATTGCTCTTGTATATAAAATTCTTTCTTACACACATGAGTGTCACTGGATTTGTTTCTCTAGCCAACCCAGACTAACACACCATATACTAAAGGAGCCCTGGTGGGGTCGTGGGTTACATGCTTGGCTGATAACTCTCATTGTTGGCCCTGAGGGGTTTATCTACCCTGGATTCCCTGTGTTGTGGGCTCTTATCTGTAGCAGTGTGTATGTTCTGATCTAATCCAATTTGTAAGGTAGAATTGAGGTCATGATAGTGGGGGGGAAGGAAGCACCAAAGAACTAGAGGAAAGTTGTATGTTTCATCAGTGCTATCCTGCACCAACTGGCTCATCTCTTCCCTGTGACCCCTCTGTGAGGGGATGTCCAACTGTCTACAGATGGGCATTGGGTCTCCACTCCACGCCCCTCATGTTCCCCTCCCCACATTGGGTATGATTTTGTTCTGGGTCTTAGATGCCTGCCACCTGATCTCATCAATACCTCGTGATCACACATGCTGGTGTGCTTCTTCCATATGGGCTTTGTTGCTTCTCAGCTAGATGGCCGCTTGTTTATCTTCAAACCTTTAAGACCCCAGATGTTATATCTTTGGATAGCCAGACACCATCAGCTTTCTTCACCACATTTGCTGTGCACCCATTTTGTCTTCAGGGATCGTGTCGGGAAGGTGAGCATCACAGAATGCAGGAGTGTTAGAACAAAGTGTTCTTGTGTTGAGGGAGTACTC
>NW_022111322.1:297322-357162 GCF_000313985.2 Echinops telfairi
GAAACAGCTACCTCGCCTAGAGTACAGAATGTATAAGTGGCAGAGTCAGGGTTTAAATGTTGGCTCACTGCCATCCAAGTGTGTGCACTTTACATCGGCTAGAGTTCATAGTAGGACCCACGTGACTCATGTTAGTGCTGGCAAGAGTTCTATTCACTGCTAATTCTATTTAGCATGTCATGTATTATTGGACAAAAAGATTTCTGCCACTAATTCAGGCAACAGGGAGCCCTGGTGGCACAATGGTTGCCCGTTGGGCAGCAAAACCACCTGGCCGACAATCTGAGACCACTAGGCTACCTCTCAGGAGAAAGACGGGGCCTTCTAGTCCTGTGTGGGTACAGTGTTGCCAACCCGCAGAGGTAGTGCTGCCTGCTGTACGACAGGAGGGCGATGAGTCAGCATCGATCCCATGGCAGTGAGGGTTTCTTGTTTTGTTTTTCTTTTTTAATTTGGGCAATATGTTTTATTTACTAAGATGCAGAATGACCTGATTTCATCACCTTTTATAATAACCTTTATTTTCGTTACATTTCATGAGACTCCCGTGGTCTAGTAAAGCACGTTAAAGACAATATTTCTCCACTGATCTTCACAAGAGCCATGGGAGACTAGGCATGATACAACCATATCTTGGGAGATACTGCTGGTTGGTTGCCCCCCACCACAATAAAGTGAGTATTACAATAAGGCAAGGCATGTGAGGTTTTTGATTTCCCAGTGCATATAAAAATTACATTCACACTACACTAGAGTCTATTCAGTGTGCAATAGCATTATGAGAAGGTTTGAAATATTGTGAATTACCAAAACGTGACACAGAGTCACTAAGTGAGCACACATGCTGTTATACACATGATGCCAATAGACTCGCTCAACGCAGGGCTACCACAAACCTTCCATCTGTTACCACAACGTTATAAAAAGCAGTATCTGTAAAGTACATTAAAACAAAGTGCAATACAATGAGGAATGCTTATATTTTGTTCCCATCCAACAGATAAAAGAACAAAATCTCTGATACTGTGGCGAGAGATTAAGCTCATCACCAGTCCGGCCAGGTCTCAGACCATGCTCACTGGCTCACAGCTTAGCCTCGGCCTATCGGAGCCGAGAGCACCATCGTTAAGAATCACTGACTCCTGTGCATTGACCTACCCGTAAGTACAACTATTGGACCTTGTTGTGCAACTTGATTTGAAATGTGACAAAAACATTGGAAAATAAAACAGGGAAAGAATACGCTTAATGTGTTTATTATTGAAGAGAATGATTACTGGTTGGATAATGGGTATCAAACGTTAAATCAAATAAACAATAAAAAAATAGAATAATGGGTTCTAAATGATGGTCCCTTATTTACTTACTAAAATAATTTTCTAATACTGAAGAAACTTATAGAATACTAACAGCCATTTTTAGGATAATAAGACCATAGCTTTTACACTGGAAAAAAATAAAATCATTTAAGAGAAATTCAAGGTGTCTAAGGAGGCCTGGTGGCATAGGTAACCATACGTTCAGCAGTTCAAAGCCACGAGCTACTCTTTAGGAGAAAGATGGGGTACTCTACTCCTTTACAGTCTCAGAAACTCACAGGTGCAGTTTTACCTGGTCCTATAGGGTCGCTACGAATCAGAATGGACTCAGTGGCTGTGAGGTTTTCTTTTCTTTGTTTGGATGTCTCTAAAAGCTATACTAAGGGATCCCTTTGCTACTCTTACCAGGATGACCCTCCGACTTGTAATTTCTCAGGGTATGATGTCCAACTAGTCAGACATTTCTTAATAGTTTCTTGGCTGTATTAGTTGAAGAGCACCCAAACTCACAATGCTTAGCAACTTGGTGTAGACTTCTCTGGGCTTCCTTCCCTGTTATGATGCCTGGAGAAGGCCAGATTCCTTTCTAAAGGAGAATTTCGGGGAAACAGCAACCACTGATGCCTAAATTCAGGGCCACAGGACTAATCTTGGTGAAGTCACACGCCAGAGTTCTGGAGTACGTGCCCCAAGCATTCACCTCGGATAGGCAGTCCGTTTCTAAGAAAACATGCCTGGAGAAATCCGGGCACCCACACTCGATCCAGCATCGAGGAGGAAGATGGGAAGCAGCTTGGGTCAGTCCCAGGCACAACTAGGGAGTGGTTTTGAATTTTAATAGAAAACTCTGAGAGAGAATGAATAGGAGATCACCTTAGACCTTGTCACCTGGGAATAAAAAAATAAAGACCTGGCAGGTCACTTTGTAAAGATAGTCACTGCTGACTGAGGAAGGGGAAAAAAAATTACACACACACACACACACACACCTCACCTCCCCCTTAATGAATGAAAGGTCTGGCCCTGAGAGGGGAGCAGCTTGCACCCACTGGCAAAACCCATGACTTTTAACTTTTTTAATGCCCTCTTTGCTTTTTATCCAACACCCAAATGGCATGCAGTCTCTAAGTGAGCGATATTAATAGACGTCTACGTGGATCTTTTCACTGCGCGTTTCCTGTTTCCGCCTCTCTAGCTTTTTCACAGGGAAAGGCTTACTTGAAGGCTTTTGTGTGAGGATTAAAATAAAATCTTCACCTCCAAAATCCTTTCCCCATATTCCCCCTGCAGCTACAGTATCTGCAGACTGAGCTCAGGGCGGCGGGGCCTTTGATCAGCTCTCTTCCAGGCCTTCCCCTGCCTCCCTCTGCCAGCTCCGGCTCGCTCTCCCTCTTGCTCAGGCTCTGCCTCCCTCCCTCCGCTACCTCTGGTTCTGTAAACTGCACTGCAGCAGACTTGCTGGGCTACCTTCAGATTGTTTGAATTCCGTTTTCCCAGAGGAAGTGTAATATGCTCAACCTTGATAGGGCTGGTTTTGAGCTACTCGAGTCTTTAGAAAAATCACTCTTGCCTGTGTGCTCTCAGAGGGCTGGATTTAAGAGCCTACCTTCCCTTTTATGGATAAACATCTTGCTTTATAAAGATTTGCTAGACCCAAAGGCCTTTCTTCCAGTCTCCGACCCATGAAAGCCCCATTGGCCCAAACCTAGGAGGACCTGAAAGCCCTATTGGCCTAGGAGCCTGGGAAGAACATCTCCACCCACTGTTGGAAGGTCTCTTTGTGTGTGTGTGTGTGTGTGTGTGTGTGTGTGTGTGTGTGTGAGGGGGTGTCCCACAAACAGAGAGGAGGAGTTTGAAAGACTCCCAGCATCACACAGCTGATCTGGGGCTTTAGAAACCTAAGTCATTGGTATTATGTGACATTTTATGGTCACATCTCTTTGAAGGCACTGCTCCTACAAGCATGTATTATCACCCCAGTTAACGGCGCGCACAGGGATTACACAGGTGCTTCTCCCCCAGTGGTATCTCACCCCGTTTCTTAACTCTCATGTAGGAGGGGTGTACAGTGGCTCCCCACTGCTGGAGAGATTTCAGGTGTGCATCTGAGACCCTTTCATGCCGTGTCTCCCCCTCTGTACTTATGATCTGATGCACATATGTGCCATGCTGGGGCAGGAGGTGGTCTCTGAGGGTCTAAGACCCCATGATTTTACAGGTTTGCACACCTGTCAGCCAAATTGGCCCATTCACTGCCCAGTGAGAACACCAGGTGCTCTATCCTTCTGATGTGACCGTCACTCCTGAGCCTGTGAGCCCTCATTACTTCATCCATGTACCCGCTCACGCCCACATTCATCCTTTTACCCCGAGTACCTTTTCTGTGCCCAGTCTCACAGCTCATTCCGTGTCTAACATCTCTCTCATCTCAGTGGAATATCTTCTCTAAACTTAGGCTCCCGACGTTTTTTCCCCCCTCCACTAAGCACCCAAGCAAGAAAATAGGCAGAATGTTAATGAACAATACACAGGCACTACTTCCAATCAACATATTAAATACAAATAAGTTTAATTTCCTTCTGACAGAGGTCCTTACCTCTTCTATGACATCAATGATCCTGATTGATTGGTTCATTGATTTCCTGATGGACTCTCTCTCAGTTGAGAAGTTGAAATCTGGCTCCCTACCCTTTGGCCGGAGTGTGTCTAACCCACGGGGACCACACATCTTAATCGTCATTTTTCCATAGGTCATTGGTCTGGTCCCTGAAGACTAGGATCCCATCCCCGGGGCCTTCTGTCCCAGTGCTTTCTCTTTCCATTTGCCCCTGGGCACCAGAGACTGGAACAAAGCTGCTTAGGGTCCACTTAGGGATGTCCAAGTCTCTGAGTGCTCACTCCACACTACTCGCCATTTCTCCCAGCATCCTCACATCTTTCCTGCAGGGAAGGTGCTTCTGCCTCACCTGTGGTCAACCCCTGCCCCACCCCACCCCCATTCAGACTGAAGAAGCAGGGTTTAAGGGATTAAGACTGTGCTCAGCTCTGCGATGGTCCCCATTGGGCATGGCCCACTCTTCCCCTAATTTACTCCAGGGGCTTGATCCCAGATGTTCCATCCTCAGGGTCCTATGATATAGGCTTGATATACGCTTCTATGCCATAGCACCTAACAGTTGTAAATATGTAATTAACCATGTAATTCCTTGTTAAAGGTCTGTATTTCCTGCTAGGAAGGAGACCTATGGTGCTCAGAAAACACCTGTTTTGTGAAGTGCTGTGCTTTGCATAAACTAAACCAAAAAATGAAGCTGATTAACGTCCAGTAGCTTTTGACTCATGGTGGCGGCTTGTGTGGCAGAGTACAGCCTGGCTCCCGTCCAGTTTTCAGCGTGAATTGGGGCAGCAAACTGCCAAATATTAGAGGTGCCTCTGGGTAGATTCGAACCACCAGCTTTCCAGGAAGCAGTGAGGGCACTGGCCATTTGCACCACCAAGGAATCCCTTTTGGGAGGAGCCTGGTGGCGTAGTGGGCTACACGTTGGGTTGCAAACCACAAGGTTAGTAGTTCAAAACCACCAGCTGCTCTGAGGGAGAAAGATGAGGCTTTCTGATCTCATAAAGAGTTACAGTTCTAATCTGGCCCAAATATTTCCATGAGTCAGAATTGACAGGCTGGCAATAAGTCGGGTTGCTTAAGGAGGCCTGGTGGCCAAGTGGGTAATGTGTTAACTACCAGGACAGCAGTGGAACCCACCAAACACTCTTTGGCAGAGAGATGAAATTTTCTGCTCCCCTCAAATCTGCATCCTCAGATGTCACCCAAAGGGGGACAGTTCTAATCTTTCTGCAGGGCTGCTATGCGTCCGAATCAACTCAATGGCAGTGAGCTTGTGGTTGTTTTTAAGAATGCTCACTAAATATTTGTTGCCTGAGGGAACTGCTAGCAGAAGCACGGGGTAGGCCTGAACCTAAAGGAACTCCCCTCTCCCCCCCACAACAACAACAACAACAACAACAACCATACACATGTGATAATATGTATATGAGAAAGAGGACTTTGCCCAGCTCAGAGATATGCTTCCTGAGAAACCTGACCCCCTCCTTAGTCCCGTCCCCAGAGAACAGACTAGTCTCAGGCTCTGAAATGCTATCCTAATCCCAACCATGCTAATAATACACAGGCTTCACTAATAATAATTATGCTGAGTCTTTGTTAAAAAGGGCATTTCAGTCAGGGCTTGATATCCCTAACGGAGCATCTGGTGACAAAGTGACCCGGGGAGAGAGAGTAGAGGGAGGAGGAGGCAGAGCTGCCTGCTGAAGAATGACTTAAGCGACGACAGAGCATGGGGGAGAGCGGCATTTGAATGATTCTTCCCTCAGCTTAATTAATGCTGGAGAAGAATTTCCAAGGGACCAGGACTCGGTTCCATTCTGGCTGCAATTAAAGGGTCTCTCCCTCACTCCCTTGCTTGTCTTCATTTCTCTCCACTTCCCTAACCACCCAAGAGATAGCTTGTTACCCAGGCTCAATGACTGAAAGAAGAGCGAGCAATCATAATTTGGAAATGGGCTCAGGAGGGAAGCCCTGCCTGAGCCCGGGAGGAGGAGCAGGATTTAAACAGGAAAGCAGCAGGGGACTGTGGAGAGAGACACAGTTGGACTGAGGTCACCTGGCCTCGGGAAGCCAGCCAAGCCTTCCTACTTCTAAAGGACGAGGGTGATAGTCTTAGCTGAAAACCTGTCAGGCAACGGGACCAAGCCAACTTAGCAAAGAGGTCCTAAAGCAGTGCCGTAAAGCACAAAACCACAGCCGAGAAATTGGCTCAACTCACAGGAGCCCTAAAGGGCAGCGTCGAACAGCTGCATGGGGTTTCTGAGGCTGTCCATCTTCACTGCGGCGCGGCGGGTGGGGTTTGGACCACGGACCTTTCCCTTAGCAATGCTTAGTGCCCGGCCACACTGGGGCTCCTTCAGCAAAAGACAGAGGAGGTGCATGGATTATCTTGGAGATATTTTCCATTTTCTTTGCACTCTTTAAGTATTAAATATGTTTTAAGAAAAAAAACACATAAAATATAATACTACAGCCTGTAGAAGGCGCCTTTCAAACCTGGAACAGAACCCACCTACAGCAATCACTTTTCAGCCAAACAATTGTCACTGTTGCCAGGTGCCAGCAACTTGGTCCCCACTCGCAGCAGCCCTATGTACAGTAGAAGGAGACACCGCGCATCCTGTGCCTTCCTTCTGTTGGAGCCCCTTGTGGCAGCCACGGTGTCAATCCAGTAAGAGGTAAGCCCAGAAACCGAACACGGACATCCTTGCGAAACATGCTTCTCAGAGCCATCAACCTGAAGAGGCTCAAAGGGTAGCATTTGCCCCAGAACCAAGCTCAGAAGGCAGGGAGCAGACGGAAGGGGATGAATGGATGGAGAGAACCCAGGCAGAAAGGGAGAAGCGTGCTATTATTATATTGAGCAAGTTGCAAATAATATTACCAAAGAAAATGTACATACATTGTGGAATGGAAAACTAACTAGCTCCGTAAACTTTCACCCTAATCATGATTAAAAAGGAAACAAACAGAACATAGTACTATGGCAGTCAAAAGGATCCCTTTTGGCACAGTAGGTTAAGTGTTGGGCAGAAACCCTAAGGGGGTTCAACTCTGTCTTACAGGGTTGCTGTGAGTGAGAATCAACTTGATGGCAGTAGCTTGGCAGTGGGCATAACAGAGAGATTGATACAATGGGGTCTAAACAGGTTAGTTTAAAAGTAAGCAGCCATATAAGTAAGGTGTCAGCAAAGTCTATACAAAAGGAGCACACCAGTCTGTGTGATCCAAGGATTGTAAATAATAAAATCCCAATCCAGAGGAGAGAACTGCATTTCAGCTTAAATTTTGAGCACCTGGTTTGCAGAGGGCTACAGAGGAGAGTAAAAGTCCAAAATCCATTTGTGGAGGCCCCGCTCTGATTAAGCGTACATGAATTCCCTCAGACCATTGACCAGACAGGGTGCATTGGAAATTCGATTATTGTAGATATACTGAGGTTGAAATTTAATACATTATCACTTGCTGTTCTTTTTGACTCTTTAAAAATTTGTTTTAGTTTCTATTATCTTCTGTTTTCTCTTGGATTGAGCTTTTCTGTATTTTATTTTGTTACTAGGGTTTTTTTGGGTGTGATTTTCTTTATATGAAATCTAGGATAGTTATAATAACTATCCTACTTAAGGTTGTGGTAGGTTAATGTGTAATAGGGTGCTAATAATAATGGGTACAAGAATAAAGACAATTATCTAAAAAATAATTATTTAAAATTAATTGTGATGATTATACAACTCTTTATAATATATTTAAGCCATTGAATTGTATGGTGCATTGACTTATATATCTCAATAAAACAGTCAATAAAATAAAATACTACTTAGAATTGTTAGCCCCAAAATTAAATACTTAGAAATAAATAAACAAAACACTGATGAAAGAAATCAAAGATCTAAATAGAAGGAGAGATCTACCAAGAATTAAAAGAAAACAAAATAAAAGGTTGGCGGTTCAAGTCTACCTAGGTGTCTAAAGAGGAAGGTTGTGTGATCTACTCCCAAAAATTCAAATTGAAACTCTATGGAGCACAGTTCCATTCTGACACTCAAGTCAACGTGCGGGCAATTGTTAAACACACACACACACACACACACACACACACACACCACATTCACTGTGAGAATACATATATCCCTCTTTGGCTTCAGCCTAGTTTACTAGGTAGCCAGTTCACTTATAAGCTCATGACACGGAAGATGACTGAGGTGTTAACATATACTTTTGATGCTATAGAATGTAACAAATGAACGTGATCTTGATATCTCTGCTTCGAACTCCTTATTCCCAATGCCAGCATCTGCAGGGCAGATGCAACCAGCCTTTTCTTGTGCTTTAAAAGACGTGATGAAGCCCTGGTTATTAGGCCTGCACAAATGACAAGAACAGGTCTCTGTGACAGGGGCCACTACTGGTACTGCACTCTTTGCCTCTGCAGACAAGGGTAATCATGGCTGGGTGGGCATTGGGGAAGCCAGACCAGGGATGAGGGGCTGCCAGACCATGCAACGGTGCTGCTGGTGCCCAGGTTCAGCCTAAAGAGCTTCATACTTCCCTGGGGGTCAGGAGGGAGACTCACATTTCCCAAGATATAGGAAAATACTTTTTATTGTTCCTCCAGCCTAAATTAACTTGGATTTTAAGAAACAAGGTAGTTGGCAAGTCTTGTAACACCAAATTGTGAAGTAAATGGATGCTTGGTTAAGAAGTTTCCATGCCTTGCAAATATGGTCCAGGACCAGCAGTCTCATCACCCTCATCTGAGAACTTGTTTGAAATGCAAATTCTTGGGCCCCACCCCACAGGCCCTGAATCACGAACTCTGGGCCTGGGTGGAGGGCAGTGATGTGCAGTTTAACAAACCCCCCCTCGGGAAGATTCTGACGCACAGCAAAGTTTGGGAACCACAGGCTTCCATGGAGTGCAAAACTCTGCGTTGTCTTTTCCCATGCCCTTTCCAGAGAAGTCTTCCTCACAAGTTTTCTAGAGGGATCCTGCCGCGAGGGCCCAGCATTTCAGGCGTGGATACTAGCTTTTCCTGGGCTCCTGGAGCCTCTCTGCTTTCTGTTCTCCAGTGAGCCTGTGGGGGCACCGTGGCTCAGCACGAAAAGTTAGTGTTAGTGGAAAGGTCTGTGGTTGGAACCCCAAGCTCAGTGGTTCTCAAACGTCCTAACGCCGCGACTCTTTAATACAGTTCCTCATATGGTGGTGACCCCCAATCATAAAATTATTTTCATTGTTACTTCATAACTGTAATTTTGCTACTGTTCTCAGTTGGGAGACCCCTGTGAAAGGGTGGTTTGTCCCTCAAAGGGGTCGTGACCCACAGGTTGAGAACCACTGCGCTGTTCCATAGGGGAAAGATGATGCAGTCTGTTCCTGAAAAGATGCCCAGCCTTAGAAACTCTAGGGACAGTTCTATACTCTCCTAAAGGGTTACTATAGGTCAAAGTCAACTCAACAACAACTATTACAAATAGATCACAAGACTTTTTTTTTAAGCAGTTAGCCTTGGAAATGTATGCATGCGTGCCTTCAGTGGATGGAGATTTTGAGAGTGTGGAAAATAGTCCTGGGAGCATCCACAACAATCATCTAAGCTATGACCAGGGTGAAACTGGACTAGGGGTGGTCAGTTCAAGTCCACCAGCTGCTCCTCAGGAAAAAGATGTGGCAGTCCGTTCCTGGGAAGATTCACAGTCTACAAGACCCTATGGAGGAGGACTGGTAATGCAGGGATTAAGGGTTGGGCTGCTAACCACAAGGTTAACAGTTTGGAACCAACAGTCACTTCCCTAGAGAAAGATGAGGCTTTCTACTCCTGTAAAGAATGACTGTTTCTTGAAGAAGCGCACCAACCTGTGTGATCAAGAGTGTTAACGGCATCAGGTATCAGGCATCAGAAGATCCCAAACAGACCATCATATCAATGTGAGTGAGAAGGTCAGAGTGGAGACACAAAGCCCATCTGTGGACAACTGGACATTCCTTCACAGAAGGGCCACAAGGAAGGGACAAGCCAGCCAGGGTGCAGCACAGCACCGAGGGAACACACAGCATTCCTCTAGTTCTCTAATGCTTCCTCTTTCCTTCCCACCACTATCATGACCCCAATTCTACCTTGCAAATCCAACTAGACTGGGGCATGTGCACTGGTACAGATAAGAGCTCTCAACACACAGAATCCACGACAGATAACCCCCTCAGGAACAGTAATGGGAGTAACGATACCGGGCGGGTAGAAGGAAAGTGGAGGGAGAGGGGAGAGAAAGGGGGAACCGATCACAATGATCGACATACACCAACCCCTAGGGAGATAAACAACACAAATGTGGGTGAGAGGAGATAGCAGATGACGTAAGATATGAAAATAACAATAATTTATAATTTATCCAGGGAAGATGGGGGAAGGAGAAAAAAAGGGGAGCTGATACCAAGGACTCATGTAGAAAGAAAATATTTTGGAAATGATGATGCACAAATGTGCTTGATACAATTTATGCATGGATTGTTATGAGAGCTGCATGAGACCCAATAAAATGATTGAAAATAATAACAAAAAGTTCCCGTCTCTCAGGAACCCACAAGCGCAGTTCTCCCCTGCCCTACAGGGCTGTGGTGCGATGGAATCAAAGCAGGGCTGTGGATGTGCTATGAGAGTTTGGATGGCGTAAATGGTTTCCCTGAGGGGCTGCTAAGGGAAAGGCCGGAACCTCACATCAGCCCAGCGCTGTCTTTGAAAAACGCACGATGAGGACAGAAGCTGGACCTGGGTGAGTCATGGAAATAACGGAGGGGCAGGACGACCAGGGAGCTGCCTACATGCTCCCCTGGGTAACTGGAATTCCTCCCAGAGGGCCTGGTACCCCGGGCAGAGTCAGGATGGATTCCTCTGCAGGGAGGTTGTCCTTTGTCCCTTGGGGAGAAAGGGCCTGGCATGCACAGTACCCCTGAGCAGTGCAGTCACTGTGGCAGATGCACAGCGGTGCAGGTTCTATGGGGAGTGGGTCAACTGGCAGGTTCTCGGTGGGCATCTCCCCCCAGGGCAGCCTGAGAGGAAGAGCCGGCAAAGAACCAACGATCAAGGAAGGACAAGAGCCACAGCTAGCAAATAGCCTGAGAAAGTGCCTCTGCCTCCTGCCAAGAGGGGCAGATGCCTAAGAAACAGCTCTGTTTGAGGTTCACAGAGGGGACCTGAACCAGGGCAGCGACCAGGGCTGATATTAGAAGAGAGAAAGGAGGGAGGAGGCACCAGCTTGCCTGGAAGCAAGGGAGTCTCAGAAGCGGCAGAAACCCAGGGTGTGGGAGGAGCCCCAAGAGGAGTCAAAGGGGAAGGGGCTGAAGGAGATCAGAGGCACCTTGAAGATGTAATGCAATTCATGATGAAAGGGGAGGC
Organism: Echinops telfairi; assembly: GCF_000313985.2. Lineage (NCBI taxonomy): Eukaryota > Metazoa > Chordata > Mammalia > Afrosoricida > Tenrecidae > Echinops > Echinops telfairi. The sequence goes on from NW_022111322.1 coordinate 308,652, forward strand.
CTGTGGTGAGCAGGGCTGTGCAGGGCTGGGAAGTCTTGGAGAGACAGCCCGGACTGTGGGGGCGAGGAAGTTGACACTCCTTTAGCAGAGGCAGCTAGTTGAACACTGCACAGGGTGGCATGGGCACCAAGGAACGGAGGGGCCTTTCCTGTGCGTCAGCAGAGCAGGAGAGCCATCCTGGAGTCTGGCTTTTGATGTCACCAGCATACAGTGATGTCCAGGCAGGATTGATGGGATCCTACATTGGGATTCTGCTCACAAACATGAGCTCACGAAGGGTGGAGGTTAGGTGTGTGAATGTGAAGATGTATGTGGAACTCAAATGCTAGGAGCCAATGCAAGCAGTAACATCTTTCCTGGTAGGCCTATGCATTTTGTGTGTGTTTGTGGGGGTGTCTCTTAACAGGAGATAGGTCCAATAATAACCAGAATGAGGCCTTTGAGGTCAAACGTGGGGAAGTGGCCGATGACAAAAGCTTATTTGAGCACATATACCTGTCGCCCCTCCCGGCAGCCCCACACGATGAGCTCCGCAGGGCGTGCAGTGACTGGTTTGGGAAGCAGATCACCTGCCTTTCATCGGAGCAGTCCCTGGGTGAACTGTAGCCTTCAACGTTTGGTTAACGGCCAATCATGTTAACTGTCGGCACCACCCACGGACTCGTGAGAGCATTTTGAAATACACTGGTGAGAAGGACAACTGTCTCCATGTTCGGAACCCAGCACAGCCCGTGAACCATCCCGTAGAGAAGCAGAGCATGTGAGGAGCCATGCAGAACTCTCCCTACTCTAGTGGCTTTATTCCAACCCCCAGAAAGCACCAAGAACACCTTCTACCCGTTCCTTCTTCCAGGAGCCAGGAGCCTGGTGGGAAGGAAATGCTCCCGGGGCTTACAATATAAATTTAAACCAGGGGAGGAGGTCCTGGGGGAAACACATGGAGAATTAAGACAGAATGAGAGAGAAAGAGAGAGAGAGAGAGAGAGATAGGAAAAGCTAGAAAACTTTAATAGCTATTAATGAGATCTTCAATTATAAAAGGAAACCAGGTGTACTAGAAGGTGATGGTGTAAAAACAGTCTTGAAAAGCTGCAGGAAATGGTGGAATTAAGATGGAGTAGAGAGTCTTGAAGACTTGGTCTTTTGCTTTATTACGGAACTGCTTACTGGTGAACGTCATAGAAGCTGGAAGTCCCACTCTGGGCACAGAGGAGTGTGGCCCTAACCAACTAGTCTTCCACACGCACATGCCCATGAAAGAGAAATAGAGGATGAGATGAAGAGTCAACCTGAAGGCTCTGGAAACCAAACAGCAGCACGGGGTGCATTTTATCCTCTGTGGGTGTGCATACCACTACAGTCAGCCCAGTGGCTAAAACCCCAGTAAGATAAAGCACCACATTTCTGGGCGGAGGAACCAAGCGAAGGGGTCCAAGGTAACCCCAGTTCTGGAGAGTTGGGAGAGGATCCCTGACAACAAGAGAGCCAGTGAGAGGGAATCCCACGCTCTGGATATCGCGCTGCTGGGGCTCTGGTAGACTCCTGGACCAGGGTGGTGGGAGTCATAGAAATCAGAGCAGCGGCCTGCCGCACAGGGGGCAGTTTTATGTGAACCAAGTGAGCCGCCTCTGAAGACCAAAGGTACCAGTCCTCCTTAGAGAGTTCTATTGAGCAGAATCCAGTCTCTGTATCATAGCCTTCATCGCACCACACACACGGTCTCAGACGACTAGCTGTTCAAATTCCTCTACGGGACATTGTGACCCATTTGTTTTCATGGGAAAAGACAACCCAGTGATGCCAACTTCGCGATGATCCAGATGCTGTGCTTCCCAGACACTGACTCGAAAGCAGCTAGGCGCAGTGAGGTAAAGAGAATGATGCTCGTGAGGAACAGAAACGTAGGGCATCTCAGCTGAGAAATAGACAAGATTAAAAAAAGGATTGATTAGAAAATGTAGAATTAAAATACACACAGCAGAGAAAAAACTTACTGGAGGGACTCAGTAGCACATTAGAGGTGACAAATTAACCTCGCAATAAAGGTTTCAGTAGAAGCTATGTAATCTGAAGATGAGAGAGACAGAATTGGGGAACAATACAAACAGCCTAAGAGACCCGGGGGAAAGTTTCAGTTCTACACATGGCTAACGGCAGTCCTAGGATGTAAGAAATGGGGTAGAAGATAATAGATGAAGAATTATGGCTGAAACTTCCCAAATATAGGGAAGATTGAAGCAGCAGAAAATGTCAAACAGGATACAATCAGAGAAAAGAAAATATGTCCAGGCACATCATTGTCAGGCTAAAAACCTAACCGTATCATCTACACGGGAGAATGTGGCGCGCTGTTGGCATGGTGGCTGTGCATCGAGCTGCAAGACCAGCAACTCCCAACCAGCAGCTGCTCTCCTGCAAAGAGTCCCAGTCTCAGACACCCACAGGGAGGTTCTACCCTGCTCGCAGGCAGGGTCTTGGGTTGGAATCGGCTTGATGGCCGTGAGTTACACAGGGGCACAATGATCCAAACACTCGTGGGTCTTGTCAGAAACCACGCTGGCCAGAGCACAATCTTTAAAGTGCTAAAAGAACACAAGCAAACAAACCACATGGAAGGGAATATCCAGAAAAATCATTCTTAAGAATGAATGCAAATTATAGACATTCTTCCTAACTCTGGAGAAATAAGAGAATTCACTGCTCAAGACCAAGACTACAAGAAATCCATCCATATATCATAGGTTGATAATGAGCCTTCCTCCAATCCTGATACTGGGTTCTAATGCATCTAGTCCAGCTTCTGGGATAATTGGCTCAGCATACAGAGTAAATAAGAATGGAGAAAGGATATGATTCGGGGGCATATCTTTCCTGATTTTAAATGTTGCAGTATCCCCTAGACCTGTCTGAACAATACCCCTGGTCTATGCACAGGTCTATATAACCCAATATAGACTATAAATCTTTATTGCCAACCTTGCCATTGGCAACCCCATTCCTAACCCACAGTATCACCAGCACAAAATGATCAATATGTTTGAAACCAATGCTTCTCAAACTTTGGTGGGTATCAGAATTACTTGGGAAATCTTGGGGAAACTTTAAAGGCTCTAATCCAATGAAATTTCAATCATTCTGATCCTTTGTGCTGTTTATTAGCTCTCTGAATAAATAAGATATCCCTACCCACCAAATTTGGAAAACACCATTCTTAAGTAAACCCCCTATCTATTCCTTGCCATTCCACTCTACCAACCAGATCCTTTCTAGCATGCCCACTCCCAGAGCATGGCTCAATAGAAGCTGACGTCATACTTGGCCATCATCCCTGGACCTTGGTGACCCCAGTCCTGAAAAGTCATCTGCTATTAACTCCTTTTGTATTACCCCCAAGACTCCTCCGGATTCACTCAGGACATTTCACTTTGCTGCTCCTTCCACCCTCCACACTGAAGCCAGGGTAAATGACAAACAAACAAACAAACGTACTGTTTGAGAGAGTTTCACGTTTACAGAAAAGTTGTAAGAGTACCACTAAGTACACCCACATATTTGTCACCAAGAGACTACATTCCAAATTAGATCAGTTGTCCAAGAAATATTCTATGAAAGATCTGTCACCCCCAGTCACCCCAATCTTCTAACCTTAATCTCCTTCACTCTCAAAGTTGCTCAATATCCAAGACTTTCATGAATTTGGCATTTTGGAAAGTCACGGGCCAGCAATTAATGAGTATTACTTCAATAAACTCAAACATACCAATGACCACGGTACAGTCGTCAATGCCCCTGCATACAGAAGTTCTTCCACCCCTGCCGGGCAGCTTACCCTCTCCCATATGGGTCTCATTCCCTGCTAAGGCTCACCTCACATGCTCAGGGCATCTACCTTCATTAGACTTGCCAAATGGCAAAAAGCAAAATGAAAGGAAACCTTTTTTTTTTTTTTTAAAGACGGAAAGAGACCATAAGGAAAAGCGAAGGGAAAAGCCAGTGTTATCTTTGCAAAATTCAGATCCATCACATTCTAGACAGGGAGCCGCTGTAGCATTCAGTTACTAGCTAAAAGGTTGGCAGTTCACATCTACCAATGGCTCTGTGTGAAAAAGGTGGGCAATCTGATCTTATAAAAATTATAGCCTAAAAAGCCCTGTGGAGTAAGTTCTCTGTTCAATGAAGTCACTATGAGCAGGAATCAAGTCAGTGGCACACAACAACGACCTTCTACACACACACTCACACACACACACACACACACACACACACACACGGACACACACTGAACCTGAAGACAGTAAAGTCCTCCCACAAGGTCTGAGAGGCTCTCCATGATTTAACTGCTGGCCATATCTCATGCTACCTTCCTATTTTTCTCCCAAATACCAGCACAAAGACCACGCCTTAGCTTCTCCAATCTTTCATCTTCCCTCTTGCCACAGGGTCTTGGTATGTACTGTCTCCACTGCTCTCACCTGCCCATTAATGTAATTGACTTATTCTGCCAATCTCTGCTGGAGCTCTGTCTCCACCCCAGGGAACCCTCTTTAACCCCTGAGACACAGCTGGGCTGTTTTCTTAGGTGTAATTTCTTTCATGGCTCCCAGACAGCGGCCCTTCCCTCATGTGGGGAGCACACACTCATTTGTGTAGCTATCTGATTAATGCCCTCTTCCTTCTCCAAACGGGGAGCTAAATGAGAGTGATAATGACAGTTCTTTCTGATTATAACGTGTGTCCTCAGCTTGTAACTCATTATGGGCACACATGAGGGGGCTTTAAAAAATCCATGGGGACATTCCATTCTCTTTGAATTCTGTTTTTCCACGAACTTTTTGAAGCTTCCTTGTAGTAGATGCTTAACAAGTATTTGCCACGTGAATAAATTATTTTGCATTTTCAGATGCTTAAAATGTTTCACCATTAATGATAATACATTTCACAGATTTGGGGGGAAAAGGAAACCATAGAAAAATTTTATGGTAAATGTAGTGAAGGGGGTGATCATAGCTGTGAAGAATTCTGAAAGCTCGTATACGGGGTGGTGTGTGTGTGTGTGTGTGTGTGTGTGTGTGTGTGAGAGAGAGAGAGAGAGAGAGAGAGAGATTCCAAAAGTTGTGGAGAAGTGGAATTAAGAAAAAATAGAATAGAATTTTCCCACAGACTTTTCAAAGCCCAAAGCTTTTTAATTTATAATATACAGTTATGAAGTCACAAAAAATGGCCTAAAGATACTGTCATCATTTTCTAAGTAGGAAAAACAATATGGGATTCTTTTACCCCAAATGTGTATAAGGTCTATTAAAATCGTGTTTTATAAATCACGTAATCATTTGGGTAATTTTGAGTCATCATTATCCTTCCTAAGGCGGGAGGGTTCCTGTCACAACCTGATTGTGTGTGTGTGTTCTGGAATTAGGAAAAGCGGTTTTAAGCTGCATGTGGAAAAGAAGAATTCCGAGATCAGCCAATGAAACCTTTTGGTTTTGCTTTTAAGAATAACAATGAAGGGCAACTTACTTTACCCAGCTAGTATATCTTTTGCTGAAATAATTAGAATAAAGAAATGTTGTTGCCTCCCCCCCCCCCATACAAATAAATAGATTCACGGGGCAGAATGCAAGTATATGGAGGAGCTTAACCTATGGCAAGGATTGCATGTAATTCAAGAGAGGAATGTCATTAATAAAATGAGTAGGGCATTTAATAAGTAGTGCCTCCATGGTTATCTATACACCTGAAGGAAAACAGGGTAAGAATTCCAGAACAGCCGGGGTCTACCAGAAGAATGAGTACACAAACAGTGGAGTACTATGGAACAACGAACAGCAACCATTATTGCTGTAAACAACACCACGGATGGATCCCACCAACCTAATGTTCATCAAAAGCAGCCAAACACAAGGGAGCATACGCTGCCTGATTTACTTACATTAAATTCCAGAAGAGTTGAAATGAAGCTATGGTTAGGGGAAAAAATCAGGACTGTGGTCGTCATTGTGTAGAGGGTTGGAGAATGGGGGTGAGGGTATGTGTGAGACCTGACTGGGAAGCTAAAGGAGGGAATGTTCTAGTGTGATGGCAAGGTTCCACACCTTGGCAGGGGGTTGGGTTACACAGCTGTAAGTCTTTGTTAATACCCTATAGATGTGCACTTCATATGTGTGCATTTTATAAATGCACATCCTATCTTCAGGATAAAGATCCGTCAAAAAATACTGAACTTTCCTTAACTTTTGCTAAGGAGCACACAGGCTGAAGTCTTTAGGGATGATGTGAGCCCATGTTGGCAATTTGTTAGATATTTTGCTGTGTAGATTTTCAACAACAATAAAAAAGTCAAAATAAAATTTTAAAAAGTTGAAACTCCAAAGTGAGATGGATTGATGAATAGATAAATGAATAGTTACGTGATATAATAAGTAAAAACAAAATATTAATCTTAGAATCCAGGTGATGGGTTTATGGTTATCCTATCAACGTCTCTAGATGTTTGAAATTGTCCTTAAAGATGCTGGAGAAAATAAATACGTCAGGTATACTACCTATCCAGATAGAGGACATACACCCCCCAAATCCCAGGAAATACAGTACAGGAACATTCATGAAACATTTTAAAGTTGGGGAGTAAAAATAAATAGAAAATAAAGCAAATCAGGAAACCAGAGAAGTAATAGAAGGAAAGAGAGATAAGGGTGAGATAGATATTTTTGATTATTAGTTGTTTTTACAAGCCAGAGCACATCAAAACAATATTAAAAGAATGGCAGATTAGAGGAAAATATTCATTATATCACCTATGGCAGGCAAGAAGTTAAATCCCTAGTACAAAGACTTCCTATAAATTTTCATAAAACCAACAGGCAATACAATAGAAAAGTAGGTAAAGACATTAACAGACAATTAGCGTAAGAAACACAAATCCTGGTGCCTGTGTGAAAATTGACTAATACTCCCAGCAGTCAGTTGGAAATGTAAATTGAAACATAATGAGGAGTCATTTCTCATCCTTGCTTTGGCAAACTTTTAAAGATTGATTACCTCGATGCTGGTGAGGGTGCTGGAAAGCAAACAGACAGCCCTGCACTCTGGGTGGAATGAGACTGTTTACAAACTTTCAGAGACTACAATCTGCTGATAAAAATGCCAGAATAATGGGTACAGAGACGGCCAGGTGTGACACAATCAAGAAGTTTCCACTTTTGTACAAGGAGCGAAATGTGCCAGGTTATACACCCACCTGTGGAAACTGAGACGTCAGGGCAGGGGTTAGCCCACGAGGGCCTGCTGGCCACCTTCGCTTTACAGCCCCTGAGCTAAGAAACGTTTTTATGTACATTGTACCTATCTGTTCCCCCCTTGGCCAGCAAAGCCTAAAATATTTACTATTTTGTCTTGCTGACCCCTGTGCCTCAAGAGGGTTGATTATTGATATGTGTTCTTTCCCCTTGACTTTTCTGGATTGTTTGACTTCAAAGCTTTTGCGGGTTTGGAGAAGACAGGGAGATTGGGGGGGTTTGCAGATCAATCACTTTGGATGTTGTGGGGGACAGAGATCAGGAGACAAGAGGATGCCACCAAACCAGGAAGCTCCTGCAAAGGTCCAGGAGAGGGTGGATAGTGCTTGGAAATAAGGGAGTGGCCGTCCAGGTGCAGCAGGTGGCCCAGTCTTTAGAAGGTGGAATCGCTACGGAGGGCCTGGGCACGGAGAGGACACAAGAAGAGGCACTGAGGCCGATTCCCTGGTTTCTGTCATTCACTGAGTGAGGCCAACTACTAAAATAGGGAGACTGGGGAGGGTATATTGGAACACAAATCGAGAGCTCTGTCTGGACCTATGAAGTGTGAGGTGCCTGCGAAGGTACTAAGTGAATTGTGTGAAGGAGGCAGTGGCCACAGCTACTGGAGATGGTGAGGGAAGGTTTGGCAGCAAACAGACGCTGACCAGGAATCAGCACTGACAGCAACCTGGAAGCAATGGGAAGGGCCAAGAAGAATGTTTCCGAAAGTCTCCCTGCTGGCACAGTGTCCAGCATACCTGCAGCCTCCTCCCTGGGGGACAGTTGTCTCTGGGCCACTGTCCACCTCTCTAAGCGTTCTCATCCCACGGCCAAGCAACACCACAACTTATCAGAAGACATCGATCCCTCCACCTCACCCAACTGCTCGCTTGGACCACGGGGCGCTATTGTTCCTCGAGGATGGATGGGCCTCCCAGCATCTGGCTCCGCCTCCTGGAGCCACAGGTCCAGATTTTGAGCCCTTCAAACCTGCCCTGCCGAAGCTCCGCCGCCAGGGGCAGCCCCCCTTTCTCCAGCGCATTTTTACCTGAGACTACTCGGAAGGACTCACCAAGGAGCTGGTGTAGGTGGGGTCGGACGTGTCATCCTGGAGGTAGCGGGAGAGGCCAAAGTCCGACACCTTGCACACCAGGTTACTGTTGACCAGAATGTTTCTCGCAGCCAGGTCCCGGTGCACGTAATTCATCTCAGACAGGTACTTCATGCCAGCGGCAATGCCCCGCAGCATACCCACGAGCTGGATCACCGTGAACTGCCCGTCGTTTTGCTGTGATGAGACAAGAGAGCACCCGGATCAAGATGGGCTTCAGTGGTTAAGCAGAGAGGAAGGTGCTGTGGCCCTGTGTCTTGTCAGCCTCGCCAAGATACAGGCCAAGATGCTGACTGGTCCCCTTCCCCTCCCCCACTCCCGGCAGCATCCCTCTCCTTGAACGGTCTCCCCTATTTGCCAAGCCTTGTCGATTTCATCTCCAAATTACATCTCAAACCCACCCACACCTCTCCATCTCCACTGCCACTGTTCCGACCCAGTCATTGTCATCAATCACCTGTAACAGCCTCCCCACACGTGACCCCCTACAACCCTTTCTCTGCAAGGCAGCTAGAGTGATCTTTTAAAAACATAAATCAAGTCATGTCACTCCCTGGCTTACAACTCTTTAAATAGCCTCCCAATGCATTAAGGGAGACCCCCAACAATGCACCGTGGCCCACAAGAACCCCACGGGACCAGGAACTGCCTCACCGTATGCCACTGTCCCCCTTATGCCTAGGCTAAAGCCAAGGATAAATCCCCCAATGCTTCTCCCAGTCAGGTCTTCCTCCTCGGGGCCCCGAGACATGCTGTTGCTTCTGTGCAGAGGGCTTTCCCTCACTCTTAGCACCTACTCAGCCTGGAGGTCAGTTTACATTGTGCTTCCCTGGACCTGCCCCCTTCCTGGAGAGAACGGTGGCGGCTGTGGTTGGTCAGCGGCTCTGGAGTTAGCCCCTGGCTTAGGGTGATGCCATGTACAAGGGGAGTGAACTGTTTTGACCCCTAGGGTTGTCTTTTTGTGTGTGTGTGTGTGTGTGTGTGTGATTAATCAGTAGGCTTCAATTATGTTTAATTATGTTCGATTTGTAACAATGAAAATACATTCTGCATATCAGATATTTACATTACAATTCATAACAGTAGTAAAATTAGACTTATGAAGTAGCAATGAAAACAATTTTACGGTTAGGGGTCACCGCGACATGAGGAACTATATTAAAGGGTGGCGGCATTAGGCAGGTTGAGAACCACTAGTCAAAAGAAAGTTCTAAGTCCATGGGTGGTAAGCACCTAACATATTTGATTGCGAACTGACAAGTTTGAGTCTACCTTGAGTAACCTCAGACGACAGCTTTAGCCCACTATTTGCAAAAGAAAGCCACCGTTGGAAACCCTGTGGAGAATAGTGCTATTATGACATGCTAGGTTTTCACCGGTGAACTTTTTTATGAAAGTAGATCGCCAGGCCTTTCTTCCTACTTCATCTTACTTTGTGTCCTGCTTCATCTTAGTTTGGAAGTGCTACTGAAACCTGCTCAGCCTCAGAGCAGCACACAAGCCTCTGCTGACAGATGAGTGGTGGTTCCACCGGGAATCGAGCCTGGGTCTCCTGCACAGAGACAAAAGTCCTACCATTGAACTACCACCGTCCCATCCAAGCAAAATTAACACCTTCTTACTACTAGAAGAAGCCCTTGTGACATTGTGGGTTAAGTGCGGGCCTGCTAGCTAAGAGGTTGGAAGTCTGAAGCCATCATGCTACAGGAGAAAGATGAGGCAGTCTGTTCCCATGAAGATTGAAAGCCTGAGGAACCATCTGGGGCAGCTATCTTCTATCCTATAAGACCACTATGAGTCAGAAACAACAGGATGGCAGTGAGTTTGGGTTGTTTTGGCTTATTTACGGCTATATTTCAATGCATGCTCTTGTTTCTTTTCTTCTCAGCCCATGTTTCAGTTGTGTGTGAGAATGTGGGTTTCTAGCTCTCCTGCTTGATTCTAAACACTTTGAGGACAAGGACGTTTTCTCTTCTGGTTTCCATAGACTTCTCAGTGCTGAGGACAGCCATGTACATAGCAAAACCCCAACAAAGTTACGTGACCGAATAGCTGGTACATCCCTTCCTGGTTCCAAAATGAAATGCAGGGTATCTCCCTGGGATGCTATTAGTACTGTGATCCCATCAGCCTTCCCAAAGGGACAGCCCCTGATGCCAGCCTCCGTCCACAGAGCATTAGGATTAGCAGTGCAGGAGGAGTCTGGGGCATGTCATCTGGCACATGCACCTTCCCTGTTGCTGCTCCTTGAGCTGCGCTCCGCAAATCAACAGAGGGCTCACATTTTCTCAGGTGTGTGCCCTCCCCATGGCTAGATGACAGTCTTCAGGAGTGTGCACCATCCTCCTACCAACCGGAAGTCCTTGGGGCTTGGATCTGTAAACACTGGGTAAATCATTGCACCTGGACCAAACCTGTCAAGGATGGATTTCTCCACCTTGTCCAGTCCCAGCTGCATCCCAAAGGGCTATAGGTGCTGTTCTGTTAGTGGGACCCAGCCCGGGCATCATCTGCTCTGCCTGGCGGAGAGGTGGGAGGTGAGAGGACACCAGGGCTTAATCTAGTTACTGCTGAGCACAGGCCCCGGGAAAGCCATGCTCTCTTCCACACAGTCCTCATGTGGAAACAGAATCCGTAAGCACTACGAGAAGCTACCAATTACTGAGCATCTACTGTGTGCTCGTGTCACACAGTGGACACAGTGTTCCATACAGTCTCCCACTTAGATGGGTGATGCAGCACATCATTTGGGAAACGTATCCAAACTCCTTAGGATGGCCCGTAAGATCCCCATTGGGTCAGGCACAGCATGACAGTGTATCACTGTGTGCCCCTCACTACTAGGGTAAAGATTCTGAAGACTTTTCAAATGCAAAAATGTCACAGCATTTTCTATATAAATATCAGGGCAGCCAGGAGGAAGGTGCGTTTTCATCATACACTAAAACAAAGCCAGCACTGGAGACACAGTGCAGGTTGGAACCCCCCACACAGGGGCGAAACATGCCGGGAGCACAACAGAGCAGCGGGGGGAGCAAAGCAACGAAGTCCCCGAGGAATCCCGAAAACAGACCTCAGACTCGAAGGGGAGAGCTTGGCACCCCATCAGACTCGATCAGAAAACATACATAATGGTCAGCAGACAGTCCTGGAATTATTTATAAAACATCCCCCCTTTTCATGTTTATCTATATAAGATAGGCAAGATAAACAATCCTGAGGAGAAAACAACAGGACCAACAGTTCCGGGGTGTGATAGGTTTCTTGTGCCAACCTGGCCAATGAACACATGTGGGATTAATTGAAGGGCTGTTTAATTGAAGGGTGGAGAGATAAATGGCTCAGCAAGCCTTGCCTTTCTCGTCTCTTGCTCTTTGATCATTGGACCAGTGTACGACTGCCTTAGTTGGTTCTCTGCCTCAACTTGTGAGCTACACTACCTGTGGGACACCCAACTCATGGACTGTGTCATTGTAGCTTGAGGTTCCTTCAAGACCTGCTTCACCACGCTAATGGTGTATACATCGCTAATGGTGTATACATCACTTGTATATATACAGGAACTGTCAGACCCTGTCATCTGGCTGACTGTTTGACCTGCCTTGCTGTTTGCTGCCTGTGCCCAGATAGCTTGAATTGCTCTACAGAGGACTCGGCTGTCTGATTCCTTAGCTTGCACCCTCATGACTCGAAGGACTGCCAGTATATTAGCTGTCTCATGGAAGTGAGTTCCACTGAGCAATTTGTACTGCTTTATAGACTAATTAGATATTTATTTCTTGTGTTGTATCTATCTATCTATCTATCTATCTATCTATCTATCTATCTATCTAATCATAAGTGTCCTGGTCTTGTTTCTCTAGAGAACCTGTCTAACACAAAGGGGGACAGGGGAGAGGGGAAGGTCGGAAAATGGAGTGGGGAGCCAACAAACTCAGGGACAAGGCAACAAGAGGCGAGGAGGATGTAGAATGTCTGGTGGGGTTTGATTATGTGCAATGTAGTCAAGAGGAAATACTGAGAGCTGAATGAAGATCACACATGGGACAGGAGGAAAGTAAAAGGAAATAGAAGAAAGAACTAGGAAGCAAAAGACATTTATAGAGGTAAAAGTACAGGCACATATATATAAATATATAACAATAGGGATATATTAATGTACATATATTTCTGTTAAGTATCAAGGTAGCAGATGGACATTGGGCCTCTACTCAAGTCCTCCCACAACACAAGAACACTTTATTCTAAAAACTGGCATCCTGTGATGCTCACCTTCCCGACATGATCGTTGAAGTCAAAATGAGTGCATAAGCAAATGTGGCGAAGAAAGCTGATGGTTCCCAGCTATTAGAAGATACAGCATCTGGGGTCTTAAAGGCCTGAAGTTAAACAGTGTCCATCTAGCAGAGAAGCAACAAAGTCTACATGGAAGAAGCACAGCAGCCTGTGTGATCATGAGGTGTCAATGGGAGCAGGTTTTAGGGATCAGAAGACTCCAAAACAAGGGGTGTTGGAGTGGACCCATCTGTAGACAATTGGACATCCTCTCATAGAAGAGTCACAAGGAAAGGAGGAGCCATCCATGGCACAACATAGCACCCAAACACACAATATTTCTCTAGTTCATTATTGATTCCTTCTCCCAACTATCATGATCCCAGTTCTACCTTACAATTCCGGCTAGACCAGAGCATGTACACTCATACAAATAAGAGCTCTCAACACACACTGAATCCAGGACAGATAACCCCCCCAGGAACAGTGATGGGAGTAGCGATACCATGAGGGTAGGGGGGAGAAAGGGGAGCAGGGGGAACTGATCTCAATGATCAACATATTAATCCCCCACCCCAGGGGGATTAATATGGTTGAAGAGAGAAACATGGTTGAAGGCAGAAACATATGAAAGGAGACAGCAGACAGTGTAAGATATGAAGATAATAATAATTTATAAATTATCAAGGGTCCATAAGGGTAAGAGGGGAGGGGAGGGAGGAAAAAAATGAGGAGCTGATACCAAGGGTTCAAGTAGAAAGTAAATGTTCTGAAAAGGATAATGGCAACAAGTGTACAAACATGCTTGACACAATGGATGTATGGATTGTTATTGAGCTGTAACAGCCCCCAATAAAATGATTTTAAAAAAAGAAAGAATATTATGATGGCAACATATGGACAAATGTGCTTGATACAACTGAGGTAAGGACTGTTATAAGAGCTGTAAGAGCCCCCAATAAAATGATCTTTAAAAACAAAACGAAACACCTGAGTGGTGATTAGACGTTACGACAACTTGAACTGGAAGCCCTGGTGGTGTAGTGGATATGTTTTGGGCTGCTAACCTCAAGGTCAGCAGTTTGAAACCATCAGCTACTCCCTGGGAGAAAGAGAAGGCTTTCCATTCCTTTAAAGAATTACCATCTCAGAAACCCACAATGGCAAGTCTATCCTGTCCTATAGCTTTGCGTTGGAATAGGCTCAATGGCAGTGAGTTTGGGTTGGAGTTCTGCACTTAGATGACATGTAGGGTGGAATCAAACCTATTAATAAGTTCACAGCCTGACGATGCTTCCTTGGGGGTGTGACCTTTTAATAAGAGAAACACTGGGGACGCCTCTCTCTCTTTCTCACCCTTTACCTTCCCCCTTGCTTGGATCCTGTGTCTGCCTCCAGGGGTGGCCCCATGTGGGTTTTGACCAGGGGAACTGTCAGTGCCTTGCCATGCTCCCACCAACCTTGAATCTATTAACTCTGCACCCACCAGCTGTGATCTCCCTGCTTCCCACTTCACCTTTCTGTTTCATCGGCCTTCAGCTACATGAGGCTGAAGAGGGCCCCGGCTAGCATGAGACCCATGGACGTGAGTTGGACTTGAGTTGGGAAACCTTCTTGGTATAAAATTACTTCTTGATATAAGGTTCTTTCTTATGCATAAATGAACGTCACTGGCTTTGTTTCTTTGGACAACCCAATCTAACACAACCTGCCATAAAAGTAGCCCATTTAGTAGAGAAACCTGATATTCAAAAAGCCCAACAATAATAACATGAGTTGGCAGAAGACAATCCTAGGTCTGTGGGGGGGGCTTCTTCCTCCGATTCAACTGAAGGAGGGAGCAAACTGATCCTGAGATCCTACCAGAGGGCGGGGCCTCATACTGCAAAGTCTAGTTCAACTCAATTTTTATTGACCTCCTAATTCTCCCAGAATGCTTTATCTGCAACACTTAAAAAAAACAAAAACTTGAAAAGAGAATACAGAACTGCTTTCTGGAAACACCCCCTGCTTCCCTGCACATGTTGCCCATCTGTGAGCGCTCGATATGCAGTGGGTGATGCGGATCCTCGCGCTCACTAAGGAACTTCAATCAACACCTTCTCAAGAAGTTAGCCAAGCTTTGCTAGCTCCATTAACTTCCTCCAACTGGGCCCCTGGGGGACATGCTTCCCCCAGAAAGTTGTCGTGCAACTTGTCTATACCATAAAAATGTATCTTAGCCGCAAGGCACGCTGGGTCTATTCTCGCGGTTCAGTCGGTTACTCCTCTCTGTACCTGTAGACAACAACGTGGCAGGCAATGAACGGGTCCTCACGGAAGCAGACGCGCAGATGCGTTTTGGGGAGGGACTGGGGGATGGCTTCAAACCACTGTGAGAAGGAGCGAGGCTGAAACTCCATAGGTTTTCAATGGATGATTTGGCACGGCAGGGGGGGTGGGGGCAGGGGCATACCAGGGAGGAGATAGCTGGGCCTCTTTTTTTTTTTTTTTTTTGAGACACTCTGGGTAAACTTGAATGTCCAACTTTTCAGTGTATCCAAGCATACTAATGATTGGCACTATCACAGATTTCCCAGTACTTCTTTATTATCTGAGTTGTTTTAAATTTTACATCAATCATGATTATAGTTTCTAGGGTCAACAAAGGCCAAGAAGTGGTTCAAAGTTCTGACTGTGGAGCCAGACAGACCTGATTTGAATTCAGAAACTGCTGTATGACCTTGTATAAATTATTCCACCCCGCAAGGGATGGCTTCCATCTCGGTAAAATAAGAACCTAGTGTCCATCTGTCATCTGGTTTCTATGAGGTTTCGATGACATGCTACATATAAAAGGGCTTAGCTCAATGCCCAGCAGCAATGACTGCATAGTATCAAGAGGGTCACACTGTTTCACAGATGAGACCACCCCCAACCAAACCCTATCTCAGATGCACAGTGAGGATGCCTGTATGGGACATGCGTGGAGTTCTCCTACCTTCCTGGGCACAGGTCGTTGCCTTCAGAGGACCCAGTGAAACAGTGCCTTTGACCTCCGCAAGTCATTTTTTATCCCAGTCTCCTGAGCTGTGGACTTGGAAGCTTGCGTCTAATGATACAGGCCTAAAGTTTGTCTCAATTAATCAAAAAACAGTGATTTCTTCCTTTACTTGACTTTTGAATGGCAAGTCATACTTCACAGAACATGGTTTGATCCTTAAAACAGTCCAAACAGTAGGCGAGGCAGGCAATAGTGTATTGTGTTCATAGACAAGATAAAGGAGATCCGGAAAGTTTATGTGATAAGCCTTAAATCACTCTGTGTGGTTCTGAATTATAACAAGAATCTCAGTCTAGAACGGCAAATTGCTTCTCCACTGCCATTCCATCTCTGATCAATTGGTAATGGCTGCCACAAATGCTGTGCAGAGAAGAGAGCTGTGTACAAGCTTTGCAGAGAAAATAGCTATGATTGATTAATGATGTCTGCCATGGCCCCGCAAATAGAAAGTAGAGGCACTTGTGTTACAGATATTAAACTCTTATCTGGGTCTTTTAACTCCTCTTCAGTGCCTTTTTCACTGGAATATGGTGACCTGGAAATGAGTACACATTTTCCTTAGGATCTTCAGGAGACCAGAGGGTGATAAGAGAGGATCATGCCTAGGGAGTTCAAAAGCTTGGTGAAATCCGAAGATAGAAGCATGCTAAGATTTTCTGGTATGCTCAAATATTTTTTAAAATTGATTTTTAAAACATATCATTATTTTCTTTTTTCTCTTTTTAATTTTAGTAAAATTATACACAGCAAGGATATATCATCTCAACAATTTCTACATGCCAACTGACTGGAAGAGATCCATATCCACATCCATCTCCCAAAAGCAGTATAATGCAATACAGAAATTGTTAACCTAGATGAAGAGGTCTTCAAAATGCTGTGAAAAAAGCAGATTATGAAAAAAATCTAAGTATAGACTTCAAAAAAATTGAACTAAGGTAAATTCATACTATCTTGTTATAACACATATAAACAGTACCTAATTTAAGGCACTAAGAGAAATAAGACATGAGTTTGAAAAGAGTTCCTATTAGAACAACATAAAATCTGCTAAAATTGAAATAAGAGCAAATATCCAATTTATGGTAAGCTTTGGTGGAAACATGGTGAAACCATTGATGCTTTACAAAAAGTTTATGGGAAAATGCTTCAAAGAAACCAGCAGTTTACAAATGGAGAAATGGATTCATTTTAAGAAGGGTCAAGACGATATTGAAGATGAAACCCACAGTGACAGGTCATCCATGCTAATTTGTGTGGGAAAATTAATCTTGTTCTTACCCTAATAGAAGAAGGCTGACCAATAACAGCAGAATGATAGCCAACATCACAGATATCTCAAGTGGTACTGCTTAGACAATTCTGACTGAAAAATTAAAGTGGAGCAAAATTTCTACCTGATGGGTGCCAAACTACTGTGCCCAGATAAGCTGTACACAAAAATAGAGCTTTCGAGTTTTTGAACAAAATGGGTCAAGGTCCCGAAGCATTTCTTGGGTGAGTTGCAACAAGAGAAGAAACACAGCTTTGCCAGTATGATCCCGAAGACAAAGCACAGTCAAAGTAGCGGCTTCCAGTCAAAGCAAAAGCAGACTGGTCAAGAGAAAATGTCATGGCAACTGCATTTTTGGGGATTCTCAGGGCATTTTGCTTGCTAACTTTTTATAAGGACACAGAATAGTAACATTTACTTATTATTAAAATGTTCTCAGAACAGCAAAGATTTAGCAGAAAAACTCCTAGGAAAGCTTCATCAGAATCCTGCTTATTCCTACCACTACTCGCGCCCATTGAGACAATTCTGACTCATACTGACACTACATGACAGGGTAGAAGCGCCCCTGGGGGTTCCCGAGACTGTAACACCTTATGGGAGTAGAAAGCCCCATATTTTTCCAGAGTCATGGCTGGTGGTTTGGAACAGCTGACCTTGTGGTTAGCAACCCAATGTACAACCCATTACACTACCAGGGCTCTTGTTCTAGACAAGAGCGATTTTGTGAGAAAATCATTAGGCATCCAGGTTGCAGTCTTGATTTGGCATTTTCTAACTTATTTTTCTCTTCTAATCTCTAAAAGAGTCTCGAAGCATACACCCATTTTTCTTCAGCTAACAATGTGAACAAGACTGCACTGACATGGTTACATTACGAGGACCCTCATCACCTTCAGCTCTTCAGGGATGAACTAAATGGCTGCTACCATGCTTACAAGACCGTCTTGATCTTGATGGAGTTTACATTGAGAAATAAAGTTTATATTTTTAATTTTTATATTTTTGAAGGGCCTTTATATCATTAATGTCATATGCAAATAAAAGTAGGCTGATAATAATTCAGAAATTGTTGCGGCAGTAAATCCACAGGGAAATGCCACAAATTCAAGCCAGATTCAGATAAAAGAGGACTAGAATGTACAGCATCATTGCAGATGTCAGATGAATGAAACCAGAGAATACCAGAAAGATGTTTACCTGTGTTCTATCAATTTTGCAAAGGCAGCCAACTCTATGGATCATAATGAATTATGAATAATGCTGCAAAGAATGAAATTCTTTAGAACATTTAATTGTGTTCATATGAAACATGTATATGGACCAAGAGTTATTTGGACAGAAAAAAAGGGATTCCACATGGTTTAAAATCAGAAAAGGTGTGTGTCAGAATTACATCATTCCTAGTGAATCGTTATGCTGAGCAAAGAATCCCAGAAACTGGACTGCATGGATGAGTATCAGGATTGGAGGGGGCTCATTAACAGCCTGGGAGACTTGGGCCACACGATTTTTCCTGCTGAAAGTCAGGAAGACTTGAAGGGCTTACTGCTGACGATCACAGATGACAGCTTCAGTGTGGGTTACAATTCAATGAAAAGAAAACGAAATTCCTCACAAATCAACCAATAAACAACATAATAATAAACAGAGAAAAGATTGAAATTGTCAAGGATTTCATTGCCCTTGGATCCACAAACACCACCCACGGAAGAAGCAACAATCAAGAAATACAATGACATACTGCATTGGGCAAATGTGCTGCAAAAGACCTTTCTAACATGTGAAAAAGTGGAGATATTATCCGGAGGACCAGAGTCTACCTAACCTAATTCACAGTATTTTCCATTGTTTCATATGCATGTGAAAGCTGGACAAGGATTAAAGGAGACTGATGAATTATGATGTTGGTGAATAATACTGAATATATAATAGACTGCCACAAGAATGATGAGATCATTCTTGGAAGAAATACAGCCAGAATGCTTCTGATAAGTAAGGATGACGGGAGTTCCTCTTTGACCTAGTTATCAGGAGGGACCATTCACTGGAGAAGACCCTACTTGGTAAAGTCTAGGGTCGGTGAAAAAGAGCAAGACCTTCAATAAGATGGACTGATACAGTGGCTGCATCAGTGGGCTCAAACGAGCAGTGAGGGTGTGGCGATAGTGCAGATGGGACAGTGATTCGTTCTACTGCACGCAGGTCGCCCAGAGTCAGCTCGGAGTTGATGGTGCCTAGAAACAGGAAGACAGTACAGTGACATTGGTTACATGCTTCAAGTTCGCTGCCAGTGGGACAATCCTTTCTCACGTTCCTCCACAAGTATCTGTGCACACTGTGTTAGGCCACCTCCTTGGCATCGTTCCCCAGGTGCACACAAAACATCAACAAGGCCGAAGAAATCCTCAGTTTCTTGATGACTTTGGGGTCTCTCCTTCAGCCTCCCCTGGGTTCTGTCTGCTGAGCACATACTAAAAACACAGCACTCGTCAGAAGAAATAGAGGCCTGGGTGAAGTTAAGTGATTTAAACTTTCTTCCCTGCATGAAGTGCTTTCTGCTGAAATTGCTTTTCTGCAAATGCATTGAAGCCACTGGCCGGCCCTTACATTCGACAGGAAGGATTTAGGTATTTCAGCCTTCATTGACAAATCCACTTGAGGAAATGAAATCCTTATTTGATTTGTTTGAAGAGAATGAATCATAGATTTTTTCTTTTAACTGCAAGAGCCCTTTCCAGATCACCCAGCTCAATACCTGTAGTTTATGGATTGGGAAATTGAGTTAACAGATTTTCTCAAGGTCACAGGGTGACTCCGGGCAGAGTCTGATGTGGAGCTTGGTCTCAGGACCTTCAAGCTGGTGTCTCTCTGCTGACATCTGGCTTGCTGTTCTCAAGCATCATCCCCAAGAATGAGCTTCCCCATTGGACCTGGGGGCGTGTGAACTATAGCTCATTTGAGATCGTTACACAATAACTTCTGAGTCTTCCAGTTATGATCCTCTGCAAATGTACCATCGCTTGACCATAAGACCAATTTTCAGGCAAGAAAGTCTTCCAGTGTACGTTGAGATTCCTAGCTGAGCCATGGACATCCACTGTGACTTCAATGTTCCCTCAAGAGTTCTTGCAAATATTAGGAAAAAGTGAGCACAGTGAATCCTTTGGATTTGAGTGCCAAGAAATAAATGCTTAATTATGGATTTGGTGATATGTAATCTGTATCTCAGCCACGACAAACAATGATAACAATGCTGACTGTATGGTTAAAGGACAATGTGTTGCATTAATAATCACTCTAGAATGTGAGGGACTCTGAAGTTCAAAATGGAAGAGGAATGATGAGTGGACGGTGAGAGGCGATGTCAAGTATGTTGACCACATTCTGATGCCCAGAACCTCTTGGATGCTGACTCAGAGCTAGATCTGTGGTCACTCTCCAGAGATGCTACATCCAGCAAAGAGGGATAAGTTGAGGGAAGGAAGTAGTCACACAAATTGGGACGAACCCTTTGTCTTTCTTCTCTGAATGGTGATCCTAAAATTATCCTTCTTCCCAGAAGATGGACCCTGCAGAACTGGACTGATAACCTACTTTTGTATTTTATCAACCAGAAGATACATCAATTACTGTTGCTATGCTCCAGGGTTTTGTAGTAAGCCTCAAATTAGATTTATAGATTACCTGCCTCCATGCTGTGGAAGGAGTCAGAAAAGCTTCATTTCCCCTCACTCCTCCTGGCTCTGTCAGCTTACACCATCCCTTCTTCCATGTCCAGTATTGGAAAGCTGGGCCTCATCATCATGAAAAACACCGGTGTCCAACACATCCCGCATGCTGGGTCCCAAATGGAAGTAGTTCCCGTGAGGAGTAATGGTGGGGGGCTGTGGTTTTCCATACTCCACTGAGAATGAAATCTGTCTCTTGCATGTTCCAGGCAGGGAATCTAATTACAGTCCCCAAATAAAGTTGTGGCTTTCTATGAAGCACAATCAGGTGGCTTTAAGAAAGCAATAACACCTGAAAGAATCTTAAGCCCTGGGGCTCAAGATTCTTGCTCTTGTAGCATAGCTGCCTATTGATTTTTATCTGTCTGCCAGAGATCTCTGATCAGGAATGGATGCCAGGAAAGCATGGTCCCGATGTTGTTGCTCTGACATTACAGTGTGCCTCCAAGGGCAACAAGCAAGAGGTCACATGCACCCACGGTGACTAGACTTTTCCTGTTAACCCTGGTGTTTTAGAAATAGTTGCTCATGTTTTCATTCATTCAACTAGCATTTCCCAGGGACTCCCTCTGCTAAGTAATAATCCACAGGGTTTGTCTTATTTGGTCAAGTAGAGGGCCCATGGAAATAAGGGAAACCCTCAATGAGATGGATTGATGTCACAGCTACAACAATACCAGCAGTCATGCAGATGGGCCACCACTTCATTTTGTTACACATAAGGCTCTTAAGAGTTGGAGCTGACTCAATGACTATAAATAACCTCCTTGTGCTTGCTAGTAGGATTTCAAACTACAATAAGACATAAGCATACACTCAAAGAAGCTATGCCAGGGTAGTTTCAGACTCCAGGGTCCCATAACCTGCATGTCAGTTGTCCTTGTCCCCACAAAAGCCACAGTTGCCTAGTGACCTATATGAGACACAAGGATGTGCTTGCCTGCAGACTTCAGTAGTGTGTAAACGCAGCTTCTAGACAAGTCTCTCAGATTTCCCTACACGTTGCAGCCCTAAAGCTGTGCTTATAAGCTCTGGAGCCACTGTGCATATACTGAGATATTACCAAATAGCCCTTTTAAACCTTTGTATATGCTGTTCCCTCAGCCTATCTACCTGGTCCCACAATTGACAACTGATTGGCAAAAGTCTTTGTTAGCCAGTATCAGATGATTCTCTCCCTCCTCTTTGAAGCCTTCCATGACTTCTCCATGAATATTTAAATTATCCTTCACTTACTCTTCTGTCTTCTACTCCCGGATGCAAGAAAGTGTCATATAGTCAGATGATTGCCTTAGACTGTGTGCATGGAGGTTCTTGGGTACAGGGACTAGATCTATGGAAGACTGTCACACGATCTCCCATTCCATCTGTGGATGAAGACCTTGAGTTGCCTTCCTCCCCTCAAAACACAGCTTATTAAATACCTTTCCTTTGCGTACGGGTGAGCTGCAACTATGGTAGAAGCAGATCATCTGACTTCTGAGGTGAGACCACAAATGGTGACGGAGCATACACTGTGTCCTCTTGGGACATTTTTTATTTGAATTCAGCTTTCTCTGAAGAAGCCCAAGCAGGTCACACACAGAGGTTCCATTAACAGCCAAATGTATGAGTGAGGGAGCCTTCAGATGACTTCAATCCACAGCCTTTGAATCACCCCCAACGTATTGCTCATTGGACAGTGACAAGTCTAAGCCCCGTCTAGAGTGCAAATACATGAGCAAAGTAAATGGTTGTTGTTATGTTAAGCCAACCCAACCTGACTTAAGATGACTTGTGATAGTTGTTTCATCTCTATCGGTCCACATGGCCTAGCCAGACCAATCACCCCATGAGAGTTAGAATCGGTTGTATTAATCTGTAGCCCCGGCTGCTTGTGGCATGTGTCCCCTGCTATTTGGCATCAGCCTGAAGTCCTTGCTCAGTCGTTGATCCTGTCCATTGGGCCTTCTTCTCTGAGCCTTACGTCTCTAGACAGCAGAATCTTGGTCATTCTCACCGAACCCTTTACAGAGGGCTCTGTGATGCTCTACAGAAAGGAAAGAGGTTCTGGTAAAAACCAACGATGCCGACTGTGAAGGTACAAGTGTGGCAGGGGGATCTGACCTCCTCTAACTTTACAAGGGGGAGATTTTACAAGGAGACTCAAGGTCAATAGCCCAAGTCTGAAGCAGAGGTCAGCTATACCTCTTTTCTCCAATCTTTGTTACCTTTGCTGACAATCCTCACCACTTCTCTGCTGGGTTTAATAATTTACTGCAAAGCCACACAGAACTCAGAGACCTTACTCCCAGTTACGGGGTTTAATAGGGAAATAACAGGTTACAATTTAGGGTCAGGAACAACTCAGAATCCAATTCTTTGATTAGGATTGTCTTTCTTCTCAGTTGTGCCCATAGGCAGACCTCCTTCTGGCCGTTGGCCTCTTGGCCCCTCCTTCCCATAGCCTGGTCTCTGCCCTACTTCGGCAAATTTTACATTGCTCCTTAGTTCTGCCAATAAGAACTCAGAGACAGTCCCATAAACCTACTCTTGCAGGTACTCAGTTCTGAATCTTGTCACTGTGTCTTGTCATCTTGCAGTGTCTCTTGTGCCATAGAGCTCTCTGTGTGTGTGTGTGTGTGTCTTCTGAGTCTAGGAGGTTCTCAATGCAGGCACCCCAGGTCCACTAGTATTTCTTCTTGGCAGTAGTGAGGGGATGGTTCATTTTAAGTTCAGCAGGATGGTAAACTATCCAATCCCTTGCCAATGTTCCCTACAGAGTATTTGGATGGTCCTAGCCTCCACTAGGTGCTATGCACATTATTTACATTAGTAGTAAGCTCTCCAATACTCTTAGTGGGCCGCAAGTACCTTATGTGCCCAGCCCCAGCCAATCACTTGGAGTTACAATATTATGATGAGAACGGCCATAAAAAAGTAATTCATCACACCAAAGGCTCCACTGAGAACCTGGCTCAAGTTGTCGCATGTTCTGAGAAGGATCTTTTAAAGGTCTTCTAGCCATATGCGTTCAGGTACATCCCATCTCCACTGTGAGTATCATAATTTTTCATTGGCCTTGGCAAAGACTGTGGATGCTGAGACACAGTATCCCCCTGTCTGTCCAGAAATGCCTCCCTCAAGAGCAGGCTTGCCAGGCATTGGGAAAGGGCAACCCAATTTATCACTGAACTGCAAACAAAAGGAGCTGGCTTGGAGGGTACCGGTGCTGATGCAAAGATAGGGAATGGCTACTGGTGTCTACCTGAAGCACACAGAGCTATGTCCCAGGCCAAAGACTCTTTCAGACAGACACCAATGCCCATTCTTTGCTTTCTCTGTTCATGTACCACCACCATCTGTCAGTGTGCTATACTGTGATGGCTTTCCTATTACGATGATGATAAAGTGATATCAATGGCATTTCAAATACCCTCCATGCTACCTGGGGTAGACAGGTCTCCATGGTACTTCCAGATTAATAGAGACTAGGAAGAAGGGGCTCACACGCGACTCTCCAAAACTAGCGAGTGAAAATCTTCAGATCATAACAGGATGATATGTGCTATAGGGCTGGAAGATGCGCACACAGGCTAGCAGGCAGCCCAGACACACAGTGGCCACCACAATGGCTGGAGCTCCCGGAGGATCATGCAGAAGATGAGGCACCAGGCCATCTTTCATTCTGCTGCTACACGTGGGGTTGCCACCTTTGGAGACAGCTTGACTGCAGCCAACAACTACAGTAACCCTTCCTATTCCTGCAACAGGCATCTGTCAACTCCCTCCCACAGACTGTTTGGTCCCGTCCTTTGAGCAACACAATTGTGTAACATCTCCAATGCCCTGCCCACCTCTCATCCAGCAATTCCCAAAGGGTGGGTTCTGCTCACTCAGATCCATGGGGACCCTTCTTAGGAGCCACCGTTCACTCGTATCCAACATCAACAGGCATCAGCATCAATGCCCTGAAGAGCTCTTACCCTGAGGAAAGAATCCAAAGCGCCGTTCTCCATGAACTCGGTGATGATCATGACTGGCCGACTCTTGGTAACCACCCCCTCCAGACGGATGATGTTGGGATGGTCGAACTGGCCCATGATGCTGGCCTCGCTCAGAAAATCCCGCCGCTGCTTCTCTGAGTAGCCAGCCTTCAGGGTCTTGATGGCCACGTAGATTTCCCTCTTGCCCGGCAGTTTCAAACGCCCCTTGTACACCTCTCCAAACTCTCCTGCAACAGCAAGATTGCAATTATTACCCTCTTCCTTTTCATTCTGTGGAACCACAAGGGGAGGCATCTTATCAAGAAGAATAGTGCTCAGAGTGAAATTGTGATTAAAGTGGCAGAAATTGAAATGGTGTTCTCTCATTGTAACTATGATGTCTTGGCTCTAATCAGTTCACATCAAACACAAAAGGAATACTAAACTAAGTCCCTTACCTTGGTCCTTAGAAATCGTTCACGTAACTGGAGTGAAATTTCAGAATATGAATTTTTTTCCCCTGGGTTAGTTTTCATTTGTGTCTCAGTTGAATAATTTAAATGAAACAGCTTCACTTTGGAAGAAGCGTAACTCATTTTCAGCAGACTGGTGCCAGGATATCCAAGCCTAGTAGAGGATGCGCTCTACATCACAAGCAGCAACCAGCCAACTGCCATTAGACCTATCAACTGTGTGTTAGAGCGGAAGTGCGGCATCCCTCCATCAGGATTTCAGTTGTCCTAACCTCTGTAGATTGCCAGTCTTTTCTTCTAAGGCACCTCTGTGTGGATTTGAACCTCCAACCTTTAATTAGTAGGTGAGCGCAAAGCCACATGCACCACTGAGGGATGCCAGCTGTAAACCATTTGGTGGGAAACTAAGAAACTGGATGAAAATGGAAACAACCCAGTTTTCTGCACTCATAACCAAGGAGTTCGGAAGGCTGACTCTGGTGGGGGAAGGCTCTCCCAGTTCTGAGACAGAGGAAATAAAACCTAATATTCCTTCTCCAGACTGAAAGCGTTTTCCCCACAACCACTCTCCCTTGAATTGCTAATGTAAAGCTGCCACTTAAGGACACACAGACAAAGCCTCTTTAGTTCTTATCACACTAGGAGTCAGCTTTTCCTTTGTAACTTAGCTTCCCACTACTTAATAAAGAAGTATTCGTCCTTTTCTAGTAAATTAAGAAGAAGCCAGATGCATATAATTCTCCAGGCACAAGCTCTTCACACGGACCCCTCTGTAGATTGGTAAGCTGCTTCCTACACAAGTCTAGTTTCTCATACACACTATTAAGAATACGCTTATTTCTTTAACATCCACTGTCAGCTGTTTACTTTTCTCCTCGAGTGACTGTCACCATTTGTTTCTTGCATGCCCTGAGATGTTCTCCCTAAAGAAGTCAGCATATCTCAGATTCACATTTTGCCCAATCTATGGTATATGTGCCTGATGGAGGTTTGCATATCTCATTAATAACCTGGCCCCCCTATGTCTTGATTCCAATATGGAAGAGGAGCCTCTATGTCCCATCTTTCCCGTCTGATTTATTTTTCTATAATTCCACAAGCCGCTCCTCAGCACCCGTTCGGTTGTGGGGCTAAATCCCACACCTTTTGTGTTCCTACATTGTCTTGAAAATATTTGCATCTCGTGAGTCCACTAGGATAGAGAGTGAGCTGTCAGGAAAGCAAAACGTTAATCTGTAAGTAATAAAGGGGAGGGACAGACTGGGCAGGGAGAACCACAGACTAAGCTACTTATCTAACGTTCGTGAAAGAAAGGAGGAAGCAGGATTGATCACAGAGAACTGGTCACATTGAACTTCAGTTGGCAACAACGTCTTGGTCAACCCTGGGCTCTAGACATGGCCAGCCCTGAGCATCCCTGCCATGGTTAGTCATGGCCGTGGGCTGCAGGGAGAGTTGAGGCCCCACACTGTAGCTGGAGGATGACAGCTAACTGTGCCCCTCACAGCCAAACAGCAAAATGGTTTTTAGAGAGCAAGCAGCATACTTACAGGGGTGCTCTAGTATCTCAACATTTTTGAAGTAAAATCACCAAGAGTAAAAAGCAATTCTAGTGACACTATGTCATAGTTACTCACACACACACACACACACACACACACACTGTTGAATTCTGTTTAATGTGCTTTCAACTGTTATTTTATGATTTAACTTGGGAGCTTCTGGCTCCCTTTCTTGTGAAACAGGTTAAGTATCCACTTGTAAGTGCACCCTTGAAATGTTGTGTCAAGCGCCCGACAGGAGAAGCATAATTTTCCACCAGGAGAAACTTCCTTTTGCACTTTCAGTTTCTGGAAGAAAAGGATAGACTAAACTGTGAGCCATCAGATAAATTATTGGCTGCCTTTGATTTAGTTGAGAATGGTGCCTTTTGTTTTCTGCTATAAAATACATGTGTGTACGTAAGTATGTGTGCTCACACGTGGTTTAGAAAGAAGTGTAATAAAATTTCTATGCAAAACTGTCCCAGAGTCAATAAGAACTTGTTTCTGGGGCCAGAGCAGGGCTGGTACCTTTACGAAGAGTGTACCGTGGACCTATAACACTGGGATGCATCACTGATAACATTGATCTTGACATTTCGTCACATGCTGCATGGGTGAGCTGCTTGAGGTCAGAGACCACGTCTCTAGGTCCTTAGCCCGTGCACCCAGCTGTGGTGCCCGGGACACGGTAGGCATGCCAACAAAAGTTGTTGTATCAAAGCACTATGAGTGGTTTGGCTTTTGCCTCATCCATTCTTGGGTTGCAAACTGCTGGAGACCCTAGCCTGCACCTTTATTCACAAGAAGTCGAAGTAGCTGTGGGCAGTTGCCATTGAGTCTGCCCCCAACGCGTGCACAATGAACCAAAGCTCAGCCCAAGCAAAGTTTAAAAAAAAGGTGTGTGTGTGTGTGTGTGTGTGTGTGTTCATGGCTTTTAGGCCTACTCCTGGGGCTATTGGCAGTGCTGATTCAGAAAATTGCACAGGGTAGACAGCATTAGCTCTAGTTCCTTAGATATGCTACTCCACTATATTTTCAGTTATTATGGTAAGTTATACTAATGTATTGATTTATCATCCTCGTTTTAAATACAAAAAGAATTCAGACCCACAAATAGCAAGGTAAGAGAAAAAAAGGCAAGAGGTATTGGGAAAAGAATGAGGTAGCGAAGGGCTTCCGAGAGAAGCTATACATGGCTCCATGATGGCTAGTTGGTTAAGCACTGAGCTACCAATTGTGAGCTCAGCGATTTGAACCCATAAGTCACTCTGTAGCCTTAAAAGGTTTAAAGGTGTGGAAGCCCACTGGGGTTGCGCTTCTCGGTCCTAAGGGGCCACTATAAGTTATCATTGATTAAATGGTAGTGGGTTTCTCTTTTTTAGTTGGGGCACTGTAAAGCCAGAACACGACTTAAGAAGAGTGGAAAATGAAAAAGAAAATTAAAAAGGCACACATGTGGAAGGTGTGAGGGTCATTTAGAATTTCAAAAATGTAAGACTTCATAGCAATTTTCATAAATATTTTGAAGATCTTTTCTTCTTCGAATTATGCATTTCAGAATACATTTTAACATACAGAAGTCCATGGATAATTCAGGTTAAATGTTTGAGAGGTGATGGTGACACCACGCTTCTTTATAAGAAAAATCCTAACTTTTATTTTAAAAGTTTCTGTGCACAGATAATAAACCTGGAACATTTTAATTTTAATAAAGGAGTTTGAACCCCGATAGACCCATTTACATTTGAATCGCTACTGTACTAAAGTCACTACCAGACAGTTGATTACGACTCACGGTGGTGACCCTATAGGCCAGAGTGGAACTTCCCCTGTGCGTTTCTGAGGCTGTGAATCTTTGGGAGCAGAAAGCCTCGTCTTTCTCCTGCAGAGCGGCTGGTGGGCTCAAATCGCTGACCTTGTAGTCAGCAATCAAACACATAACACTATGCCACCAAGGCTCCGTATTTATTGTGCAATAACTCTGATTTCTTCTGGTCCCTTTTAAGATAATTAATTGGAATTGCCTGCTTCTTATCTCCTAGTAAAGGTGTAGTGATACTTGGGGGAAATCCCAGGTTCCTGTAATTCGCAGTGTTCAAATATATCTTTGGTTCAGAAGACACCATGTGAAGTATAACTTGACCTAAATATTTAGTACCAAACACATTTTAAAAAGCCAGTATCTACTCCCTCTGTCTCCGGCTAGCGAACATGACATTAAAATCTCCTGATTTTCTATGGGCAAGCAGAATGAAGAGTGGTATAGGGCATAATGCATGGGGAAAAGGTGGGGGGGGGCATTTTTGGAACCAGCATGTCAGATATACGTAGAAACAAGTCTAACATTTGAGGCACCCAAAGGGGTGAGATGGCTGCCGGTCACTGTTGGGGTCCACATGGTTGTCGGAGGGTCCCCAGGCCTTCCGTCCTCAGTCTGTCGGCTCTGCTGAAACCTGTTCAGCATCACAGCAACATGCAAGCCTCCAGAGACAGACCGGGCCAGCTGTGCTTGTGGAGGGTGGGCCATGAACTCACCCCAGGAGCAGGAGAACTACCAGGACTTAAATGTGTCTGCTTAAAACACAATCCTTTTTTCAGCAGCATCTCCTAAAACCAAACTGGCTGACCCCAAGGAGAAGAATGGCCGGGAAATAAAAGCACTTCCATTCATTGGAATGCCAGGGGGCCGCTGGAAACAAATAGAGGAGTCACATGTATCAGCTTTGAAAGATGGCCACATCATACTGCCAACTGCGGGCAAGAAGAGTAAATGACACGAGAATATGAGACGTATTATGAGTTCAGACACTGCATGTACGAAGAAAAACAAGGAAAGAATCACTTTGAATTATTTTAAATTTCAAATTCTTTGTTTAAAACAGCTATACTAAATGGGTGATAATGGGAGGAGGTAAGTGGAGCTTGGTAAATTTAACATCATTTCTTTTATGTTGTTTGATGTCTACATTGTGATAATAAGCAAGCACTCCTTTGTTGTCCATGTAAGTACATTTAAAGGACCAGAACAACTGTAACTTCCCATCTCTCTATCTACACCTGTATCCACAGGTCAGATGGTAAAGCGCCTGACTGGTAGCCAAAAGGTTGGTGATGTGAATCCATTCAGAGGCAGCTGAGAAGAAAGGCCTGATGACCTGCCCCCCCAAAGGTCACATCCTTAAAAATCCCAGAGCACAGTTCTGCGCTGTATACCCTGCCATATGTTGGCATCAGCTTGATGGCAATGGATTTGGTATTGGGGTAGGAGTGGGGGGACCTGGTGTACACGGTTACTATGCTGGTTTGCCAATCAAAAGGCTGGAGGTTCAACTTCACTCAGAGGGGCCTTGCCACAACTACTGCAAAAGCAGCCATGGACAGCCCTAAGGACCACAGTTCTACTCGGACACGCAGAGGGTCACTGTGAATTGGAGTGAACTCAATGTACGGTTCAACACCTATGAGCTGATGAATCCAAATTCTGCATTTCACAAGGTTCCTGACTGAAGAACATTGCTCAGTAGTTTTCTTTGTGGCTCTAGTAATGTCTCCATTTAGCAAACAGATAAACCCAAGGGGGAAACTTTGCTAATATTTTTCTCATGGAGAAGAAAAAAAAAGCACTGACCATCTGGAGGTGGTGCCACGCACTGTGCCGGGCATCCTGACTCCTGGTCTCAGGCAACAGCCCTGTGAGCTGGATATTATCCTTGTTGTAATAATAATAATGAGAATGCCCATCTTGGTTCCCTATCATCCTGCCTCCAGGTAGGTGTGCCTCGATGAGTCATGTCCCAGGGGATAAAACTGCATGGATAGAGAGTCACAGGCCCAGTCCTCTGTGCACTGACTGCAGGTTCTCGCAGCTCAGCTGTTGTTACTGTCCAGCACATCATATCCAGGCAAGAGCTAAAGAGATGCGGATGAGTCACAGCTGAATGTCATCTTTATTGGAGGTTTCCCCCTGGGAATGGAGTTGGGGTGAGCTTATTCAGGAACCTGCACATTTGCCGATCTCAACACACACGGCTGCTGTCTGAAAGGCGGTTCAAATCCACTTGGCAGCTCCATGACCTGGGGAGCTTCTCCCTTACAAGATTACAGCCCAGGGCCCGACACACGGCTTCACTATGAGTCAAAAGGAACTCACCAGTGCCTGCCAAGGACACATCAGTGTGCAGAGTTTGGAAAAGTGCTCCCAGAACATCTGACATCCCACACAACACCCATGCATGCACTGCACTGCGTATGTGCCTACACACGCCTACACACACACACACACACACACACACACACACACACACACACACACAGAGCCAGTTGAGAATTTATATTCTCCGCCACTGGTCCTCAAAGTTGGCTGCCAACTGGTAACACGTGGGAGCCCCGCAAAGATGCGGGCTCCCACTGTAGAGAAGCTGAATCATTGCTCTGGGTGCGGCCTGGTCATCAGCGTGTTCAAAAGCAGCCTATAAACGCGGGTGCGTACGTTGTAGGTCCAGCGGAAAATTAAAATGCAAGACTTCTTGTTTGAGGATTATTTAGAATAAGGGCAGCTCCCCCTGAGCACGGGGGTGGGGTGGGGTGTGAGTGTGCACAACGACACACTTGCTGCCCAGGTGATTTTGATGGGCAGCCAAGGGTGAAGAACACAAGTGTAAACTGCCCCGGCTTATTTCAAACTGATCGGTGAACTGCTAAAAGTCCTGGAATGCCCTGGGGTTGGAGATTGTCATGAAATTCTCGCCCTCCAAGAGGAGCCCGGGTGGCGGAGTGGTGGCGTTGGGCTGTGAACCACAAGGTCAGTAGTTTGGAACCACCAGCCTCTCTGTGGGAGAAAGATGATGCTTTCTACTCCTGCAAAGTGTTAGTCTCTGGAACCCACAGAAGTCGCTCCATCCTGTCCTGTAGGATTGCTATGAGTCAGCATCTACTCAGTGTCAGTATGATGTGGGAGACCTGGGTTCAATTCCCAGACAAGGTACCTCAAGTGCATCACCTTTAACCCTATAACACCTGAAGTTTTAATTTCAGGAAAAAAATATTTTTTTGTTTTTATTTTTTAACTTTCGTAGTTATCAATATATAGTCATATATGCATTTGATTAAATGTTACGAGAACCTTGTGCTCGGCTAACAGAAACTCAGTAACCCTTAAGCAGCGTCTTCCTTTTCTTTTTCCTCCCTTAAGTGCTTAAAGTGGTACGTTAAGAATTCTACAGAGCATGGCGTTTGGCGTGAAAACATCAGGCGCGTCTGTCAGTGGACTTGTGTGTTGCTGTGATGCCAACAGGCTTCAGTGGAGCTTCCAGGCTCAGACAGATTGGTGATCCACGAGAGGGTGCCAAAAAGTTGGTGGGAAAAAAGTGGAATGAAAAGAGAATGGAATTTTCCCATGTATTTTTGAAGGCCCCTCGAACTTCTGAAAACCAGCCAGTGGAAGCTTCCTGGATCAACAGCGCGATCCCACTGGCATCACCATAAGTTGGGGACAACTTGACAACAGGCCCCCTGGAAGGTGTCCCAGCACTGTGCAGTGTGTGCAGGCGGCCTGACGCACAGGGCAGGGTTTGGAGATGCAAGTGGAGGGAAGATAAAACACAGGAAACAACCAACGGGTGTCTCGGAAAAGTTATCGTTTTAAAACTTTGTGGATCAAAAAAACCAAAAACAGAACAAAAAATCTCAAACCAAACACCCTGCCATCGAGTCAATGCTGACTGACAGCAACCCTACAGGACACGGTAGACCTGCCTCTGTGGGCTTCCGGGACTGCGGATTTATGGGAGTAGAAAGCCTCCTCTTTCTCCCTTGGAGCTGCTGCTGGTTTCGAACTGCAGGCAGCAGCACAACACTTAACCACGTCCCCGGGATCCCGCCTGGATCAAAGGGTCGGCCTCCTTGGCCAGTGCTAGTTCATTGTTGCATCTTTGCTTCGGACTGGTCTCCATGTGAAGTGCTTCTATGATTTTGACCTCAGCTCCCAGGGGCTGTAGGAGTTTTGATTTTAAGTTCGTCATTTTGATTTTATGTTCTTTTCCACGAGGGGGACGAGTGGGGGGGGAGGCAATGCCTAGAGGACCCTGGGGCCAAGTGGACTTCGCAGTCGTGAGGGCGGTGGGGAAGTGTCCCTGCTCTCAGAAAGGACCCTGCGTCGCTGGCAAGCAGCAGCGTCAGGAACAATGATGCTGTAAAAATAGCTCCCTTCCTAGCTGGCAAAGAAATGACTTCATCTCCTCCTCGCCCGGAGGTTTCCAACGCACCAACTACAAGGAAAGTTGCTCCAGACCTAATCCGGCCGTAATGAGGTGGGTGCAGCGCAGCTGGGAGGAAAAGGCCTGCAGGAGGGCAGGGTGCTCCTCTGCAGAGGTCGGCTTTCCCTTCTCTGTATGAGAACAAGGACATCATGCCGTCTGGCCTTCCTGGGTGAGGAGTGAGCGAGACTGGTTGGCACACCACGAACTTTGTGAGACACAAGAGGAGAAAGGGGGGTGGCGGGGGTATTGGAAAAGAAAAGTCGGAAAAAAACAAAAAAGGCAAAGTTGGTTTCTGCGACCTTAAGAGACTCGGAGGGGGGCAGATCCGGGACACACTAGAGCAGCCAATCTCAACCTGTGGATTGCGACCCCTTTGGGGTATCGAACAACCCTTTCCCAGGGGTCACTTAAGACCATGGGAAAACACTTATTTCCCATGGTCTTAGGAACCGAGACCCCACTCCTCTATCTGTCTCCAGGCGGTCTGCCCACATGCAGATACACCCACATACGAGTACCAGCATGAAGACTGTTACCCATGCTACACCATGCTTCAAGACAAAATTTCATTGATTTGTCATTAGAAATGAATATTTCACAATGTATAATTACATATTGTTTTTGTGATTCATCATTATGCTTTAATTTGTTCAATTTGTAACAATGAAAATACATCCTGCATATCAGATATTTACACGATGATTCATAATAGTAGCAAAATTATAGTTATGAAATAGCAACAAAAATAATTTTATGGTGGGGGGGGTCACCACAACATGATGAACTGTTTTAAAGGGCCAACCCATTAGGAAGGTTGAGAACCGTTGAGATTTTGGCAGTGGATGGTGGGGAAGTCCCTCCCTTGCCTGGCCTTCTGGTCTTGAGGCCAGCCTACGATGCTGAAACCTAAGGTCTCTAACCCCTAGCAGCTCCACAGACTCACAGACAGGAGGGTGTCAATGGACATGCCCCTCTCATGAATAACAATGCAAAAAAAAAATCAAGGCCATGTGTTGCTTAAGATCCAAGTCACTGCTCACACCTGACCTCAGGCTCATAGACTATCCTCAAAAAAGTATGCTTTAAAAATGTTTTTTTCCCATAATATGAACTCTATACGAGCTCCAAATCACGGCCATGACTTTTTCATTTTTTAATAAAAATTAATAACATTAAATATTTTCCACAAAATCAAGTATTAACTTACAAATCTCTGGGCAGTGGTGGGTTTGTTTCTAGCTGCGAGGGAAGTGACTTCTGACCTCAAGCGACCTTGTGTGGACAGCGCGACTGCCCGTTAGGGTGAAACAGATCACTCTCAGGAGCCGACTCCCTTCCCCGCTACAGTCAGCGTCCCCTAGGACCCTGTTGGAATACAGATTCTCCTGTCCCATGCAGCTTTGCATCAATTCCAACTCACAGCACGTCTGCAGGACAGTGTAGAATTACTCCCACGGGGTTTACAGAGCTGTAACATTTACAGAGCAGACATCTGTCCCCTGCACAGTGGCTGGTGGGTCTGAATGACCAACTCTTTGGCTATCAGTCGAGCTCTTGAAAGTTACCTGGGCACCTTCTGTCCTAATTCGATCTACTGAATCAGAGGCTCTGGAGTGGCCATTAGCCTGCCTCTGAGAGATTCTGAGGCGGGGGGGCGGGGGGCTCAAGTTTGAGAAGCACTGTCCTCTAGCCTGTCAGCTGATGGTAATTTGGCCAGTGCCCGGGATCATCCTCTGACAGCTGCTAAAATGAATCCCTACGAGTTTAAGCTGCTTGCCGGCTCCTCTTCCCTGCCTTCCTTTACAAAATAAGGAAGAGAGAAAATGTGGTTCAGCTGCATTAAATGCCTCAACTATTATATATAAAATCAGAAGGAAGGAATTTTCAATTTTTGAAAATGAAACATCCAACCTACCAGCAGGTATTTCAAGCTGTAGCTGCTGGCTATGTGCGGCTCCAATCTACACACAATTGCACACACACTCTCTTTTTCAGCAGCATTTTGAAGTCACAAACTGCCTTGGGGGAGAGAAAGGAAAAATGGAATTTCTAGTTGCTAATGCTAGCTTATACCAGAATCAGAACTTTTAAAGAATAAATTGAAATTAGGTTTTAATGTATGGTTTCAAGAAAATTGTGCTATGTTAGCATAGCAAGCTGAGTAGGTTAAGCCAGCAATAGGTGGACAATGGCATG
Source organism: Echinops telfairi (assembly GCF_000313985.2). NCBI lineage: Eukaryota > Metazoa > Chordata > Mammalia > Afrosoricida > Tenrecidae > Echinops > Echinops telfairi. Next base: position 343,797 of record NW_022111322.1, read on the forward strand.
CCTTCCACTACATCCCGACCCTGTACTAAGGACAGACATTACTAACTGATCACAGTCCTCCCCATCCTTCTCAGTAGAGTGCCCCAGGTGTCCATTAGCAGATGACTGGAATTGGCACATTAGATGGAACCTGCTTGACAGCTACAGTGTCCACAATATCAAACACCCAGATGGTGAGAACAAAATTAGTTTTTGTTGTTTTGAAACAAGAGTTGCCTATTTATAAAACACAATGTTAGAAAGAACTTATTTTCATAATATAAGTGAGCACATATAATAAAATGTGAACTAGATATGTGATGGGTGTAGGTGCACCACCACATGGGGATGCTGAACGCTGGGACAGCAAATAGTTCCTAGCAAAGAGGCTTGGGCATTCTGAACTGACAGACTGAATTTACCACCAGAAGCAATGCCTCTGACTATCTACCTACTCTTTTCCAGGACAGTAATGAATGCTGCAGATAGTGTGAGGATTAACTGAACCCATTCAGATCAGTCATATCTGTGTCTAATTCTTGCTCTATCGTTAACTCATCTGGTAGTGAGACTGTGGGCACACTCTACTTTGAATCTGGATTTCCTCGTCGGTTTAAAGATACACACATACAACCATAATTCACAGGGCTATAAGAGGGTGAAATGTGGTAATGCTGTGAGGTATGTAGGGCAGTGCCAGTGAGCATTCAATGCACTACCGATTATAATGATAATTACTGGTGACCTTTCCTTGATTTCCTCATCTAGACCCTTCCTGTAGTGACTCTTACCAAGTAGGAGACCACGTTCATGCTGTCCAGCCTCACTGCATTGGACTCTAAGAGAGTCAGACTGGCTGATGACCTCTCCATGAAAACATCCCCATGGAAACCCACCCATTTTGTCAGAGAGATGTACACACTGGGTCTTAGCTGGATTCCCAGGGGTGTCCCCATTCCCATCTATACCCATCACTGATACCCTCACCCCAGCTCTCTTTGCCTAGTCCTCTCACTGCAAGCCTCCACTCCTTCAGAAAGAGTCATCTGTGAAAATGTTGCACCAGTGGCCACTGGAGACAGAAGAAGATGTATTTCTTAATTATAGTACAATCGGCAAGTCTCCTCCTCAATGACACCTCTGTTATTATCACTACGACATTGGTATGCACTGGACAATCATGTTCAGGGATGCTGCACACAGGTATGCATGCTATGCACTGCACAACTGAGAGGTGTTGTACATGATGTAGGGCCTAATTGTATATGGCAGCCCTACTGCATGTCGTGGGCAAGTATACAGATCAAACTGATCCACGTTAATGTGTTGCAGCGGACCTGTGAGGTGACACATAGCAGTCAGACTTGTGAGACTTGTGAGAGCCTGCATGTCCCAAAAGTATCTGGGAGGCCTGCTGCCCTCGCTTTAGGGACTGTGAGTTCCCTCCTTGTCTGCAGGGAGTAGAAGGACTGACCTCACAGTCGCAGTCCAGCTCTCTAGCCTCACTTCATTCTCATGAACTCTATGGTGGTCCTCCACATTTTTATTCCTCTCATGCTTTCTCCCAAGGACCTGGTTTCACTCAGCAATATTCAACAAAGGCTCATCTGAGCATCCAAATGCACAAATTAGGGTATGCACATAGGTTCCCTCACTCCATAGATAAACCTTAACACTTATCATTTTAAAATGGACAGTAAACAAATAACTGCACAATTTATGAATGATTTAGTTACAATTCGATCATCTTGGCTCACACCTGATTCACATTTTTAAAAACTTCATTTGTTCAACAATCTCAACAACTTTAGAAGACATTTTGGTAATTGATGCAAGTCTTCAGCTATGGCGTTCTAGATTTGGCTCCACCGGTTTTCATTCAAGTGCACAACCACCGCGCCACAGCCCTGGGGCAAGGCAGCCTTAACCCTTCCTGAAAAGTGTTTAATGCAATGCCCCTTAGTCCTAGTCACAGCCTCTCTGCCATCTGTCCCCATAAATTCCAGACTCACTGGACATTCCCTTTGCTAGGGCTGGATCGAACCCATGCCGTAGAGAAGCTCAGTTGCTTGGAGTCAGTCTTCCTCACCACGCACGAGCAGCCGTCTCACGTCCTCTCTGGACATTCAGATGATGGCCCATGACTCGGATTCATCCTCCACAGTCCTACTCATCCGTTCTACTGTCCTCTTCCAATCCAATCCAACCCAAACCCAGCATTTCCCAAATTAGTCTCCCTAGAACCTCCTTCATCACCCACTCACTTGGAAACTTCCAGGAGTTAATTTTCTATAGTATAAAATCCACACTGCAGCCCCTGGATCTCTAATTTCCAGATTGAAAACTCAGTACTTACCCTATGAATCCATTCCCCAACAGGTTTCTCTCTGCCTTGCTCTCAAGAGATGCCACACAGATTGTCTGCCCATCTGAGGACGCTACATTGCTCAGGGGCCCTGGGCCAGGTCCCTATCCTTAAGTCTCTTCCTGCCATCACACCTCACCTTCGCCCATTTTCAGGGTCATCTGCTCTCTAGGGCCTCACTTAGCTCTTTGGTGTCCAGCCCCCAATCACTGAGGAACATCACATATCTGTGTCCTAGATAATAGACCCTGATGGCAGGGACTGGGAGGCAGGAGCAGGGCATTCTCTCAGCCCCCACCATAATCAGGGGCCCAGAATCAACTCCATCCCTCCTGCACCCATCCCAGCCCTCCCGCTGACTCTACACTCAGCAAATGACTGGTTCCTTTGCAGCTTCTTTGATAGGGCCTTGTATCATTGGAAGGCAGTGACATGCTGGTTAGTGGTAAACTACCAGTTCTCTGAAAAACAAACCCCCAATATCTCTGGTCTGCAGCATTTGTGGATTCTCATGCTGCAGATATGCCTGCCAGGGTGGGTGATGAGCTACCAACGTGATGTGACTGGACATGGAGTGGGAAAGCAATGTGCACAGTGGGAGCTCACTCCTGCACACCACTGCTGGAAGGGCATGCTCATTTTCCGCCATCGATAAAGGGCTTTCCCTCCCTTTCACTGCCTCATCTGCCTCTGCATTTCATCCCCCACTCCCCCCAAAGCCCCAGTTCTACTAGTTTTCATAATTTAAGGCTCACACCTTAAGCCTCCTCCTAACATTCTTCTGCGTAGGTCCACCGCGTGTGAATGGAAGAAGAAAGAAGGTAAGAAGGGAGGAAGGGAGGGAGGCAGGCACGGAGGGGGGTCAGGGAGGGATGAGCAACGATTCCCGCTTCCTCTGGTCATGTTTTCCTGCCGTTCTGCAACCCCATTTGAAGCCCTGCTCTAAATCTTCAGTGCAAATACAAATGCACTGTCTGAATCCGGCCTCATACAATTTCTTTAAAAACAAACAAACCCCCTTGATTATCACACCAGCTCTTGGGGTACAAAGCAGAGTCCATTTCAGTGAGAGTAGGCTGTGAGGGAAGAAGCAAAGGTGTCGTGACAAAGGAGGTCAAAGGTGAGAAAAGAAAAGTCAGGTCCAGCCAGGAGTACTGGCTGTGAAGCCTGGGTGTCATTACATAGAGCGAATGGGCAGGCCTAATGATTCCTTTGGGGGTGCTCTGAATCACGAGCGATACGTGTCCGGTAGAGGGTGGTCAGCAGTAGCTGGGCACGAGTCTTTGTGCCATGCTGTTGGGCATCACAGTAACTGCTAAATGCATTGATTCTCCCCCAATAGCATGTGAGCCACACGGAGGATGGGATCTTCTCTGAGCAGAATGCACAAACAATGCTATACACATATGGAAGGTGAAAGATGGGGCACGGCCATCAATTGTCTCTTGATAGGCACCTAGCGGTTGGTGAGCTCACTCCAAATTGTAACTCCCTGACAGGGTCATAAAGTGAGAGGACTCTTTACGCCTCCCCTGACAAAGGCAGGGAGGGGCTGACGTGTGCTCTCTGAGATGAAATGCAGTCCAGAAACACTGCTTTAAGCACGTGACATAAATAACAACATTAAAACCACCAGCACCATTACCACATGCCATAACGACAATTAATAATGAGGGGACACAGAGTGCAGGACTAAAAGCCCACCTCCCAAACACTCTTTCCACTTTACAGGAGAAAGCTGAGCCCCTAAAGAGTCATCCAATTTATCTGGCACCCAGCCTTCCAAGGCATGATCCTTAAATATGTCAGCGTCCAAAGGGGAAGAAAAAATCATTTGCACAGAAGCGAACGTCGTGGTGCAGTAAGTATTTAATGAAAGTCAATGGGAACGAGGTATGGGCTCACGTGGATCAGATTACAGTCAGGCAGCTGCAACTCCTGAGGAGTTGGTGGGAGAGCTGTGTGGCCTCACAAGGAGGGTCCCAGCACCCCCCCACCACAGCGATGCTGGTACGCATGCTAGCAGCACTTCAAGAGCATGAACAAGGTAGCCTAATAGGGCAACTTTCAAATGTGACTTCCAATTTCCCAGATGGCTTTTTGACCCCACAGCGCATTAAGAGAATCAGTGAATGGAAGGATGGTGACATGCCCTCTAAAGATAATATATGAACCATCTGTCGGCAAGACTTTGACGAAGTATACTGTATTGACTTAAAATATCACAGTGAGACGGGCAATTCCGCGGGCTCCAAGATATTTACATGAGTCCAGCGTTTCTCGACGTAGGAGGTGGACTGCACATGTAGGGAAGGAAGACCGAACGAGAACTGAAGGAGAAAAGACAAACGATGTTGCAGAAGAAAAGACAAATCAGGAAGACGACACAGAGCAAACACACATTTTAAGAAGCCTCCGAAGGGCAGGAGATGAGGCAGTAAAGAGCTCACTTAGGAACGAATGGTAGTTGTTTCATGTTTGGTCGCATTCCCATTAACAAGGCTGGGCCCATTACCACATTGACCCAACCAAATGAACCAGTGTGGTTTCCTGAGGGCAGCTATGCGGAGGGCAATCCCATGCCAATGCAGCAAAATGAATGGGCGAAGACCTACTTCTTGGGAGTGAACTTTGTCTTCTGTTGCCACATATGACCTTTTGTCACAAACCTGGCTGCAAATAGCTGTTTTCCGGAAAGTCAGCATGGTCTGTCTTCCAATGCACACAAGTGGGAACAGAAATTTGGGCTTAGACCTTTGGGAGTATCACTGTCAGTGACCCACATCTGAGGTCCAGCATGTATACTTCAAATGGCATATTTCTCCCAGAGGCTGCTCAGTTGAGTACCTTGTGCCTCTAACTTATCTGAATTTGCTGGTCCACTTCCAGAGCCGTTAGTGAATGTCTGAAACTACAGCTGCCTCCTCTGACACGCCAGACAAACTTGGCCACCATGATTCAAGGTGCCCAAAAGATTCAGAATGCTGTTGTCTTTCTGCTGAGACACTCGATGTGGAAGGCTCATCCTCATCGTCTAAGGAGAAAGATGGTAGAAGGCTCTTTCCCAATGAGATGCCTTTTTAAGCAGAAAGGGAGCGCTTAGAGTGGTGGGAAGAAGACCTTTGGACACCAAAAGGGTAGAAACGAGGGGTGGGGAAAGAGCCATACCTGCTCCGATGACCTCTTCAATTTTCACAAAAGAGACATCGATCTCCTTGGCAAACTCCCGCACCGCCTCGTTGGGGTCCTCGTAAGTGAAGGGGTCAATGTAGATCTTCATCCCTGGGGAGCCTTGTTGGAGGAGATAAGCAGGGTTAACATTCCAAAGCGTTCACGGTCAACAGTAAGCACTGGCTGATGCCCTGAACACTAAGGGCATCCCTGAGAGGACTTGTCCTATCCACTGGCTGCAACTGTCCTTTGCCACTCAGTCCGGCCTCCCCATCTCCCACCCCCAGGGCCACTCTAGCCTGGTCCTCTGCCCTCTACTTCTCCTCCATATTTTCTTCTTTACTGTGTGTGCTCTTGATGAAATGTGAAGCAGATTACTTATAAGTGACAGATCGGGACCAGTTCCCACACTGGCGCTCACAAACGGCAAGAAGCTGATTGATGCCAACCAAGTGCGTTAGCAGAAAAGTGGTGGTAAAATGGTAGGGGAGATATCAATATTTATCAACTTGACAACTTTCCTGAGTGGAGGCCACTCTTAGAGTTATAACCGAAGACCGTGATCCAGGACTACAAGAGGGATGAGGATGGATTTCAAAAGAAGGAAAGAAAGAAACAGTGATTAGAAAGCACTCACATTGGAAGTGCCAGAGAAGCGTACCAGAGAAGAAAACGCGAAGAGAAAAGCTTAGAAAATAAGAATCAAGAAAAGACCAAAGTCTACCTAGAAAAAGGAAAGAAAAATGATAATTGAACCCCTATGCCTTCAGACCACTGAAGTCGGAAATTGAGTAAGATGGAGAACAGGAAACACAGAAAGGAATATGTACTGTGTCACTGATGTGGCAAGATAAATAGGTGTGTATGGGCACAAAAGAGAATTGTCATTGCAGAAGGAAATCCATGCAAAGAGTGGAGGAGGGGGGACAAAAAAGTAAATGGAAGAAACAAGAAGCAAATGAATTCATTCACAAGGGTCAATGTGGGTGACGTGTCAGTGGGCAAAGAACAGAAACGATCCCCATGGTGGTAGAGTTGTTGGAAGGGATAGGGACTTGGAGAGCCAAACAGTCTGGTCTCAGAAGCTCATCCTTGGGGGAAAGGGAAATTCTGCCTCCAGCTGTGCTATCTAGGTCAGGAGTCAGATCAGCAGGGCAGGCCCTCAGGAAAGCCAGACAGCTTCACACCTGATGGCTGGGACCAAGGCAAAGGCTCCTGAGCTCAGTCTCAGCATCACATCCCACCCCAGCCCCACCTCCTCACTTGGCTTAGTCTCTGGTGACTCCCAGCCCTTCCCACACGCGCAAGTTTTGACATGTTGCACTCAGAATAACGGCCGAGGCTTCTCTACCTCTCCCAAATTAATGTTGCCCTAGCCCCCAATTCAGACAAAGAAGGAAGATACGGCAAGTGATTGAAAGGGAAGATTTTTATGCCCAAGAGAGCCAAGTACTCTGCCCCGAAGAAGTGTCTCTTCTTTTAAAAAATGTATTTTCCATTTGTTCAATTAAAATCCACCCCCAGCATGGTGGATGGCTTGTTTTAGGATGGTTAAGGCCATGCTAGAATATTCCTGGGGTGCTTTGGTGGTAGAAACATTTGCCGTGCTCAGCGGCTAACAGAAAGATTAGCATCTACTCAGCAGTGCACTGGAGTACAGGTCTGATGGTCTGTTCCTGAAAAAATTAGCCTTTGAAAGGCCTGTGCAGCACAGTTCTCCTCTGACACCCAAGAGGTCTCCGTGAGGTAGAAGGGACTCAGTACCAGTGGTCAGAAGGGCCCTTGGGAAGTTTGAGGTGGTACTGACTTTTGAATGTGCTGATTCCATTTGGACAAATCACGTGGGTCTTCATCTTTATGTTAGGATGTTCTAAACCCTGGAGGATGTGAAGAGTGTAGACATGCAGAGAGAGAGAGAACAAAGGCCAGCAACCAGAGTAGAACTGCTGCTGCGGGTTTTCGAGCAGAAAACCTTATGTATGTCTCCCTTGGAGTGACTGGTTTTCAACCGCTGACCCTGTGGTTAGCAGCCGAACAGGTAAGCCCCTATGCCAACAGGGTTCCTACCCTTCAGTAACAGTGGAGAAATAGGAAAATAGAGATGGGGGTAGGATGGACTGGTGGTCAGTCATCTCTTTTTCAAGAAAAAGTTTCTTGGATTAGTGAAACCACGCGGAAAGCATCTAGAGATTACAGAGCAGAACCTCCAGGCAGCCACTGCTTTGCGTTCTCCTCCCAGATGCAAACCTTAAACCAGGGTTTGAATGCAAGTGCTTCATCTGGGAGGTGATACTGCAAAGCACCTGTAGGTGCACTGGGAAGATGGGAAATGTAAGGCAGCAGTAGACATGTGGGCAACGGAAGCAGGTAGAATGATCGTGAGGAAGTGCTGAGACGCTGTGCAGAAGACCATAGGCCTCAGAGTCGGCCCATTCTAGGACTGGCCCAGACCAATTCCCACCAATCACTGGCTGAAGCTGCGTGGCCTGCTGTAGGTGGCCGGGGAGGTTCTCTGAGCCAGAGAAAGCTCTGGCGTAGAGACATGTAAATCGGTGGGATTCGGTCAGTGTGCACAGGAGACGAAATGAGGGCAGACCCCTTCAAAATGCAAAAGGGACAGCAGGCCAGTCTAACAACCCGTGACCTCTCCCCAAAGCTATGCTGGAGGAGAGCCAGGGTAGGGAAGAAAGGGCCCAGATGTTGGGGACCATGGGGGAGAGCAGAACCCCGAGGCTCCCACGGTTGTTGCTGGCCGTCGGTAAGTTGGTTCTGACTCACGGTCCCCAGTGGAGACTTGTCTAGGCTTTCATCTTCATGGGAACAGGATGCCAGGTCTTTTCTACTGGGGAGCCCCTGTGAGGGGTACCAGCTGCCAATCAACTGCTGCGCTACCTGGTTTCAGCACAGGGCAGTGAACTCACTCACTCACTCACTCACTCACTCACTCACTCACTCACTCACTGTCATTGGGCCGGTGCCCACTCACAACGACCCTGTAGGGCAGGGTAGAAGTGCCACGGGGACTTTCCAAGACGAACTCTTTATGGGAGTAGAAAGCCTCATCTTTCTCCCGAGGGTGCCTTTTTACTAGCCCTGCAAAATAGGCTAAGTCCATGCACCTCTCTTAACAGTTTCCATGGAGGAGCCGATAACATCCTTCTCCCAGGGAGGTTGTGGGATTAAAGAACATAATGGCAATAGGTTACTTTGCCTGGTGTATAAGTACAGTGTGGACTTGCTGACTTCTACGCTCATTATTATTATCATCATCAGTAAATTGTTCTCGGAAGTGTTTGGGAAAGAAGGGAAGAGCAGCGAGGTGGGGGGAGGGGCAGTGGGCGATGCAAGCTGCTTAAAGGTGATAATAGTTACTTAAAAAAAAAAACAAACCAAAAACACCCTACCTTGTTATTTTAGGTCCAGGGCTTTTAAACCATGTATGTTAGCTGTCCTGCAAGCACTCTTCCCTGGAAACTAATTAAACCATCTAGAATGTGCTGTGATGAACGGTTACCAAGTGAAGCCATATATAAGGATGAATGGGAGAGGTTTCTGAGCTAATGAGCTTTATAGACATTGGCCCCAATCAGTGCAGGAAAAGAGCTATTCCCAGGAGGGCGATGGCTCATCCCTTGATGGAGCTAGGATGGGATCTTTGAGGCCAGTAATGCACAACTAAGTGCAGCCAAATGGGAGAAAGTTCACACTTTGGTGACAACGGAGGCAATTTGCGCATAAAGGGAGGTGCACTACCCCCAGCCTCCTATGTGCCTGTGGGTACATGCCTGCACGTGTGTGGATGGTATGAAGTGACAACTGCTGTGCTGGGGACAGTGGTCATCACTGAAGTCTTTCATAAGAAACTGGGGAGGCTGCTTCTAGGTCACCAGAGAATGTCCCAATTGCTGCCTCTGGAGACCCTGGATGGGGCAAACGGCCACACCGATGGAAAGGCTGGTGGGGCCAGTCTACATAGAGGCACTTAGAAGAAAGGCCTGGCTGACTGGTGCTGGAGGAAGGCCGGCCACTGCCAACCCTCCCTGTGGAGGACAGCTCCACTCTGGCACACACAGGTCAGCAGGCGTCCATTCGACTCAGCAGCAACTGGGGCTGATACAGGGCTGCTGCATCTGGGCAACAGGCGCAATCCTTCCTCGCAGCAAGGCAAGCACTGTCAAGTGGGGCAAGGAAACAGGAAAGATGAAATCAAAGGCCCAACCCATTGCTCGAGCTCAATGCCTTTCCTCTGACGAAAGGGCGCTCGGAAGGACTGCCCGGGCCCTGGACCTGGGCCTCTGCTGGGCAGGAAGGCGGCTATTCTAAATCGGGAGAGTGATCTGGCCTGGGCACGTGCGCGTGACGGCTCCTGCTGTGCCTACCTCATCTCGACATGACACCGCTCCCAGACCTCGTGCCTGCGTGACAGCTAGCCGTTCTCAACCCCCAGAAGACGATGAGGGGAAAATGCCTCTGGCTAGGCGGAACAGGTCATTTGTCTTCTGGCTCATTTTGTGTTTCTGCATAAATCCTGCATCAGCCTGTTCCTGCTCCCACTTGCCAGAGAGCAGTTTTTAATTATCAGGAAAATGGTATTTAGCGCAATGAATCACCAGCCAGTGAACAAGGAATTCAAGTCAGCGACGGAGACAGGCACAGCCAAACATTTGGAGACAGGGCTCAGAAAATGTTCTCAAATTGTGAGTGTTGGGGAAACAGTATCAGCGGCAGTAATAGTATCAGCTGTGCTGTTATCTCAATAACACAGAACGTTTTTAAATGGTCTGCACAATACTTGTGCATGTAATTGTTACTGTTAATACTATGTGTTTAAAATATTTTGTAGTTTTCAATTATTTTTCACATAGGCTTGACACAGAAATTCTATGTATGGATCTAAATTTCTGATGGCTTGTGTCTTTAGAGAGACAAAGATCTTAACTGTTAAAATCTTCTAGTTTAGTCATATCTATTAACAATATAATTTGTACAGATATTCTTTGACCTCTAAACCATTTTACGCTAACCCTGTATCCCACATCAGATTGTCTACAGCTGTAAAGGGCAATCATCCAACCGATTCGCACATCTCAAACATAGTCCAAGATATTAAATATGTTAGGTTTGGGGACAAATGCCTTGGCCACTTTGTAGTGCTTTCTTCCACGGAACTGAGCAGTCTTTGAAACGGGAGACACTTCCGGCCACGGCCAGTGACCCTGCATCATTCATTACGTCACCGTGCTCTGAAAGGTGAAGAGGCTGGACGAGCTTTGGGACGCCAGCAGATATGTGCGACATAGCTGAAAAGTTAGCTGGAGACACGTAAAAATGCCAAGAGGCTCAGAGCAGACCAGAAGTGGGCTGGTAAAAGGCCAAATCCCCAGAGTAGATGCTACTAGTAGGTGCTACCTGGTTACACACTGGGATCCTATATGCAAGGCCAGCAGTGGGAAACACCAGCCGCTCCTCGGGGAAAAGATGCGGCTTTCTACTCCCATAAAGAATGACAGCGCTGGACACCCCTAGGGGCATCTACTCATCTACTAAGGTCCCTATGAGTCAACTTGACTCAACGGGAGTGGGCTGTTTCTTGGGAGGTGGGAGGGGATGGGGATGAAAAGGGAAAAGACTGCATGCCCTCATTCAGGAAGAGTGAAAAAGCAGTACTATGGACATCACTGTGGGTACGTGAGGACCACGACCACCCATGTGGTTTCAGAAATGCCAAGAAGATGCTGATGCTGCCCAGCTGGTGGATGGTTCCCAGAAACCCACGGTTGGTTTTGAAGAGGGTGTATATAGTAGGTTGCTTATGTCTTTGCATGCCAGGAGGTTTTTAGAGAGCCGTGGAAAAACGGGGAAGTGTGCCTCCTTGTTCCTCATTCTTAATGCAAGGCAAAGAGACTTGGTTAAGTCTCTTGTGACTTAACTAAGACTGACTGGTCCTGATATTCAAGATCAAAAGAGAAGCTGTTTATGGATCCACACAGACAACTGTTCCTGGAAGGGACTTCGGGCCAGCCCAACCAATCCTCTGCCTCAGAATACTGATCATCCCTTCTTCTTCTAGGCACCCCACCAACACTGTGCTGGAATCTAGAGGGCTACAGAAAAAGCCAAGCTCATGAGGTCCTTCAGGTGATTAAGATATGAAGTAACTAGAGAACAATGCTGGATGGTTTAGAATCAGAACCTGGAAATAAGTTGCAAGGGACTATTGAACCTAGAGGTGGTAGGGAGCTATGGGTACCAGGGGCCAGATCCGAATCCTAGAAGCTCCCTGATTCCAGTTGAACTTGAGGACCAAGTAAACATGGTCCTGCACTGAAGGGGGAGTTTCTTGGAGTGTCACGAGGTGGAGCTCTCGAGCAGCCTGGCTGTGCTTCAGTGAGGACGAGGGAAGGGCCAGTTTGAAAGACAGGGAAGGGGATTTGGGGTGGAACAGCATGGATGCACTAGTGCAGGGAGGGTCTGGATTGTGCTAAGATTCGGATTCAGAGATGACAAACGCTCTATCGACAGGGGAGGGCTGTGCTGAGATCAGGGCACTGGCGAATTGATCTGCTGGCAGCCGGCAGCGTTCTGCATGCACTGTAGTGGGGAACGGGTTGCAGGCTGGTGAGCCAGCTATTAGACTGTTGCAGTAATTAAGGTGTGAGACAACAGAGATTCCATCCCAAATGCTGAGGTGAGACCAGACGGAACAAGAGAAATTTCAACTGAGAAATTGTAGTTCTTGGTGATCAATTAGAGATGGGGACTAGGGAGAGGCAGAAAGAATCCCAACTGTTGCCAAGACTTCTAGAAAAATAGTGGTGGTATTAACCAGGACATTGGACTAGAAAACGTCTGATAAGGAAGGTGACACATTAGGGTTGCAGACTTTGAGTTGACAAACGAAATAGATAAGTGCCCAGAATGGCACACATGGTTATGAGTTCAGTTACTACCCTAAAGGGTGAAGGTTCCAGATCACCCAGAAAGGTCTAGCAATCTACGTTTGAAAGAGTGGCCCTGGAGAGCCCCCTAGCGCACAGCTGTGACTGACATGCCTGTGCGCACCAGGATCTGCAGCGTGTGATCCTGGTGGTGGACAGGAAACTCAGACGAGAAAGCAAGTGGGAAGACTGAATTCATCTACACAGGAAGATGGCCGAAGCTGTTTATGTGAAGGGTTGAAAAGTGCCAATTTGGGGGAGGAGATCTAAGCCTAAAGGTTGATGAGCAAGACCAACCACTGAGGGTCAAGACCAGGATTATTTGAGTGTGGTTTTGTCTTTTTCCATGACAGAGCACAGGCCATGTGGATTTCCAGACAGGGCTTTCGAAAGAACTCAACAAGGGAGATCCAAGCTAAGTAGTGAGGCCAAGTGGAAAAGCGATAGATCTAAGGTGGACTTCTTGCCATCTTCTATTTGGATAATCTTGTTTTAAGATTTGCTTTAAAAGCCATTGAATATCTAACTGTTAAAAAAGGAAGAGTGGGCACAAGGCTGCATCCTACTGTGGACACTTGTGTAGGAAAATGAGTTTAATATTTCCCTGCTTCTTAGGTACAAATTGTCAGGCAGGGCTGGCAGGTCCTTCCAGGCAAGCCCACTGATTACTAACCATTGAAATCCTGCTGGTAATTCAAGGCCAGTAGTCAATGAGCTCAGAACTAGAAGAGTTAACACAGATTTAGGAGCTCTGGCTTTGAGCCAGCAGTAGAAACACAGGGTAAACTTAGCTCATTAAATTTATTTGACATTTATTCAGCACCCACTGTAAACTCAGCCACCTTTTGCGTCAAGGGACCTTTCCTTCTCTCCCATAGGTCTTTATCAGGCACTCATGTTTCGGTCATCTCCA
>NW_022111322.1:357657-397664 GCF_000313985.2 Echinops telfairi
GTTCCATTTAACCTCATGAAGCACATCATCTGCTTCCTCCAATGTCATCGCATTTTACATGTCTGACAATGACCACCCCACGTCCCAGCTGGGTCTCCCTTCTTCAGCCCCCAAAACTGGAATTTTCAAGTCACTTCGGTAACAAACCAGGACTTGACACTCTTCTTCAGCCCGGCTGTCCTTGTTAGGGAGCTGGGTAGGGGGTTGTTCCTCTGCATGCCCAGGGGCCCCCATACAGGAAGTTGGAAGCTGCTTAAGGCTAGAGGGCATGCTCACATTCAGGTCTTTGAGGCAGGAGGGTGGTACACCTGGATTGGCCCCATCTAGGCCAGGTGGACTTAATTCAGTCAATGGAGTCAAGCAGTACCGTCGACCATGCCTCCCAGCGGAGGGCCTGAAAAGGCCAGAATCCAAAGCTACAGCCCCTTTTTCCTTTTTCTCTAGCTGCTCCTGTGTGGTTCTGGGTGGCCAGGCCGCAGTCTCTCTCTCTCTCTGGCTTGTGTTCAGTTTACTGTAACTCCTGAAGCTGCATCTATCCTTTATAAAACCCACTTGGATCACAAACCTGGCTTCAGTGTGAATTCTTTCTCATGCGAAGCCGAGGACCGAGGTATTTCTCACCCAAGAAACCTAACATTCTCTTGGGGCAAGAGTCTCATGAACAGTGTGCCCTGTGCCACGGGGTCCCCAGGAGGAGAACATCCTTCTAGATGTGTCCTTAGCAGCACAGAGATAGCATGTCTGTGTATCACCTCTTCTGATCGGAACTTCAATGAGGACCACTCAAATGGGTGGTCATTACTATTAGTATTCTGCATTAGTAACGGCCCTTGGCTCTTTAATCAGCTATATAGCGTTCCGGTGAAGCGTGAGGTCAATTACATCCCTACATTTTGTCTTCACATGAACAAATAGCAGGTCAGATATCCGCCTTTGAGTGCGGGTTTATTTTTGCTTTAACTTAAACATTGGATTTTTAGATTTACCCTGGTAACAGCGCATCTTACAGGTTTCACATTAGCATTCAAAGCTGCTGGAGAATTCTGACTCTCCGTCTTCTGTGGTGGTAGTGACGCTTGCCCACGGTTACCTACACACTTGGTAAGCATCCCTATGCTGGCACCTGACTCAGGAATTTAAAACACTATCAAACACACATGCGATTGAACAGGACCAAGGCTAGAATAAAGCTAGTCACTTCCTTCCTGGCTGACAGAGTCGCTAATCTGCTTTCTGGTGGTGTGGAGACAAGCTCTGTAGCTACTTTATAATGCTTCTCCTCAGGAGGCCACTACGCATTTTTGGTGAAATAAAAATGGACTGCCTCTGCAATCCTGCTTTAATTTTCTAAATGTACAACATTCGGAAATGAGGTGAGGCTCCCATAATGTTTTCTGAACGAACCTATGTTGATTTCTAAAGGACCCTTGCTGTCACAATGGTTAAAGACCTCGGGTTCTAACTGGGTGGTCGGTGGTTCTAACCCACTAGTGGCTCTATGGAAGAACCATAAACCAATTTGCTCTCCTAAGGATTCAGAGCCTTGAACACCCTGTGCGGCAGTTCTACTGTGTCCCTCAGAGTGACTATGAGTTGGCACTATGAACTGGATGGCAGTGGGTTTGGGGCGGGTTCCCAATGATCACGGAATTCAAGTTGAAATGCCCGGAACATCTCTGCGTCCTACTGTCTGTCTGCATCTGTCAAGGCTCACTCTCCCATCTCCTGTTCTGTTACCTCCATGCTCGGCCCCCTTGTGTGAATGCAGAGCCGTTGTCAGTCCAGTCATTGGGGACACGCCCTGTTTGTGCTTTTCTTCGAGTTTCACAACAGTAACTCAGATATACTGTAATAGGCAAAGGCGTAAGTTATTCAGCCACGGTTATGAGACCCTACCAGTCTATAACATGGGCATCTATGACATGGGTGACCCTCAGTGACTTCGTCAGGTAGCCAGAACAGGGACTAAGGGGGTGAGGGGTTATCTCCCCATTGCCTGCATAGGGCCACAGCAAAGGGGTTGGAAAGAAATCAGGCACCCACATGATACCAATAGAAAGATCCAAACTGAGCATGCTCAGACACCAGCCCCCTAGGCCCAGGTGGGAGGTCCACCTGGGCACACTGACTAGGCCCAGCCACATGATGTCGCACAGTAGGATCAAAAAGGGCCCGAGCTCCCACTCCGGTCTCTCCCTTGGCCCCTGGGATCTCCTAGTTCTGCAACAGGTTCCATGTATTTCCTGGCTTTCCTTCCACTTGGCTTTTCCTGTTTAGCTGTGAACTCCCATGCAGCTCCTGCAGGGCCTTGTACGCTTTCCAGAAACAGTGTGTGCTTTTTGAGACTGTAACACCTAAAACTTCCCCTTTCCTCAAAAAATCACGTGGGTTACAAACCTGCTTCTGCCATGTGAATTTCTTCAGCGCCGTGAAGCAAGGACCAAGGTATCCCAATCCAGGCACCTAACAACTCAGCTCCAGCCTAGATTAATGCCAGCCTCCTGGAGCACTGGAGAGGGCCCGATGAACTGAAATGAGCTCCCAGAATCAAGCTCCCAGTGTGTAGCCCAGACCAGCCCTTAGATAACTGATTATTTCTACTGCCTTGCGTCAGAACCTTCCGGTTCCTCTTCTGCTGAATATGTGTCAGGCCTTCTCGGCAGTCCTTTGGCTGTGAGTCCCCAACAGTAAGAGCTTTAGTCGGAGCGATGGATGTCCACCGAGACGGCGAACTCGTGCCCTGCAACGAGTTCAGCACGCCTGGTGCAGCGCGGCGGAGCCAGGTGCCAGGGCGGCAGAAAGGAACAACAGTCATGAATGAGAGAAAGGACATTTATTTTGAAATGGAAAGAAATAGGAAAAAGAACTGAAGCCAAAAGAGAGCTGACTCCTAGGCAGAGGCTGAACTCTGGGCCCAAAAGAACCCTGTGCCACCCTGAGTTTGGGTGGCATATGCAGTGTGCCATCACTGGGCTCCCCGTGTCCTCCCTGGGCACGGCAGGGCCACTGGTGCTGCACACAGAAAGATAGCTCCAGCACTGGTTTTTCCGTGAACCCCAGGAGCCAAGGAAACCGCCTTGTGCTGGCCTTAGAGGCCACAGCGGGCCCAGAAGGTGGCTGGGAGCACTTGGAAGCACACCTCTGTATCGGTGTAGCCATGGGTGATCCAGCACAGCCACCACCGCCAGTTAGGAAAAGGGCCTGAGCTTGGTTGAAGGGGCCAAAGGACATCCAGGTCCACCTTCACTCAATGCTTGGCAATCAGAGAGATGCCCCCAGTGCTTAGCTTGCATGCCTTCAGTAAGGAAATGCCCTTGAAAGGTGCCCCACCCCTCTCCTCCAGCACTTCTGGACTTCCAAATTCCTCTTTGAGGGCCAATTCTGTAGCCCCCGTGGTCGTGACCCGGCCTCCCAGTTGACATGACCATCTGTAAATGACTCATGCTAAAGGGTCATAAACATCAGCTCTGAAATGGTCTTCCATTGGCCAGGCTACTCCATCATGGTAAGGAGTCACCCCAAGAGCAATGGGGGTACAGTGTCAGAATTATTAGAGAGGCAGAAAACAGGGCGATGGGGGAACCCCCTCAGGTGATTCTAAGGCAGCTGCTGGGCACCACCACTCCAGAATCATCTAGACGGCTGAGCCCTGTTTTCCCAGAAAGGTCCTGCCTGGGGGGCTTCGTGCTTAAGTAAGAGAATGTGTGAATTGTGTACTGATGTGGGGAAGGATTGTGCACAGTAGGGTCTTTCCCTCTCACGTCGGTGGCACCTGGTTAAGATGGAGGCACAGGATGGCTGAGGGCAGGGAAGGGAAAGAAGGGTACATCCGGGATACAGAAGCATCAGCTATGCATGTGGTCTCAAAAGCTTCAGCCCCCGGGGTCTGTGCTGCTGCTTTGGGGAGCTGCCCTGGGCCGGGAGGGGGAGTAGGGGTGTCTCTGCATCAGCCCTGAGCCCACACCTCCCTCCCAGCAATGACTGCCCTGGGGACGCGGAGCCTGCCATCTACAGACCTTGGCAGGTTCTTGGGCACAGATTCCAACCCATGTGTACAGCGTGCCCTAAACAGTGCTCCTGTGGCTGTGGTCCTGACTGGCCGACTGTACTAAAACACAGTTCCTCCAGGGGGCGCCTGCTGCAGCGCAGGTCAGCAGTCCCTTCCCGCCACAGGTAGCCAGAGGAAGGCAGGGTTTGGTCTCTGAGAACTTCCACACCGGAGGCCATTTTTGTTCCTGTAGGGCATGCTGCGGGAGGTCTGCTTCTCCATGCTCCTGGGGGACTGGGCAGGACGAAGAGGGCTTACGTTGCAACGGGAGGGATTTCAGTCAGCTGGGGCGGGCAGAAAGCTGAGATAGAGCATAGCGCCAAGCGCTGGGGCAGATTTCTGAGCTCTTTAGAAACTGATCACCTCAGGCTTCCGCTCTCTGGAGGCAGGAAGATGGCCCAAGTGACCTAGTGTGACCTTGTGCAAGACCTGCAATCCTGGCATCATACAGATGACAGTACAATCTGGACCCAGGACGTTCGCACACAATGGCGAGGAACCAAGCTTTAGTTGCCATCATATATACATTTCTGGGAAAGGGGGAGGTAAGATAATGAGTGAGAAAAACTTTTCAAGGCATTGCTTCAAAGAAAGCGCTTGGGAGATATCCCAACACTTTGGCCTCTTGGGCTCTGCTATCTTTTTAATTCTCTACATTCATGTTCTCTGGCTTATCTGCGCATTTGGTTAACACTCAGCCCAGCTGCTCAATTGGAAAAGATAAGGCAGGATATGTGACTAGAGAACCCTCCATCTTTCCCCACTGAGTCTGATTCCAGGATTTATTGACTTGCTCAACCCAGTCTTTCCCCGCCATCCCATGTCCTCTGCGGGGTTATCGATGCAGAGGAAAATCTGCCTGCCAGGCAGCCAATGCGGGTCCACAACGGGCGAACGGCAGCTAGGGCAGCAGCCTGTGGTCCCCGGAGACCCGCAGAGAGGCACAGCGCCAGCACCATAGGAACGAAGCGGACTTGTCCGAGACCAGCCAACCTGGCAATGAGGAGCCCCCAACACTGGTCTGCTGGACTCGGCGCCTGCGCGGCCGGGCGGTGGGCGTCAGCGTTCTACTCACCTCGGCCAGTGCTATAATGCTGGAGCTTATCGCTGTACACGGCCTCCTTGCTGTAAGCCCGTTTCCTGCAGACACAGAGAAGAGGGGTTCGCTCAGTGGTAGCACCCCACGCCTCAGCCCAGGCCTCCCAGCCAGGCAGAGGCTGCACTAAAACATCTCCTGGGAGTGTGGCCCTGGCCAGAGCATGGGACCTGGGGGCAAGAAGGCCCATCAGCACTGGAGGAGCTGCTCAGAGTGGGGGCAACTGCAGGGCTTTGCACCTCAGAATCCACGAGGCTCCCAAGGCAGCAGCAACAGTATTAAAAATTCACGAGGCCTTCAGGGGTGGCCCTTCGGCAGAGTTCAGAGCCCTATTTTCTCCCACGGCTTCTCTCTTCCCCACCTGCCTCTGGCCTTCTGCGGAGGGTCCCAGCTCTGTAACCACAGGATGGGCTGGGGTTGTGCGCGCAAGGCGTAAGTGGTCAAAGGCAATTTTGTAACTGCCACTCTGAAAAGCCTTGTGGGTGAGAGAGGCGGACAGTCTTGGCTAAATGAGGTTTTGCAGAGGGAGCCTATTTCCTTATAGCCTTGCCCAGTTCTCACAGAGGACCTGATCCCAGACAGAGACAAAATCAGGAATCAGGAACATTGCAGCCTGCCCACAGGTCGAAACCGTGCAGAATGGCTGTGCGTGGTCCTGCCCGGCCGGGTAGGGGTGTCGCATGGGGAGAGGTCTCCTGGGTCCCAGAGCAGGCAGAAGAGAGGAGGCCTACCTGCTACAGACGACGGAGATGACCACCAGGGACACGAGGAACACCACCCCGGCCGCCGCCGAGCCAGCAATCAGGGGCAGCTGCTCCCTCAGCTCCGACTTATAATCATCTACGTGAGAAAGGGGCATTAGCATGTGTTCAGTGTGGCTTTTTTACACAGCTGGCACTCAATGCATGAGGCCAAATTAATCACACACACATACACACACACACACAGCTTCAAATAGGTCATGGAAAAATTCCACTACCTTTTAATTTCACTTTCCAGGAGCTTTTTGAAGTCACACACACATGAGAGAGAGAGAGAGAGAGAGAAAGAGAGAGAGAGAGCAGTTCCTATGTTTCCGTGCTGCAAACCCAAACAAAAGGAACAGTAATCTTTAAGCCACAAAATAAACAAACACCACCACACACAATTGACAAGGACAGCAATAAAAACAAAACAGCAGTGCCAGAGAGCATCTCAGAACTCAGGGCTGAGGACTCCAATCCACGGCTCCTTGTGAGAAAGATCTCTTACAGGACGATGAGTCCTGGCCAGGATATGCCTGATGGGGGAGAAAGGAAAGCCAGGAATGCTTCTGAAACATGGAGTAGTTGAAATGCAGCATATTCAACAGATCATCAATAAAGAGTGCCCACAGTCAGCCAGCACAGCGCCAGCGAGAGGGTGAAGAAATGGCCCGGCACTCTGAAAGCTCCTGCTCAAGAAGGGGAAGGGGTCAGGGCTCTGCCAGGGCCAGTACCTGAGGACCTTGTGGAAGTGGAGATTCAGATGCAGTATGTCTGGTGTGGAAATGCTAATGATTAGTGAGGGTCGAAGCAGCATGAACCAGTTTGGAAGCCTGGTTAAAATGATGTGGAGCAAGAAGCCTGTATGTCATGGAGGTGGCCAGAGCTCATCCAACCTGCCTTCGTGGAGTAAAAGCTTTGTGATTTGGACAGATTGTTCACTCACTCTAACGCTTGGGTTCTAGCCTGCTTAAATTTTTTCTTTCAAGTTATGTCTGTCTGTCTTACTGTGGTGGCTTGCCTGTTGCCATGATGCAGGAAGCTACACCACTGGTATTTCAAATAGCAGCCGGGTCGGTCGGTCTTGGTAAACAGGTTTCCAAGAGGCTTTCAGAAGATGGGAGAGGAGAAAGAAGGGCCTGGTGATCTACTTCTGGAAAAGAAAATGATTGGCCATTGGCAGCACTATGAATAGCAGAACACTGCCTGATACAGTGCCAGGGGGTGAGTCCTGAAGACCGGCAGCCACTCCAAAGTTGCGTTAACTTTAACCCTGTGGATGGAGTACAGGTTTTAAGACCTTAATTTGTTGATGTGGCGTAACTCAAAATGAAAAGAAGCAGCTTCGGATACCCGTGAATAATCAGAATGTGGAATGTACAAAGTATGAATCTACAAAAATTGGAAATATGAATTGGATCATATAAAGTTAGACACCCTGGGCATTAGTGAGCTGAGATGGAACTGGTGTTGGCCATTTTGAATCAGACAATCATATGGGCTACTATGCTGAGAAGGTCACGTTCATTGTCAAAAAGAGCATTTCAAAAGCTATCCTGGAAGATATCAAGTCAGTGACAGGCTACTATTGCTACACAGACACGGGACACTAGTTCATACGACTATTATGTATACTTACAAACCAATCACTAGTGCCAAAGATGAAGCATATGAAGTTGGAACCAGCATGCAATCAAGATGCATTGATAATTATTGGCAATTTGAAGGCAAACGTTGAAATAATGATCAGCAGTTGGGAAACATGGCGACAGAAACAAAGCTGATGATTGCATGACAGAGTATGCAAGACCAATGACCTATTCACCGGAGCTGCCTTTGTTTCAACAGCACAGAGACTTTGCCAGATGGAAGATACAGGAATCAAATCAACTACTTCTGTGGAAAGAGACAAAGAGCCCAATGTCATCAGTTAGAATAAGGCGAGGGGCCAACGACAAAACAGGCCATCAGTTACATAAAGTTCAAGTTGAAAGTGAAAACTTAAACAAGGCCAGAAAAGCCAAAGTACAAGCTTGAGTACACCACCTGACTTTAGAGACCACCTCAAGAAAAGATGTAGTGCATTAAACACTAATGACCCCAAACCAGGAGTTGTGGGATGACATCAAGGATAGCATCCATGAAGAAAGCAACAGATCTTTAAAAAGACAGGAAATAGCCTATCAGAAGAGCCTCTGAAATATACTAAAGTGAAAGATAAAAATGAAGCCCTAGAAGAGCTGAACCAGAGGTTTCAAAAGCAGATCAAGAAGATACAGTATTCTAATGCAATGTACAGAGACCTGGAGTTTTTGAAAACCAAAAGGAAGAAGAGCATACTTGGCATTTCTCAAGCTGAAAGAACTGAAGAAAAACGAAAGCTTTGTTTGCAATATTGCAAGATTCTCTGGGTAAGCCATTGAACAATGCAAGAAATATCAAAAGATGGAGGCTCATGTGGGGTCATGCGACCCACAAAGAATTGGTTCATGTGCCGTCATTTCCGGGGGTATCATGATCAAGAACCATTGGTGTCGACCGAAGAATTCTAAGCTGCACTGTGACATTGGTGAAAAAATTAAGGCTCTATGAACTGATGGAATTATCAACTGACATGTTTCAATAATGGATTCAAGTTGAACGTGCTTACTTTTCTATGCCAAGAAATCTGGAAGGCAGCTACTTGTCTAACCAGTAAAAGAAATCTGGACGTGTGTCCACAGCAAGAAAAGAGGAAGCCCCTCAGGGAGAGGGATTGACAGTTTCAACAATGGGCGCAAACCCAGCAATGACGAGGGCGCCGGTGCAGGGTCGGGCAGTGCTCCTGCTGTGCACTGGGCTGTTACCAGCAGGAACCTACTTGGCAGCACCGCACGGCAGCAACAAAGCGTTTTTGCCGTCTGATCTATGCTGGAGGCGCCAATATGAACTCTCTTTTCTCTAACCCATTGGAACCACTTGGCTGAGCTGGTGATGGTGATTCTTGCAGTTGGTGTTCGACACCAGGACCGACTGGCCATGGCCAAGAAGCAGCCATGCTATTTAAGTGCGATTCCAATCAGGATTGCTAGACTCGGCAAATAAACATACAGGGTGGTCAGTTACCTTCATATTTCAGATACACACTGAATAATGTTATCGTATAAGAATGTCCAAAACATTGCATGGGGAACGCGTGTACAAGGAAGCCTGTGGGAAGTGAAGCTGGATGGGCTGCCTGGTGTTTCCTGATCTGACACGTTTTCTACCTTTGACGGGATGCATTCTTAGCCCTTTTCTCTTCCTCCTTATAGTGCAAAACGCTTGATCTGTCTTTCTCTGCTAGGTTTCAGCCTATCACAGGTTCTTGCTTTTGCAAGTTTGACTGTACTAAAATGTAATTCCTTGTTGGTCTGAAATTCCAATTTAATTCCTGTCCTTTGCTTTGTCTGATATCACTAATGGTCATGCTTCATAAAATGAGCTTCCTTATACTTTGCATCAGAACCACTGGATGCCTATTTCTGGACCCCTCCTCAGGCCTCCAGAACCAGAACCTCTAGGCAGGAGCAGGAAATCTGTGAGCTGAAGAAGCACCCTGGGGTATTTGAGAATCATACTTCAAGTACATGGGCAGAGAAAGAGACATCTAAAGAGGCTATAGAAAGTAACTTTGTGGGCTGAAATAGAGTTTCAGTTGCCCTCATCTAAAAATGTTTGCAGCACGATTTTAAAACATACATAAATTTGGCAAACAGATGAAAGAGCCCACAATGAGGAATGCCTGGCACCGTCTTTATGAATGATAAACTTCACAAAGCAACGTGAAACCTGATCGATTAAAAAACAAAACAAAAAAACCCAATTAGGCCTTTAAGTTCCAGGTCAGAACACTGTTGCTCAGAGACATCTGGAATCACATTGGCTCTTCCCCACGTGGAGGTCACCTGTCCAAAGTGTGGTCAGTGAACACTGATCAGCTGTCAGACTCACCTCTGTGCTCCACATTTGGCCTGCAGCCTCAGCGAGTATAATTACCACTGATGTGTGAACCCCAGTCATTAAGAGAAATACTCCTTCATTTGGCCGCTTACCAGCACACTCTTACATCTCGCCCCTCATGGGTTTACAAAACGTAACTGCCAAACGTAAAAGGAATAGCCTTCTTGGGAGGAATCTGTTACTTCTTGATTTGTCTAGCAGAATTGCCAAGAGGCCAGCGCTCAGAGTGCTTTGAGTTTGGGGCTTTAAATCCTGTGCACCACCTGATGCCAAAGTGCCCGTAAATCTAGATGGCAAGTGGAGTGCCAAGAGAGGGGCAGAGCCCTCCAGGAGAAGACGGCCTGCATTCTATTCACGGGGGGCATCTCTGTCTGCGTGAACTGGCTCAGCCCATCTCACCATCCGCAAAAGAGTAGTAAAATTTGCCTAAAACCACCGCAAAACACTTACAAATTCCAGTCCTCCAGAGGTCTGAAGAGGCAGCATGACGGCAGCAGGTCTGAGTCACCGTCACCATCAAGTGTGGACACCGAGCGGGCGGGCGGTACCAGAGTGCCCACCATTCTGACTTCTCTAATCCTTTCCATAAAAACGGGTCTTGTGATATTTCATAAAAAGTATCTGATTTTACATGTTTCTCATTGATTCTAAAACTTTCAAAAATAGGATGTCAAGGAGTGCTAGACTGAAATAAAATGTTATGTAAGGGCAGACATTTAAAAAATATATAATTTAGCTAGTAAGAGAAAAATGAAAGTTTTGTAATCATGGGGTCAGGAATAGACCAGATGGATAGATAGATACATAGGTAGATAGTAGATGAATGCATCAACTATTGTAAATGGCTAGCTACGGGAAAGACACACCTATGCTAAGGCAACAGGAAGTCTGATTTCCTTAACTATTAAAGGGGGGTTGATTCAGAGGATGGAGGGAGATCGCCATAATAGAGAAATAATCAAACTGAAAGATAGAAGTATTTTTGTTGACAGACTGTCTGACCTTGGCAAGAATTTGGAAATAGTAGATGCTTTCCCTGGAGACACCTGAACAGGACTGACTTAAGGTTACATTTGAAGGTGCTTCAAAGATTCTGAGAATCTGGTGCATGAGACTGCCACACACCAAACCTGTCTCTTGATTTCCTCACTGGACTTAGACTGTGAGCTCGATCTCTCAGGCCCCAACAAGAGAAGACAGGAGTGAAGGAAACAGCATGGTCATCCAGACCGTGATGGGGAGGGAGGGAGAGAGCATGCGCTGCGACTACGCTGGGGTGTCCTTGCTGTACAAATGTGCAGGCCCACCTGGGGCAGCCTTGCACAGAGATGCCTCAAAGGCAAACCCAAGGAGAGAAATGACTAACCCTAGAGAGAACCCAGCAGGCCTGCTGGGAGGCAAAGAGAGCATTCAAGTAGAATCTGGTTAGAAGTGGGCACTCTGGGGTGGAGGGAGGGTGGGGTGGAAAGGGGGAACCGAAGACAAGGATCCACATATAACCTCCTCCCTGGGGGGTGGACAACAGAAAAGTGGGTGAAGGGAGACATCGGACAGTGTAAGATATGACAAAATAATAATTTATAAATTATCAAGGGTTCATGAGGGAGGGGGGAGCAGGGAAGGAGGGGTAAAATGAGGACCCAATGCTCTGGGGGCTTACATGGAGAGCAAATGTTTTCAGAATGATGATGCCAATGAATGTACCAATGTGCTTTATACAATTGATATTTGTATGGATTATGATAAGAGTTGTATGAGCCCCCAATAAAATGATTTTAAAAAACACAAGTGGGCACTCTGACTGCTCATGGAGCTTCTCCTGCTCCCATCAGAGCTGCCCCTGGCCCTGCTCCTGGCCACTCCTTACCATCCGTCAGAGTCTGGAAGCACATCTTGCCACTGAACTTGCCGTAACCAGCCACGGTGCGGGCACGCACTTGCACCACATACACCATGCCTGGCCTAAGGCCGTCGATCCGGGCAGTGTTGGTCTGGCTCCTGGCCATGGAGGAGTTGAACTCGTTGTGTTCCTTTAAGAGAGCAGGGAAGAAGGGATCACCAGCCCACTTCAAGTGCCGCCCGCCAGCCCACTCTCCCTTGAAGCCCCTGTTAGACGTCGTCCTCACTGCCACGTTCCCCTCCTAACCAGAGACAGCCCCCTCCTAACCAGAGACAGCGTCTGGTCTGGACTAAGAGAACGCAGAATGAGTTTCTAGCCCAGGGGTCCTCAAACTTTTTGAACAGGGGGCCAGTTCACTGTCCTTCAGACCCATTGGATGGCTGGACTATAGTTTTAAAAAAACCTATGAACAAATTCCTATGCACACTGCACATATCTTATTTTGAAGTAAAAAAACAAATTGGCAAAAGCACCCAGTGGGCCGGATAAATGTCCTCGGCGGGCCGTAGTTTGAGGACACCTGCTCTAATGGCTATGCTCTGAAGAGAAGGGTCTACAGGGTCAAGATCTTAGGACCTGCCAGAAGCTCAGAATCCATTTTATTTAGTCAGTCCTCATTGTTCAACACAGCCATCCCGCTTTGTGAAATCCTTGAGGAATCCAGTCTCCCCGCTTGGCCGAAGCAGACTGGGCAGAGCCCACCCCTGCCTGCCTCTCCTGGTCTCTCCTCGGCTCAGCCCTCCTTATTCTCCTCTTCCAGGCGTCCCTGGCCATTCCTCGCAACGTCTGTTCTACATCACTTCTCAAGTCCTCCAGGCAAGCACATGCCTTTGCAGCCACCCTGCTGAAGAGGCTGCAGCCATGCTGGCAGTCACATCTGTTCGTGCCTTCACCCTGCCTGAGTGTCCATCCCAGGGTCCCTCTACACCCAGACCGTGTGTGTGTGTGTGTGTGTGTGTGTGTGATATCCCACTCTTCCTACCTGCTGAGTAGGCCAGTCCTACCTCCTGTTTGCCCTGTTCTCTCCCCAGCACTTTCTGCCCCACCCCCAACACCCCCTGCTATCTGCACAAGTGTGTCCCTGATGGGCACACATAGTTCTTGTTTCTCATTCTCTGACTCTTTATCCAACAAGAAGAGCCTTAGCAAGCCCCCCACCCCCCCACCCCGCCTCCACCCTCCCCTCCCTGCCCCACCGCCCTGCTCTGGTCTTACTTAATGCAGGGTTTATGTTGGGACTTTTGTAGCCTCCCCTCTTTTCTCCGCTCCCCATGCCAACTCTTTTCAAAGAAGGTCCCTGTCCTTTCTTATAACTGTTCTCAAAAAGAAGGCATAACCCTTAAGTATAAGTTTATAGTCAATCGCAATCACCCCTAATCCCTCTTTCCAGCTCCATTGCCTTGCTGCCTTTCTAGAGACCACATCCCCTGATTAACAGGCCTTTGCTCAGTGTTTTCTTCATCTCAAACGCCGGCTCTTCCTCAGAGTTTCTGAGGCCCATGTCTCACAAAGCGGCCTCTTCTAAGCTGGCTTCCCCACTACTTCATCCCTGGAGAATCTCTCCCTTGTTGCCCATCATTGCAACTCACTCTCAGCCCCTCATTATAAATCCCCTTAATTGCTGACCATCTTCCTGTATGGTTTCTCTACAAAGATTCTGGTTTAGCTCCATGCATGCAGAAAAAAACTTAGAGCCTGGGCCTGCTTCTGCTGCACGGTGAATGCAAGAGCAAACTCAGGTGCTGAGAGAAAGGAGCTTGTGAGGAGCCCCCAAGGTCTCCTCTGCAGACCTGGGTGCTGTGCCGAGTTCTAGGTGCTGCAGTTCAAGAGGCATTGGGGACCCATGGGGGAAAGCTGGATGACAAGTGGTGTGTGTGCTACATGTCCAGTCAACGACAGAAGAATCGCAGGGAGCTGAGTCAGGAGAAAAGAGTACAGCAAATGATAACACACTGTTGTTGTTAGGTGTTGAAGGGATGATTCGAACTCATCGCAACCCCATGTGACAGAGCAGAACTGCCCCATAGAGTTTCCTTGGCTGTCATCTTTCTGGGAGCAGGTCACCAGGTCTTTTCCCCATGGAGCCATCGGGTGGGTTTGAACTACCAACCTCGTTAGCAGGCCAAGCACTTAACCACAGGGCTCCTTGAAAAGAAATGACCATTGTCTTACAATGTGAAAAAGTCTACCTTGCCCCAGTGAAGCTGACTTGAGTTGTAGTCCTAAGTTTGCTCATCTGTTCTGCCAGGCGGTCACTTGTATGAAGAGTCTACCACATGCTGGACACCTAGTGTGTGGGTGCAGAGGCACGAGCCTCTCCTCTGGGGAGACGACGCCTTGTGGAGTGGACTGTTCAATCAACAGATGGGGGCAGCAGTGCTGACTGAATGGCTTAGCCCAGGGAAGCACCGCAGTCACCCAGCCCAGACTAGGGAGAAGAGGCGGCAGGGACACCGGGAGAGGGGGACAGGGGTTGATTTATGAAAGATGAAAGAAATCAGCCACATGGATGAGTGTGAGAAGTGAGAACCTAAGCAAACATGCAAAAGCAAGGTCTGAAGGGCCTCAGGAGGTTGCAAATAATTGGAGGTCTGTGGAGGGGGGTGGTTCTGAAGTAAGGGACCACAGGGGTGGTCAGCTCCAACAACAGCTGCAAGGGGGGTGTCTACCCGCCTGCTTCTGGGAGAGACTGCCTAGGCAGAGGCTGCTCTGTCCATCATTTGATCTTTGGTTCTATTTATCACAAGATGATGCCTCTCTACCCTTCAATCAGGATTCTGCAGAAAGAAGACCCTTCACTATAGAGGAGGGTACTATCTAGACAGCACTATGGAGGTGGGCATCTAGAACACTGGGCCATGCTGCCTGCAGATATGAGCTCTCAAATTATGCAAATCACCTCCTCGCCTTGCATATAAATGTGACCTGAACGTATACATGCAACGAGCTACGCTGGAATCTGATGGAATCACACTCTACTTGAATTGACATTTGGATTGTGAGGAATGAGACATTAAGCCATAATCACTTTTAGAGCCCACATCTTCTTCAATTTCCGTGATTAAAATTATGAGACCTGATGACCCACAAATTCATTAGCCAACGCTAAGCAAATGAGGGGGAGCAATGAGCAAGGTTGGGCCTCTTTGTCTCTTTTAGGTTTGATTTAATAAGTGTTTGGAAGATAGCAGATGCAGCTATGATGAGGGCAAAGAGCACATCTCTCTTAATTCTCCATCCTCAACAAGCTGCATAGGTCTGGAAGTGCATGGGTGCTCAACGAGTCGGTGCTAAATGAATGAAGACACGGCATACTTTAACCCAGGTATTTGAGTCAATTGATTGAGCACAAGTTACCGCCAAGCTCTGAAGAAGTTTCCATGAGAAAATTATCTTAAAACTTGAAGGGTGAAAATTCCCCAGGCCGACTTCAGCCTGTCCTAGCTTAGACAGTTATGATGAAGCGCAAGTGAGTGTCTAAGCGCTTAATCATCCAGACAGCGGAGAGCAGATGTAGAGGCTCCTCCCATGGTTTGCCTACAAGCACTGACACCAGGAGCAAAGCATGCTACAAGGCAGTGAACAAGAGAGGATGATGAATGGAAATGTGTTAAAATGGGGAAGGAGATGAGCAGGGGAGAGGCTTGGGGAGGGTCATCGGCTTGATGGCATCTGAGCTCTCTATTAATGAGCTATTGGAGGAGGCAAATACATCATTAATTCTATTCACAGAGCTGAAGTGGAAAGGGGTGTGTGTGTGTGTGTGTGTGTGTGTGTGTGTGTGTCCCAAGCATAGAGAGGTTGATGTGCGGCAGGAAAAAAACCAGGAAGGGTTTTGTCAGTGTTTGGCAAACTAATGTTTATGGACCCGGCACCAACTTCCGTAAATAAAGTTTTAGTGACACATGGCTATGCCCAGTCATTTCGATATCGTCACTTGCTGCTTTCGTAGCCTATATAGCAGAGGTGACTAGCTACTACTGAGACTGCATGATCCACACCTGAGATACACATAATAACTCTCTACTGAAGAGTCTGTCAACTCATGGCTTCGATGAGGAGGCTTGGACCTCTCTGGGAAAGGGGATGCGACACAGGACGATGGTGGATCTTGACTGGGGGACTGGTTCTAAGGCAGCTACAAGTCTGGCTTCCACTGGTATTTTCTAAAGACCAGCACTCTGTGGCATGTGGAGTAGGTGGTCCGTTACGAGGTCAGATCATGGTAGCCACAAGCATTTGGACTTAACATGTGGATGCCATCTCTTGTTTCAGGGGCCACATTCATTTTGCAATCCTCAGCACCAGAAGTGATCACATCCACTTCCACAGTGAGCTTAGACGGTCCTACCCTTGAAACGCAATGGGACATCTATGGCCAAGGTTCTGCGATGCCCTACCTGTGACCGTGGTCCTCATGGGTAAGTAATTTAATCTTTCTTTGGCCTAGGTCCATCATCTATAAATTTTGTACACCTGCATTTCAATTTTTTTTTTCTTTTAGGGCTGAAAGCTAATTTATCTGTGCAGATCTGCACAGAATAGGTACTAAACTTATGATGGATTATTATCATTTTGGTTATTACCTCAGGACACCTTCCTCGGGGTCTTTTCCGTTAGTCATATAAATGGTCAAACAATGTAATGGATTTTTAAGCCAGGGACTTTGTAAGTGGAGGGAAGTTGTAAAGCAGCATACAGAACGGTAACCGAGGCTCGAGCACAAAGCCGCCTGCCTTCCCAAGAAAAGCATTCTATCCTGGGGATGGGGACAATAATATGCTCCACTGAGGTGTGGAAGCTGCCTCGGGCATTGAGCTGCTGTGCATATCTCTCTGCTGATAATTAGTATAAATTACTTCGAAGTCGGGAGGTGACTTGAAATGGGAGCATTAGCCTCTTTCGTCGCCTCAGAAGTTAATGAGAGGGTTTCCGAGGATGAGGCGAGAAAGTAAAGGGAAACAGAACTTCTTGAGGGCAGTGTGGAGAGAGAGGGGTCAAGGCAGGAGGTGCAGCGTCTCATGGCTTTGGTCCCAGCCTGTCCTTCAGTCCTTTGCCCCTGTCCCAGTTGCCCACTGAAATGAGGCATAACAAAACGAGAAAGAGAAGGTGGCCTCCGATACCTGCAGCCCCTTCTCAACACGGCCACTTGCTGCAGGGCAAAGAAGCCAGGTCCTGGGCTCATTCCTGGTTCTGTGCTTCGGGCAATGTTTTTTGTTTGCGCTTTGTACATAAAACCAATTATACTGACATGTGTCGCACTAGGTTATGAGGGGAATGGCAGATGGTTCTAAAGCCCACGTTGCTCAAGAGATGCACACCAAGGAGATAGCATTACTATTTTTTCTGAGCTGAATTAACTTCAACATGGCTAGAAGTTCTTGTATATGTGGAAAGAGACAGAACCTTCTGGAGACTGACAGTACTACATATGCTGGCCATACAGGATACCCTATTGGACCATTAGTCAACCTTAGTATCAAAAGGAGACCTGGTGGTCAATCAAAATATGTTGGAAAGTCAACATTTATTAACTGACAAAAGCACATGCTGATGTCATCGAGTTGAGTCCAGTTCATGGCAACCCTGGGTGACCAAGGTGAACCTTCTTGGCTGTTCAATCTCCGCAGGTGCAGATCACCAGCTCGTACCCCTGCAGAGCCCTTGGGTGGGTTTGAGTTAGCAACAGAGTGCTTACTTATTACACCACCAGGGGCTCAAATTCAAAGTTGAGTGGAATGTAATCAGTTTGAGATTGATCTTTTATGAATCAAGATAATTCAATCACCCCCAATTTAATGAAGCATGTGAATTAACTGTATAAATGCCCCTGTGTTCTCTAAACAGAATAGAATATTGCCTGACCCTCCACGCTACTTTCAAGTTTACCCACAGTAGCGGAAGGACATACTTTCTCACAGATCAAACTGGGAGTCACCTGGCCCTCAGCTTTCTGAGAAGCAAATGACAGTCATTTTATACATAGAAAACTGCAACGTGGTTAAGTAATTACTTAACATGACCCCGGCTGCATGGCCGATTAGTTAACAAAGACCCTAGAACCTAGGACCCCTGCTTCCCAACGAAGTCCTGTTCTACCACTCAGCACTGCCTTGGCCTTGGTCTTCTTATTTCCACTGACCCCCTGGCAATCGAATCCAGGCTTCGGACTCTCATACCATCTCTATGCTGACAGCTCTCAAGCAGACGTCCCCAAATCAGTCTTCTCTCAGCACCCCAGAGGTGTACATCTAACTGGGTATGCCACATTGTCACCTCCTGATCTCACCCATATCTCCGACACAGAGCAGAGCCTCCGTTCTTTCCCTCCCTCCACACATGCTTCACCCACAGGGGACCCCTTCTCAGTCAGCAGTCTCTCATCCTTCTAGCGGCTCAGCTCCTAACCCTCCGGTGGGCCCGCAGCCAACCTGCTGGTCCGGCCTTCAGGCTATGTATGCAGAAATTCACTAATTGTCATTGGCCCTGTACTTGCACTTGATTCAAGCTTGCTTTATCCTTGGCTTCGATGGTTGTATACAGGTCGCTGCTATTTTCAAAAGAACATGTTCCCAGGTTTACTACTCTCTGACTTTCCCATTGCAAGTCTCACGGCAGTCATGCCCACAGCTTTCCTGCTCCTTGATTCACCGATTTGGATAGTGCCTCAGGGCCTTTGCATAGGTTGTGGGCTCTCCTGTCACAAGTGCCTACTTCCCAGAAACCTCTCCTCCCTCGGGTCTTACTCAGGTCTGCCTCTTCTAGAAGGCTTGCCCCACCCACCCTATTTACATATGCAACATGGTCCTCCCAACTTTGGCATTCTCGAGCACATCAACCTTGGTCTGCCTTTCCGTTCGGACTCTAACACACATCGCCTGCTAACATCCGTCATGAGGTCTTCCTCTGCTCGCTGCTTGCCTTCCACTGTTGGAAAGTATGCTCCTCAAAAACCCAAACCCAAACTCACTGCCATCAAGTCAATGCCGACTCAAAGCGACCCGAGCAGACAGGGTCTAGAACTGCTCTCGGCTGTTTATGAGACTATGCCCCTTTATGGGAGTAGAAAGCCTCAGCTTTCCCCCCACAGAGCCACTGGTGGTTTTGAACTGTTGACCTTGAGGTTAGCAGCAAAGGCAGGTCTATTTTATCTGATTGAAATGCCAATAGAGACTCACAAAAGTAGACCTGATAAAAAGCAGGCTCTTAACAAATACTGCTATAGAAAATAATGTGAGAATGAACCTTTACCAATCATATGTTGGGCCATTATAGAAGACACTGTATTTTCCTGAGATTTTGCAAATTCTGTAGACTGCCATGGTGGGTGGGAGGCTCTGCTTCCCTTGCAGAGAGACCAAGGACCAACTCCAGAGGGTCCCCTGCCCCTTCTCTTGGCAGCACTTGCCCTGCAGGGTCCCCCAGCAGCAGCTGCTAAAAGGCAGCCAAAGAAGATAATAAACAAATTTCTGTTTCTATTCATTTTATCTCATCCTTCTAAATTTCCATTTGCACAGTTTCTAAC
Organism: Echinops telfairi; assembly: GCF_000313985.2. Taxonomy (NCBI): domain Eukaryota; kingdom Metazoa; phylum Chordata; class Mammalia; order Afrosoricida; family Tenrecidae; genus Echinops; species Echinops telfairi. Next base: position 376,951 of record NW_022111322.1, read on the forward strand.
CTCCATAAATATATTAATGCATAGTATGTGCATATAAGTTGTAAATAAGCAAACTTATATTAGAAGTCCATGATCAAAAACTGTGGAAACCATCTATCTACAAAGCCACGGAATCTTCAAAGACTCAGTGGCTGCTTGGCAGGTTTGTAGCCTCTCTAACAGCACAGCGAACACGTGGTGTTGAAATGGAAATGTTTCTGGCCTTGCCGGCCCAGGGAGCTGAGGTAGACAGTGAGGTAGAAACTTGCAAAGTTTCCCCCTGAATCAGGGCAGAAAGCGTCCAGTCTGAGCTTCTGAAGGGAGTCCCTGATCTGCACCACCAGATTCCCCTCCCCAAAGACTTCCTCCAGCTCGCTGCTTCCTTACAGACTCAGTTTCCCACTCCCCACCCCACAACCCCCACCATGGGCAAGCAGCTGGAAAACTACAAAGGGAGCCGGCTTACCTTCTCATAGTACCGGATCTCATAGTCCAAGATGATGCCATTGGGCTGCTCCGGCTGAGGCCAGGACAAGGTGATGCTCCTCATGGTGGCACTGACCTGGTGCATGATGGGAACAGTGGAGGGGGCTGTGGAGAGAGGAGGAAAGAGGGAAGGTGAATAAACTCCTGAAGGCATATTCTTATGCATTCCATGAAAGTGCCATCTTTCATCGACAAGCTGGGAGAGACATACCATTAGGTTTGAACCCTACACATTCTTTCTGAGCAAGCCTGTTCTGTAGAACTTATCACAGGTCTGGCGGAATGAGTGGAGTATGGATATCAAAGGAGAGAAACGGTAATACCTCAGGAGAAGAGAAGGTCTGAGAGGCAGATGAGAAAGAGCCTACAGTTGTCATGGGCTGAGAGAAGGGTGGCTTGAACAAAGCAAAGGCTGGTTGGGAAAAAATCCGAGGAACCCCATGTGACTGGGGAGGCCACTGACAATCAGAGAGGCAATGACCACACGGACTGAACGTTTGGAGAGTGGACAGTCAGAAAAGAGGCGCATTGGAATGTCGTTTGAGCCGGAGTGAGGGGAGCTAAAGAGAGGGTAGGGGAATCTCAGACTTACAGTGATGCCAGGAGCTACTGCAGAGAGGAGAACCCAGGCCAGAGATAGAACGGGTCCAATACGAAGGAAGCTTCTAGCAAACGTCACTTTCTGCTACGAGGAAACATCCCTCAAGAATATCGGAAAGCAAACCAACCTCCGTGGTCGTGCCAGAGTGTGCCAAAGGAAGACAGCGGCCAGAGGAGCTCACGGTGCCAATGGAGAAGGCAACCAGACGCGGGGACGCCAGGGAACAAGGGCAAAATCTGCGAGATGGAGCCACACTCTCTGTTTGGGACTGATCTTGCTTATTTCCCAATGGGGCATTTATCACCCCGTGGAAGTAAAACAAAATCTGTCTGGAAATAATAAATGAGGGCTGTCTTTCTGTGGGAAGAGGTGGGTAATGGATGAAGCTTCGCGAAGCACTCGCTCAGGGCTGTTCTGTGTAGTCACGGCACTTCTACAGTGATGAAGGTCATTTCCTCTCTCGAACTCCACTTTATGAGGCTTTCTCTGGGGACTGTGGACGAGTGACATTTACTGGCCTCCGTTTAAGGAAACAGATTCTCTTCCAAGAGGGCTTCCGGGACCCGTGTTCCGATCTGGAAGACTGTGGAAGTCAGTGGGACTGGAGACAAGATGAGGGCAGGGAGTGGTGGGGTAAGCAAAGGCTTCGGCTCCTCCTCGGGTGAACTGAGAAGCATAGAGCATCCGTTCTCAACCTGTGGGTCGCAACCCCTTTCGGGGGTCAAACAACCCTTTCACAGGGGCCACTTGATTCATAACCGTAGCAAAAGGACAGTTATGAAATAGTAACAAAAATAATTTTATGGCTGAGGGTCACCACCACACGAGGAACTGTATTAAAGGGTCGCGACATTCGGAAGGTTGAGGACCACTGGCACAGAGGGCCGTGAAGATGGAAGTCACATGATCTGAAGTCCATCTTAACAACATCACATTTGCTGTGTTGCAAGTAGAACAGAGGGGGCTATGTAAGAGTGGAAAGATCCATCTGAGAGAGAAGAGGATAACGCAGCTTCCAGACAATGGTTCCTCGAACCAGGCACAGAGGTGGAGGTGGGGAGGCGGTCAGGTTAGGGGCACCTTTAGAATGCCTTCGTGGCTGTGGAGGGTGGAAGAAATAGAAGAGTCAAAAAAATGACTCCGAGGCTTTTATGCTAAGCACCTGGAAGAGTGGGGCCGCCATCCATGGGGATCAGGGACGACTTCAGCTGAAGCTGTGTTGGAGAAAAGGCTCGGGCCTCAACTTAGGATCTGCGAAGTGTGAAAGGTCCTTTAGATGCCCAAGGGTGGAAGTAGTATGAGTCAATGAAGGGGCATGAGGTCCAGGCTGGAGATAGAAAATTGGAAGATAAATGCATCCGCACCTCCAAGTTACTTCAAGCCATGAAACAGAAAGAGATTCCCAAGAGAATGAGCATAAGTAGATGCAGGCGTTAAAATTCAGGAGATGGGGAAGTAGCAGGGTAGCCTGAGAAAGGCCAAAGAGGTAGGAGATGAAAGCAAGTGAGTACGGTTATCCAGAAACCAAGCAGAAGGAAGTGACTGGGAGAGAGAATATTCTCCTGCGTCAAGGGAGAGGAAACGAACAGGTAAATAGAATGGCTAACACTGTGGATGGCACTCAGCCGTCTTCACAAGACCCTGTACGGGGAGCACCATGGGCCAGGGCTAGGTGGCTCAGGGAAGGAGAGGCAGAACTGGAAATCATCCAGACCCTGAAGGATCCAGCAGGACAGGCAGTGGACACATGGCTCCACCCTGCCCTTCTCCCACCATGCATACGGTATAGCTCAGGCATCCCTTCAAACCTGTGTGGAAAGACAATTTACATGTTGTTAATCAGATGGGTGTCATGTTGGTGTTCAGGACCAGACAGTCTTGAGAACTGATGCATCACGTGTTAGAAATTGGAAGGGTAATCCTTCCAATATCAAGAATTTCCTGGGTTTCATTCTTATCCAAACACTATGCCAGGCCTGGGCTCAGCACTAGGAACAAGGAGATCACAACCTCTGCCCGAAAGGGGATCCGATCATGGAGATGCAATCACAGGGCAATCAACAGGGAAAACCATGGAAAGGAAGTGTTCCTGTTAGGAGAGATGACAGCCACCTCCCCACCAGCCTGATGAGCAGCTCGCAGACATAGGAGAAAGTGTCAACGGGCAGTGGGCATCATTGCCTGCGTTTCTGCCATCTCTCAGATTTACAGCAAAGCCATGGAGGGCGCAGCCTCTGCGGCGTGCTCTTTAGTCTCCAGTAGGCCACTCAAAAGGTGTTACCTTTGAACTGAAATGTAGTTACGACATGGAAAAGGACAACAGGAACTTCTGCCTGAATATCCAGGCAGCTTACATTTGGTGCACCATCATTGGAGTTTACCTACAGCCATCGTTTCTCTCTTTCCTTCATCAAGTGCCTGTGTGATCATGGGGGGTCGGTGGGATCGGGCATCAGAAGATCAAACACAAAACAGTCATACTGTTGTGAAGGAGAGTGATCAGCGTGGAGACCCAAAGTGCATCTGTTGCTAATCGAACATTCCCTCACAGAAGGGACAACTCATCGAGGGTGCTGTGTAGCACCAACGGAACTCACAACATTCCTCTAGTTCTTTGATACTTCTTCCCCACCCTATCATGGCCCCAGTTTGACAGATAAGAGCATTCAACACATGGATTCCACAATAGATAAACCCCTCAGAAACAGTAATGGGAGTGACAACTCCCAGAGGATACAGGAAGGGAGGGGTGGGGAGAGGGGGAAGGGAGAACTGATAGCAAAAATGGATGTGTAACCCCCTGTGAGGAAGAAGAATGACAGAACTGTGGGTAAAGGGAAACATCGGACAGGGTAAGATATGGAAAAAGATATATAATGTATTAAGGGTTCACAAGGGTGGTAGGGTGGGGGAGGAAGAGAACAAAGAGGAGATGATTTCAGGGGCTCAAGTGGAAAGAAAATGTTTTGAAAATGATGGTGGCAGCATCTGTACAAGTTCACTTGATATAATTGATTTGTGGATCGTTGTAATATCTGTAAGAGCCCGCAGTAAAATGATTAACTAAAAAAAAAAGACCTGGTGATTCGTTTCACGGAACCTTCGGACACATGAGAAAATAAAAGCAAGCCCCAGAGTCCACTCGAACAGCAACTTCTAACAGTGCTGAAGCATGCTGAACAAGGCTGGGACGATTTATTCCGAGAGGCAACTCCGGTGGCCCCCCAAAGAAAGTGGTTTCAAGAAGTCCTGGCCAATCGCCCTCTTTTCTGCAAGCCTCCATCCTCAGAGAAAGTGACCGTGTCCCTGCCTCAAAAGCATACACAAGGTTTCTGACTAAATTAAACATTCTTTTGGGAGAAAATTGAAAACCAAACCCAATCCACTGCCTGTCAAGTTGATTCTAACTCAGTCACCCTATAGGACAGAGTGTGGAGTGGCCAGTGGCTTCAAACTGTTGACCTTGTAGTTAATAGTCTAACTCATAATCTGAGGAGAAGAAAACGAAAATGAAGAGTTCGCAAAATTGCTCAAAGTTAGCAAATATCAACTCTCTTTTTCAGGGAAGTGGCAACGATGAGGGTGGCCAGTCAAATCCACTCTGGGGTGCCTCAGAAGAAAGGCCTGGAGATCAAGTTCTGAAAAATCGGCCACCAAAACCTCATGAAGTATATTTCTACCATGATAGGCACTGGGCACAACAGCATCAGGAGTCCTGGTGGCATGGTGGCTAACAAGCTCAGCTGCTAACCGCAAAGTCAGTGGCTTGAAGCCACCAGCCGTTCCTCGGGGGAAAGGCGGATCTTTTTGCTCCCGTAAAGAGTAGTTACAGTCCCAGACACATGGCAGTCCCACTACCCTGTCCTAAAGGGTTGTACTGAGTCGGCATCGACCCAATGACTCCGAGTTAGGTTTGGTGTAGGCACAAGAGCAACTGGGTTGGTTTTAGTAATAAAATATAAGAAGAATTAGTGTAGGGACTAGTTGGGGGATGGGGGAGGGAGTACAAAGACTTAAGAAAGATGTGTTTGGCCTAAAGAGGAAGTATTCCAAAAATCCAAACAGACTCCAAATTTTATTGCACCTTTTCTAAAAAAACAAACAAACAAAACAAACGAAGAGGCTCATGAAACTGGAACTTGGGATCAAGAGAAAGAGACGGAGGAAAGCAATGGAGGGAGAGAGCCATGTGGATTCCAAGGCAAAACCTACTAGGTCAAACTGAGAAACAGGAGTGTCTGATAAGGGTCTGCCTTTCCTAATAAGAGGCTCTTCAAATATGTTAGAAACAGAAAGAGGCTCAAACATCATTGGTCAGGAGGCTCTGGGATGGAGGAAAATGAAGGCTGGCTGGCTGACTGAGTTCTTTGTCTCTAGTTTTGCCAATGAAGACTTTGGGGAGATCTTGCTCCCAGACTGCTTTTGAAGCAGCCAAATCTGAGATAGTTTGTCACATACAGCAGAGAAAATGCCCAGACTGTTCAGACAAACGGCTGGGACAGGATGGCCTCAGTCCTAGTGTTCAGGTGACATGGGACAAGGGTCAACACAAGCTGCTCATGAGTCATTGCCTTTGGGGCTGGACCTAGCAGACCAGCAACAGCCAGACCGTGTTTCCAAGAAGGGTTCCCAAGGAGACCTTAGGACCTGCATCTGCGAGAGTTGGTTAGGTCTGGGAGGGTGGCGTGCATCTAGCTCAGAAGTTATCCACCCCAAATCCAGGCCCTGGATTCCTGGAGTGCAGAAGTTTGTTACCACGTCACAGGTTCACTGTCCAATACAGTTTATGAATCTGGCCTTCCTTGACCCTTTAGTTTAGTTACTGGCTCAGACATTTTCCTTAGTCATTTCATTTTCCTTATTAGATACGGGCTTTTCCCTCAACAATTAAGCATCTCAAATTCCAAAATGAAAAAAATGAATCGATGGCTTTTCTGGGAGCATTGCTAAGCTTTCCCACATTATTTGCTTATTAAAAATTACTTCAGAAGATATTGATTTTTTGTGTTAAAAGTTAATTATTTCCAGAGTTTTAACCATAATCCACTTGGAGATTTCACACTAAATGATACACTGTTTATTGTGTTTTGTATTTTAAGACATCAAAATGTATATAAATAGTTCTTTGTTAATTGGGACCATCTTTCTTTTTAAAAGACTCTTTTGTTGTGGTTTAGGTGAAGGTTTACAAAGCAGATCTTCAGTTTTACCCTCAACAATTCACACACATTTTGTTTGAACTCATCCACTGTAATCCCGTCAATATAGCATCACTAATCCCACTTCCTCCCTGTGTTCCCTATTTCCATTCCCGCTTCTTTCCTAACCCCCTATCCGTGAGCAAATGCTACTCTCTGATCTTAAATGGCTGGTTATTCTAGTATGGGGTAAGTTCAGCTCCAGACCTGATGGGTGACTAAGAGTGATAGTCACTCTCTGACCAGTAAGCCTGGTCTTACAATGATTTTGAGTTCTGCTCCACATTTTTTCTCCCACTTTATTCAGGACCATCTGATGTGATTCTTGTGAGAGTGGTTGGCAGTGGTGGCCAGGCACGATCCAGTTCTTTTGGTCTCAGGGACAGGAAAACTGATGTTGTCCACTGGAGGCATTATTTCCATGTGACTTGCAATTTTTGTCATTCTTCTCTCTTCCTGATGGGGAGAGTCCAATATTTCCACCTTAGATGGGTGCTCGTGGGCTTTTAATGCCCTACTCACTCCTTGCCAAAATAGGATGTGGAACATTATCTTTGTGAACTACAATTGTATAAAAGAGTTTTAAAAGCTAAACACACATCATTCAACATTAAATTGATCTATAGGAATCATAGGTCACCAGGCCATATAAACATTAAATGCACTTGGCTGCTGACAGGTTAGAAGTTCAAGTCCACCCAGGGGTACTCTGATAGGTTTATGGTGATAACCTGGCCAATAGGAACAGTTTGATTGGAGAGCAAAGAGATCAATGGCCCACCCCTCTCTTTTTTGCTCTCTGGTGACTGGACCAACATGTGGCTGCTTTAGCTAGTGATCTGCCTCAACTTGGGAGCTACACTACCTGTTAGATAGCCAACCCGTGTATCATGTAGCTAGAGCTTAAGGTTCCTACGAGACCTGCTTCACCACGCTGCTGCTGTATACATCACTTGAGCTTGAGGCTGATGGATCCTGTTGTCTTGCATTTCTGGGGTTGGATATCTCATCCAGGTGTGCTTCGCTAAGTTTCTGAGTTGCTGACTGTTGGTGACCCACCCAGCTGCTTGCTGCCTGCGGCTGGGCTGCCTGCAATGCCCGAGGGAAGACTCAGCTGTCTGCTTCCTTGACCATGGACCCAGCAGCCCTAATGAGTTGAAGGACTTTAAGTACATTAACTGTTTCATGAGGTGAACTACTGTGAGTTGTACTGCTGTGTGGACTAATTAGCTATTATATTCCTCCATGCTGTATATAGTGCTGTATGTATGTGTATATATATATATATACCCTGTCTAACACAGGTACTTTGGAAGGAAGGTCTGAAGATTTACTTTTGAAAAATCAGTCATCAAAAGTCCTGGTACAGTTTTACTTCAGCATACATGGGGCTGTCGTTAGACAGAATTGACTCCAATTGTTTTTCTCTAGTGTACCAAAGCAAACACACAAACTAACCTCAAACTCACTGCCAATGAGTCAATTCTGACTTGTGGTGACCCTGTAGGGCAGGGCAGAACTGTCCCTGTGGGTTTCTGAGACTCTGTTTACTGTAGTGGAATGACCCCATTTTCTCCCAAGAAGAAATGGTGGTTTTGAACTGCTGACCTCACAGTTATCAGCCCAATGTATAACCACTATGCAAGTGAAGGGATCCTTTGCTAGCATATATAGGTCAAAAGGTCAATTTCACAGCTGATCATGGGGATGGCACAAAACTGGATAAACCTCCCTCCACTGTGCATGAAATTTCCCTGAGTTGGAGATGGCTGCTACTAACAGCAAACCTGGAGTAAAATATTTGAAGAGTATTATGGATTGAACTGTATAATGTTTGTTGTAAACAATCCCATTTAGGAATGAGTTTCCTTCATTATGTTAATGAGGACACATTAGTGTTGATTTTAAATAAATCTTTTCTAAGATATAAAAGAACATATAGAACAAGGCCTTGCACAAGTGGAGTTAGAAAAGGATGGACGCCATGCCAGCAAGCCACCTTGGTGGCCAAGGAGTGGGAGCCCAGAAGAGACAACAACCTTCCCCCAGAGCCCATCTGCACAGAGAGAAACCTTCCCCTAAGACCAGTGCCCTGATTCTGAATTTTAGCATCCTAAACCAGGAGAAAATAAATGTCTATTTGTTAAGGCCATCCACTTGTGGGTTTCATGTTATGTTAGCACTAGGTAACTAAGACTAAGCGGTTATAAAAATATGAAACTTGAGTTTCAGAATTCAGAAAACCTCATCACATTATATGGGCAAATAATGCTGCTCTGAGGGTGGAAAGGATGCCTGTGACAAGTGTCCTGAGGCCTGTCGCCTACCCTAGGAGCTGGTGTGCCGGTCACAGCTGAGGCATTCTACCTGGGTACTGACTCTAGCACGTCTCTCAGAAGAGAGCGAAATGGTCTCTCTGGTTGTAGAAGGATAACTCTTGCTAGGTGGTGTTAGAGTAGCCTTCTCGAGTTCTTCCGAATGAAAGGGGCTCACAGTGAGCCCTTAGAGTGAAGCTGCTGTCCCAGTGTGAGCAAGGTAAACTCATCTACAATCATGGGCATTGCTCTGTTAGGACAACTATCGATTTTTGAAGGAGCCCTGGAGACAGTGGGTTAGGAATCAGACTGCTAGCTGCAAGCAAGGCCAGCTGCCCGATTCTACCAGTCACTCTAAGGGAGAAAGACAAAGCTTTCTGCGCCAGTAAATAGCAACAGCCACATAAGCCCAAAGGGGCAGTTCCACTCTGGCTTATCTGACTGTTACGAGTTGGAATCAACTCAATGGCTCTGGGTTTGAGATTCATCACTGAGAGACACTTGTAGATTGTTCCCATTTTGTTACTCATGAGTAAGCTGCTTGGGCATCCATATACAAGTTTCTGGGTGGACATATGTCTCTATTCCTCATAGGTATAGGTCTACAAGTAGAATTGCTAGACCATAATGCTATCCTATTCTTTCTAGGAAAGCACTTACCAGACAAACTGTCTTTAGATTAACTATTTCCAGTCTCCACTGTGGACCCCAGCTATGAGGACAATGGGGTAGCTTAAGGAAGAAAAAGGGGTCCAGAGTCCCAACTCAAGGAAGTCTACATTAACAGACATGAAGAAGGGCGGGCTCTACTGATGCTGTAGAGAGGTAGGTTTCTATTTTGCCTCTTCATGGCTTACTCGATGATCTTGCGGTATATTAGTCCCTCCTTGGATACACAACTGTTCAATAAGGATATTAATTCTTAAGTTATAAATGTTCAAAATGTTCTGAGGATGTGCCAGACAAGATCTATTGCTACTTCTTGGCCCCTACTACATCCAGCCCTCAGGGCCAAGAGACTCGGCCAGCACACCAAACTCCTCTTGAGTTTGCCCAGGTCTGCTCATGCAAATCAGTCCTTGACCCTCATTCTCGAAGGCAAGAGTCAGAGGCAGCCTTGGGGAAGTGCTCGATGAATGTCTCTGAGGGGGATATATAAACATGTGGATAAGCCCGGGTGGGGGGCAATAGATCGAACCAGCTTGGAGAAAGGGAAGGCTAAGAACTGGACTCCCTAGGGGAGAGTGTCAGGAAGAGAGATGATGTCAAGGACAGAATATCATGCATGCCCTTGAGCTTTTCTAGGAAGTAACCCGGAAAGTGAGCGATGGGGCATTTCATCCTTGAGGATAAGAAGACCGCATGCCTCTGAGAGGAATGAGCCTTGTTTCCGGCATCGTGAGTTCTGTCCACGCTCGGCCATTGCCTTTCTCCTTTTACCTCAGCACGGGCCCCCTTTGCTTGTGCACCTCTGGGCCTCTTCATTTCAACAACACCGTTCATCTTTCTAAAGCTGGCTTTGCCCCAGGTTATTCAGATGACCCTAACCCCTGCAATCCGTTCCCTTTGGAAAAGTTCCAGACTCCCTGCTTGCTCCCTCTTAGGAACCTGCTGCTCTGGGTGGACTCTTCCATTGACCATATACCATGAGAATTCAACGCTTGGCATCTCTACCTGTAGTGCCACCTTCTTGGGATCTATCTCTTCATCACACCGCGTGCTTCCGAGGGACAAAACAAGCCACAGACTCCTCTGGCTTCCCTGCTCACCAGAGGTGGCCTTCAGAGGGCAACCTGCTTGTTTTCTATAACTCTCAGGACACTAGGTTTAATGTTTCAGGTGCTCATCTCTGCTCTCCATCATGGAATAAACGGTGTAAGAAAGAATCATGGTTTAAGTCATTTTCTACTGTATTAGTACATAATAGTTGTTCAATAAAAACTTCTTCTCACCCGATTAATTGTGGACTTTCCGCTAAAGACGCTGAAAGTAAAGAGGGCCAGAGAGTCCCTTGGTTCTACCAACCGTGGGCTTGAACTTCACATAAGAATGGAAGGAAGGATGGAGGGGCAGGTTTGTTCTTCTTTGGCTTCCACTTCAAGGGGGGGTGGTGTCTGAGTGGGTCTGGGTATAGTGGTCCCAGGGGGATGAGGGTAGAGAGTGGGTCTGGGTATAGCGGTCCCAGGGGGATGAGGGTAGAATGTTTCTGTTTTGTTGAGACCCAGACACTTGGAAGATGGAAACTCTCCTCATCTCATGACATGTTTCAGCTACGGCGGTACCCAATTTTAGTCGTTTTCAAACTGTGTGTAACCTGTACAACAGGGTCTCCAGATAATAGCTCCCTGGGTGCATACAGCGGAAGTTGAAAAGTTAAGGCCACTCTGGGGGAATCAGATGTGGAGGTCTCTGAATCCTGAAGCAGCCCTTTGCTTCCTCCCGATCCCTGCCTCTCAAGACCAGCACCAAGATCTGCAAATGCAGGCAGTCTCCAGAGCTGTCCTTGAGCCTCGGATTCAATGATGTGAGACCCTGCAACATTTGGGTGATGGTGTGGGAAATGAGGGGATGTTTGAAACATCCTGAGAAACAACCCCAAGTTGTTTCAATTGGCATTCAAATGCCACTAAAGACTTCAAGCTGACTAGTACTGATGCAAACCACAAGGTCAGCATCCTTGGGAGAAAGATGGGGCTCTCTACCCCAGAGTGATTGTCTTGGAAACTCACAGGGGCAGTTCGACCCTGTCCTATTGGGGTGCTATGAGTTGGCATCAACTTGATGGCACCAAGTGTATTTGTTGTTTGACAAAGGAGCAGTAGCACACAGGTGGATGCTATTTCTACGGAGATTTCTGTCTCAGGAGGTAACTTCCTCTGCTGAGAAGGCCCTGTTTAGTTACCAGGTCCCCCTTCTATTGGTGAAAACTCATTTCGTTGCACAAATATGCTTGAATTTTACATTAGGACGTCTGGCTCATTAAATATTTTTGGTGCGGTAACACTTCTGGTCAAAGTAGATTAAACAAATAAGCAATTAGTTTGGAGACTGAGTATGAATACAAAAGCAGAATTCATTATTTTTCTAATTGTTTTCCCCGATTGTGGACTTTGGCTTTCTGTTCGCACTCTCTCTGCACTTTGCCGGGAGATGTTCCACCTCTCTCCCCCTCCACCTCGGCATCACCTGGGACAGGGGACTCTCTGGAGGGTTTGGCATCAGCTCCACGGTGTGGCTTATTGACAGCTGAGCCTGGTCTGGGAGCTCAGTGGAGCGCAGGGGACAGAGGAAGTGAGGGCTTCAGGCTGCATCATCCCCACACCCGGGCAGGGAGCTGCAGGCCAGGCCTCCTGCCCCTTCACCCTGACCGTTTGGGGTCTAAGCCAAAGTGGGTGCAGTGAGGGTGACAGCTGACAGTGATTACAACAGAGGCTCTCAATCTGACAAGACCTCTGATGTGCTGGGGGGCAGCTGTTTGTTGATTGTGGTCACCCCCGGACCCCAGGGCGTGGTCCCCATTGGCATCACCTGGGCACTGCAGAATTTGGAGTCTTGCCCGAGGCCCACTGAATGAGGATGTCTCAGGGTGGGGCCCAGTAACCTGGCTAACCAGCTTCTGGAGGATCCTGATACAGCTCAAGTTTGAGAACAGCTGATCTAGAAATCAGAATATGAAACTCTGAAAGGACGTCAGGCATCCATCCAGTTTCTGTCCACACTTACCACTTCAAGATTGGAAGAGCGGGAAAGTGCCGTCCCCGAGCCCCCAGCAGGCTGGTGCAGAGCCAGAAGAGAGCCAGGCCTCTTTTTCCAGGGAAATGTGCTTTTTCCAGGCCTTTGATGCTCCCTCCTCCACTCACGAGGTCAGGCGATGGCAGTGCCCCAACCCCAGGCCCAGAAGTCTGAGTGTCTGGACTTAAGGCCCAGAGCACTTTCCTTAGAGTCTGGAAAGGCACAGCCCATGTACCGCTTGCTCAGGCAGAATTCTCTCTGGCCATGCTCAGCCGTGACTCACTCCTACACACACACCACACACACAAAGTCCTGGGCCTCCTTTCCTTGATCCAGTGTCCCCTACTCCACCATGGCCACCCCTGCCAAGCCCTGCTTCCAGCTGGTGGGTCAGTAGAAGTAAACTCCCCAGTATCTCTCCACTAACCTGCTCACTGAGCATTCCCTCCAGCCTTCTCTTAAAGGCAAACTGGCTTTGTCCTTAGGACATACCTTCTCTCAAGTTCTGGTGCATCATCATCCTGCACACCCCACCTCAGGGGCAGGCTGTGGGGTATGACCTCATTACCCATAGCCTGTGCCATGCCACTCCTCACCACCTCCCTGCACCCTGTGGAAAACGGGCTACCGTCCTCCACCTCTTGAGACCAAGCCTTCCCCGACTCACTGAAGACTCTGGTTCTGCCCCAGCCTTTCTCTTTCTCCGAACTTGTCCTTGTGTTCCTGACCTCAATATCTGCGTGAATCCCACATCCCACAGCCTGGCCCCTTGGGTACTACATGCCCCGGCTTGTCCTCTCCTGAAGTTACTCAAAACCACAGATTCCAGTATTCTGCTTTCTCGTTGCCATCTCAAAGATCTCAACCCAACGGTCCCTGGTCTCAGCTGGGCCTCTCGTGCCCAACACAACAGCCCTCTCTTTTATTCACATCCTTTTGATCCAGCTCAGCACCCCCCCCCCATTGGTTTAACTGTCAAGACGCGCTACACCCTTTCTCCTATTTCTGTACAGCATGCTGTTGTTATGAGATGATGTTCAGTTGGTTCTGACCCACTGTGACCCCATGTGGCAGAGCAGAACTGCCCCGTGGGGTTTCTTTGCTGTAAGTGGTATGGGAGCAGATCCCCTGGTCTTTGGTCGGTACAGGCCGTGGGAAGGTTCAAACAGCTAACCTTTTATCAGCCAAGAATGTAACCTTTGCGCCACCGGGCCTCTTGACCATGGTGTCCAGGTGGCAAACCTTAACCCACAATAGACTCAAGAACTGCGGCCAGGAGCTTCTCCCTTCCAACAGGCAAGCCCTCCTGAAATGCCCCACAACAGAGTGAATGCTTGGTGGATGTGTCCCCGCCTGCGCCGAATGTGGTTCTCAAGGCTTTCTGGAGATGCCGAAATCCTCTGGTCAATTCAATCTCCCAGCATCTGCAAAGACACTGTGCGTCCTTCCCATTCTCCTGAAGCCTTCCGTCTCGGTACTTCTCCTTCATGCTCATTAACCACCCTTACCTCCCCCCGGACGTCCAGGGACCACAGCCATGCCCGGGGACTCCCACTTCCACAAACTGCGCACTGACCAAACCAAGCCCGCCTGCTCTTAGCACAGCCACTGAGCACCGCTGGGAGCACTGACGGGGCATCGCCTGCGTGCTCAAAAACCACCAGCTCATTTCCTTGCTTGGGTTTCTTTGTTCTCTATCTATGCCAACTGCCTGAGACCAACCCCTCAAGGAAGCTACTCGTTAGGCGAGGTGGCAGTGCCCTCCCAGAGCACAGAGAAGTCTGCAGTGGTGACAAGGGGCCTGCCTTGTGTTCCTCAGGCAGCAAGCTGCTCAATGCAAACCTCCAAGAGCCCCACCTCCTTCACTGGGTGTCCCACCTGTCACCCAGCCTCAGGGCAGCTTCTGTGTCTGAACCCTCCCAGTGTCTCTAGTATGAAGGACTGTGCCTGCCCCTCAGCCCTCGGGGCTATCTCTCAAGGGCACTGCACAGCAGTCTCCACCCAGCCCTGCCCACACCCATCTTCTCACCACCTCCTTCCCTGGGGGCAAACCCATCCCCACAAACAAATACTCACCCATTGGCTTTATTATATGGTAAAGACTAGTCAGGACACCCTGTATCAGAGGGCACACCCACTGGGCACATGGTGACCATGATGAGGGGGACAGGGCCCTTTCTCTTCAGTAGCCCCAAGGCTATCAGGAAACACAGGCCTACTCCCTTGAAAAAAAACGTGCTCACAAAGAAGACCTCATCTCATCGTGTTGTCTTTATAATGAGGCCAATTTAAAGAGGAACCACCCGCCTATGTCACTCAGGCCTTCCTGTGAGGTAGGGGCAGGACTGGGCCCTTGTTTGTCCCACAGCTCTTGTAGAAGGATAAAACATCTGCCCAGAAAAGACGAAAACCCAAAGACAGAAAACATTTAGAAACAATATCTTTAAAGAAACAACATTCCAAAATCCTAGGTCTCCCTTCCTGAGCCGGTGTTCTGCAGCTGAGCTCCCAGGAGGAGGCTGACGTCAAGCAGGGCTGGGCAGCTTGCAAGAAGGCTCCCTGACATTGGGACATATGTGTGGTCCAGCACTGCCCTTATTTCCCCAGCACAGTGACTGGGGCTCTCCCCCCACCCCCAAACATCTTTCACATCCGCTCAGCGAAGATGTTAATTTTCTGAAATTAAACACTTAGCTTGATTACTGTTTTGTTAATTGCTGCATTCAAAAACCCCTGGTGCTCCTGCTTGTTGAGCACGATGTCGCTGTGAAAATGATGAGGCACCGCGTTGGTGTGCAGCTGGACACACAACAGCGCTGGAGTGCCACCCAGACGCCCCACCCCCACTGCGCCTGCTCAGCCAGCTGGGTCCTGCTTGTGGTAGAGCAGGAAGCCAGGTCATGGTGGAGTGTCTCTGACAGGGCCATGCTTTGGGGGACAGAGCACCCAGAAAGACTTGGATCTCTCATCAACATCTGGGAGACTGGCAGGGCCCAACTCCTTTTCCCACACCACGCCCACCCCTGCCTAGTGATGAAAAGACCACACAGAGAGCTCGCTCCGCAGTACCGCTTGCTGCCGCCTGGAAGGAAAGACTGCCCCATGCCTGCATTCAGTCCACACTGCGCAGATCCACTCACGAGTGCTTTCTGAGTCTCAGGCGCCTCGTTCAGTGGAGGTAGCGGCTTCATGGAGATGGACGAGCCAATAGGGCAGGTGTACACAGGGCACGTTCTCCTGATAAGAACAGTGTGCTCGTGGACCCAGCCAAACAGTCAGGCTCGGTGTGGACAGATCACTGGGGTCCCTCCTCTCTCTCACCCTTTAGCCAAGGCCACAAGGTAACCAGCAACTACCCTATCTCCCCCTGTTCTGTGAGGAGCGAGCGTGGTAAGGACCTCCTTTGGACTGGGAGGTGAGTCAAGCATTGTTAGATCCTCCCCGCCAGCAGTTCCATTTCTCACAGCACAAGATTCCTCTTGCAAGGCCTGGATCGAGATGGAGTGATAAGCAAAAGAGCTTCCTGGGTCCCCCGGGGGCCACTCTAGTCACACCAACAGCGATGCAAGGAGGGGCATTCCCAGCTGCCTCTGGAGCTGTGAGCAGAATCGCTGGCACAGGTATACTCCCATACCCACCCACCAGGCAGTTCACTTGAGCGAGCAATGCAAAGAGCTCACCCACTACACCGTCACTTTACAGCAAACCCCACCTCAAACCACATGTGCATGGGGTCGCAGGTGGTCTTCTGGAAAGGGAGGTTGTCACTGCAGTAAGGAAATGGTACTAAGAGCACAGTGGGGGTCCGAGGACCCTGGGTCTCTTCTCAGCTTAGCCCCCAGCTCATGGGGTGATTTTTCTGGGCCTCTGGACCTCAGTCTAGGCATGAGTGCCATGGAGGCTCCCGAGGGCTCGGCTATTGGTCTGTTGGTGTGGCTTCGGTGCCTCAGGGAAGGTTTGCTGAGTAAGTGAATGAATGCCATCCCCAAGAGCAGAACCCAGCGCTTCAGCATTCAGGAAGCCCTCCTAGGCCTGGTGCTGAAGGAATGAGTGCACTTCCAGAGTTGAATGCTGAAACAAGCAAGCATCGCTGGCTCCTCTCTGTTTTATCTTGAGCATCATTCAAATGTTCTTCCTTGGAGCCAGAGAATGATGACAGGTCTGTAGACCATGGGGACACATTCTGGATCCTCCCTCCCCGCCCCCGCCCATCACCAACTTAACACTTACACGTGTTGATCATACTATAGCGCTCTGATCCATAGGTTATTGGTTGGCTCACTTTTGGAGGTAGGTGACCAGGCTTGTCTCCCTAGTCTGTCTGAGTTGGGAAGCTCTGTTGAATCCCAAATCGCATGATAACAACATTCAACCCTCCACTGGCAGATGGGCGGTGGCCATGCATGGGGTGAATTGTTTGAGAACGGGCCTTTCCACATGGAAAATTCCATCATGGAACCAACACTGGCCCCACAACACGCATATACTACAATTCATGTACGCATGCCAAAGATATCCGGGAACGATCTATCAAGGTGTTCCTCCCTCGTGAAGCTGACTCTCCGCAGAGCCCACAGGCTGGTGACGGAGGTCAAGGCAGCAGTGCAGGACCCC
Source organism: Echinops telfairi (assembly GCF_000313985.2). Taxonomy (NCBI): domain Eukaryota; kingdom Metazoa; phylum Chordata; class Mammalia; order Afrosoricida; family Tenrecidae; genus Echinops; species Echinops telfairi. The sequence continues at coordinate 393,876 of NW_022111322.1, forward strand.
CAGCCTCCTTCCTGACCCAGACCACCAGCTCACACCCAGCTGCTGGCTGACATCTAGCACCTCCATGAAGTCACTTGAAAGTTCCTTGTCAACGTCAGGACTCAAGAAACAATAACCACCACTTTTCTAAAATGAACAACGAGAAGAAGACAATGAAATGACCTATGAGATGGAAGTAAGAACAGGGCGCAAGTCGTTCTTCACATCAGTGGGAGGTTTCCCTGAAGTCACAGCATCTTTGTGAAGTCCAGGCTCCATCTTGCGTCTGCTCAGGAGCGAGCTCAGCCCGCTCTTTCCCACGGGAACAGCTCTGAAGAATGAACTGGTCGGAGCATATGGATCTTAACATCCTGCATTTTTTCACAGGCAGGAGTGTAATATTTTTTTAATATTTAATTTTGAGATTTACATAATATCTTTCCTCCAAAGAGCTCAATATATTGCAATATCATAAAACTCTTTTTCATATTCAAAGATTATTCTTTATGCATGCAAATACTATATTTAACCAAGGAATAATGCAAATTAAGTGATGTATTCAGAGAAATTGGTGGGCTAGATAATTCTTTTGTAGGAAAAGTAGTGTATCTGAGTGACTTTAATTTTCTAAGAACTTCAAATACAGCCTGAAAAAATGGACAAACCTTAGGGCTTTGTGACAATTCACAGATGTCGTACAGTATGTTAAAAAATAAGGTTAGGCAATGGATTGTGTCTGTGTTGTGTGCCTACTGAATATGTTAGTCTTCCACATTCAATTGGCACAGCAGGCCATACATGAACTGTGTGTGATACAAATGGCAGATGTAAATAGTGTGGGCGGGCTCAGGAAAGTAAAGAAGAAACATATGACGAGAAGACAGGCGAGTTCCTCCGAGTGGCAGGATCCCTCTGTGCCAGGTAGGCAGGTTCTGGGCTCCAGTCCCATCCTTATCACTAAATCCCTGGGACCCAAACACTGTCGTCTTTCTTTCTGGTACCTGCTCCTCCTGGTGCAGACAGACAACCCATCCGCTCTGTTACTGATCTGCTGTGGATAATTTTAATCTCCAGCAGCCTAGGAGGGAGGAGGCCAACAAACTGCTCTCTGGCTCAGGACAGATTCTCAGACATGATGCTAATCTCCCAGTTCATTCACGGAGGAGAGAATGGTTTTCCATCCCCTGCCTCATTGGCTTGTCACCACAGCACTAAGAAGCAGATGTTGGTACCCCCGTTTGACAGGGCAGAAACCGAGGGGGCACAGTGGTGAAGAGATGTTGCATTAGCCACCTGGCTGGTGAGGAGTGGAACAACAACACGGGGTCGCTATGAGTCAGCATTGACCCTCATGGCAGTGTGTTTGGTTTGGGTTTGTCAATACTTTAAAACTGGGTAATCAGCTTCTGTGAGCTGGCAGCCCTGGGCAGGGGAGCACACATTGTGCCTTACACACCCCCACCCCATGATCTGCAGTTCACACCACCTGGGACTGCTTCAGCCCGACCCTGGCTCTGCCCTTACTGCCCTGCCTGGCTCCATGGCCTTTGAGTTTTTTCCCTCCGGATGCCAGAGCCACTGGCTTTATTTCATCTCGCTACTAGTTGATTTTATAGATGTGCTGGTCTTATCCGTGTCTTGTTATTTCCCCCCCAAGATTTCCTCGGAGGCCCCCTTTCCCAACTCTGACACTCAGTGTCTAGTTGGCAGAAGAGAGAAGGAGAGTTTGTCATTCACTTAATTCTCTCTGACAGCCAGATGATCCGGCCATCAGTCTGAATCTGGGGCCAGATGCGGAGAGTGACTGCGGGAGTTAGTGGTGAGAACCACCTCTCTGCAGATAGCTTGGCCGCTGGAACAGAGAGTTCCACCTGATCCGCTCTATTTTCAACTCAGGGCAGCTGTATTGAGTGCAAGGATGCCTCCCTGCAGACCTCACGTAACTCTGAACTTGCATAATTCATGGCCAAGCCTGATCAAAGATGACGGACAGTTTCTTTTCCCCTGACAGCTAAAGTGGCCCTGCTATATGGCAATAGATTAGAGAGAGCTTACAACTCACACCACCCACAATAATGTGATTTTTGATGAGGCTGAGGAGAAAATGGCTTCAGACCCGAGTCTGAAGCCCAGGTTAGTCATTTAATAGCTGTGAGATGCTGAACCAATTCTGAAAACACGCTGACCCGTTTCTTCACCTGACCCATCTCATCTCTGGAGAGAACTTGGCAGAGGCTGGGTACACTGGAAGTGCTCAAAACTGGGGGTTGTTTATAGATTGGAGAATGACCAATCCTGATACTCTCCAAGTGGAACACGATCCTTGCATATCTGTGACGAGGTACTAAGCAAACTGATCAGTCTCAGAAGAAGTATGACCAGAGCGCTCCTTAGAGGCCAGGATGATGAGACTTTGTCTTACATACTTTGGACATGTTGTCAGGAGAGACCCGTCCCTGGAGAAGGACATCATGTTTGGTAAAGGGGAGGGGCAGTGAAAACGAGGTGGGTTGACACAGTGGCCACAATGGGCTCCGCGACAGGAACCATTGTGTGGATGGCGCGGGACCGGGCAGTGTTTTGTTCTCTTGTGCACGGGGTTTCTGGGGCCAGAGCCGACAGCTAACAGCAACATGCCCCAGGCTGGGGTTGCAATAGAGAAACACAGAGGCCGTCTCAACCTCAGGACTCCCACAGACCCTGTGTGATACAGTCCTGCCAATGCCAGAGTACAGAACTAGACCGACTATCCCCGAATGACCAAAATGACACAGTCTCCCAAGGTCTCTTCTTAGATCTCAGCCCTTGGGGTCAAGAGAAATCTACCAATGATCTTGTCTGATGGACTGGTGCCAACCATACCCTTATCCTGTTGGATATCCACATAAGCCCAGAAGAGCTGCCTGTAACCATCGGTCAGGGCTCATGAGAGCAGCACAAGGGGGCATCAGTGTGGCATCTCTGGGAAACCCCGAGAAAGAAGAGCATGACAATTAGTAAAAACTGTACACCCAGCCACAGACGTGGCCTACAGGCCCTAGACAAAGGAAGAACCAGCCCATTGTACTGAGCAGTTTCCCAGGGTGGAGTCTGCTGTCCACTGTGTGGCCGATCAGGTGCACAAGCACTGGGCAGCCAAGTTAATCAGCCCTTTTCTCTCATGGACTCTCACATACATTGTCAGAATCCAATTCAGCTTGGAGTCAATTTGTTCTCTCTCTCTCTCTCTCTGTCAAACACACACACACCATGCAAATACTATATTTAACCAAGGAATAATGCAAATTAAGTGATGTATTCAGAGAAATTGGTGGGCTAGATAATTCTTTTGTAGGAAAAGTAGTGTATCTGAGTGACTTTAATTTTCTAAGAACTTCAAATACAGCCTGAAAAAATGGACAAACCTTAGGGCTTTGTGACAATTCACAGATGTCGTACAGTATGTTAAAAAATAAGGTTAGGCAATGGATTGTGTCTGTGTTGTGTGCCTACTGAATATGTTAGTCTTCCACATTCAATTGGCACAGCAGGCCATACATGAACTGTGTGTGATACAAATGGCAGATGTAAATAGTGTGGGCGGGCTCAGGAAAGTAAAGAAGAAACATATGACGAGAAGACAGGCGAGTTCCTCCGAGTGGCAGGATCCCTCTGTGCCAGGTAGGCAGGTTCTGGGCTCCAGTCCCATCCTTATCACTAAATCCCTGGGACCCAAACACTGTCGTCTTTCTTTCTGGTACCTGCTCCTCCTGGTGCAGACAGACAACCCATCCGCTCTGTTACTGATCTGCTGTGGATAATTTTAATCTC
>NW_022111322.1:397764-408938 GCF_000313985.2 Echinops telfairi
ACACACACACACACACACACACACACACACACACACACCCCTCCTAATTTCATCCCATCTCAGAGGCAAGTAAAAGCTTTGTTTGGCTCCCTACAGTGTCAGAAAAAATTGTGGAAAGGTAAAAGAGATGATATACTGTCTACCCCTCCTCCGAGCAGGATGGCATTGGCTGGCTCTATTGAAATGTCCCTCCATAATCCCAAACAAAACAAAACAAATCTAAACTCATTGCCATTGAGTTGTCAATGCCAATTCATAGCAACCCTATAGGGCAGAGTAGAGCTGTCCTGTGGGCAGTTTCTGAGCCTGTAACTGTTTACGAGAATAGAGGCCTCATCTTTCTCCCACAAAGTGGCTGGTGGTTTCGAACTGCTGGCCTCATGGTTATCAGGCCAACTCATAATCCATTATACTACCAGGGCTCTAAAACATAGAGGCTGCCCATCCACTAGGGCTGGGAACAGGGAGTCAGAGATAGAGGGGATGTCCTGCAAAGATTCTCCAAAGCCCTCTAAGCCACTGCCTTCTTACCTAAAAGCTGCAGAACATAGTTTTCAAGTCACAGGGTAATTACAGGGATCAAATAAGCCAATATATTCCAAAATGGTGGGTAAGGTCAAATGAAACACAAATTTTAGGTATTATAATAATAACAACAATCACTTACCTATTCCTCAACCAGGACCCACCCATTGGTCCCCAGCGATTTCACAAAATTCGGGCAGTTCCAGGCACAGAAAGTAGACACATACTGATTGACTTAATGATTGGTTTCACAATCAGCTCTTGATGAAACTCTAACTCAATCATTTATCCTACTCCTACCTCAAACAATAGGGCAGTTGTGCATGAGGACAACCCCGGGCAGTCACATCAAGGGAGTTGGCCTGTGCCTCCCCGGGAGTAGAAGGGATGAAGGAGCATCCTCGGAAGAAGACAGACACGGCAGGAGCTCTTGGTGCTATCTGGGTGCATTTGCCTCGTCTCTAATGGATCTTAGTCACTATGGTTGTTGAGACAAGCACAGTTTAGCCTTTCTCCCATTTTTATAAGAAGAGGGTGTTCATGTTTCTAAACAATTGATTGAAAGTGATCCATGCTCATATATTCATTTACCAAACTCATGTGACAGAATCCTGTTCCCCACAGTAGGGGCTACCGGCCAACTGGGTATTTTCTGAGTAACAGTCATGTGCTACCACCGAGAAACAGATGGATCCTGGGCTCATGGACTGTCACCTTCAGACACGGACACTCCAGAATCGCAAAAGAGAAATCATAGATGGGAGGCTGGCCATACAAATCCAGGGAAGATCAGAAATAAAGGAGCTGTGAGTTGAGGAGAACAAAGGGTAAGAGAAATGTGTTCTTGGAGGAATAAATAGGTGAGGTTAAAAACAAATATTGTGGATGTTGGCTATATAGGGACCCTTGCCTGAGGCCTGGTCCCTTGGGCTTGCTGCAACCTGGGAAAGTACAGATGGCTAGACAAGCAGCTGGACAGGTTTGGGAATAACAGGGGAAGGGAAGGGAGGAGCAGAAAGAAAAGTCGACCGATCTCAGTGGCAGGTTTGTTAGCACATGCTTACAGCAAGAGAAAAGACAGCCAAGCCCAGCGTAACATAACAGCCTGCAGAATTGTTATTCCCAGAAGCTGGAGCACTGAAATATTTCCGCCAGTTTTCTGCCTTAAACTCTCCAAGGAAAGCACTGCTAACAAAGGCTGTGCATGTTACATGCGCAATGTAATGCAGAAATTACCATTCTCTTTTCTTTGGGCAAGACAGACTGTCACAACCTTTGTCTCCATGGCACCAGGCTGTGGTCACCAGCTGGATGCTTCCACATTTCCACTCATATGTTTTCTCACTACACACGTATGCATGTAAACACGTGACCATACACATACATACAAACATGCACACAGGAACACACACACGCTCACAGCAACAACGCAGCCATCTGGACAGCCATGCACTCAGACAACACCTTTTTTTCTTCTCAGTTCTGACAGCTTAAGCCCAAGAATCATCTGCCATCAAAGATGCCTGGTAGTCAAACAGGCAGAAAGAGTCTGAGGATAGGGAGGTTGGGGAGCAGAAAAGGGGAGAGCAGGGAAGAGGAGTTTAAGAAGCAGGGGAGGGGTGCACAGAAAAAGAGCAGAGGGAGAGAAATGCTTGGATACTGCTAGTCCACTAGCGCTCTGGCCATTTAGAATCTGTTGATTAGAAAAATCCATAATTCCAAATAAGATGATGGGCCATTGCCTGTGACCCCCATTGCCAGTAGACAGAATGTCACCTCTCCTCTCCCACCTTGTACCTCCTAGCCACCCCACCCCCTCCCAGGGGAGGGACTGCGCATTTCTCTAGCTCCCTTGATATTTACCACAATATGGACTGCATACAGTGCTCAGAATAGACCACTTTATAGGCTTGTCCTTTACATGTTGTAAATCCTTCAGTTAATGAGTCCTGGAGGAAACAGGAATCCTACTACTACCGTATCCTTCATAGTGTCTAATCCACAGCTTGGCACACAGTAACTGCTCCTTAATGAGGAATGAGTAAATAAATAAGTGAGGGAGGGAGTGCATGGGTGGACTGGTTAAATAGATATAAAAAAAATGGTTTGTTGTAAGAGAGGTGAAAAGTAATCAAGATTAGAAGGGTAAGGGATGCAGAAATAAAGAGGAGGGAGGAAAATGTGTTCTGATATGTGCATGGCCAGGGGACACGCCGGCTATCAGGAGTGATCCATTGCCACCTATCTGAGGTCCCTGGAACAGTGTAGCCTTTGTCTGAGCAAGCTATAAAGTACAGTGCCTTCCTGAATTACATGGGTTTAATTGAAAAATAATCTATGAAGGTATTACTGGCTTTATCATAGGATTTCTGGGAAGCTTCTGTCATGGGTTTTCTATTAAAATTGCCTTTGTTTCTGTTCTCAAGGTCTTTCAGTACTCCCACTGCCATACCTATCTCTCCATTCATCCGTCTATCCACCCACTTTCATTCATCCATCTACTTGTCTGTCCATCTGTCCACTCATCAGTCCAACCATCCATCCACTCACTCATCCATTCATCCACCTACTTTTGTGTTCATCCATCAAGTCACCTGTCTGTCCATCCACCCATACACTGATCTCATTCTAATCCTCATCTACTCCTCTATCCATTCATCCACTCATGTGTCCATAAACCCACCCACCCATAAACTTGTCTGTTCATACATCTATCCTTTCATAAGTATTTGTTGATCCTCGACTGCATGACCACCAGAGTTCTACTCTGGCTTGCTTCTGTGTTGCTTCGGTGCCGTATCCGGCACCCAGACTACACTTGTCTGCCACATGACAGGAAGAGGCCAAGGCCTGACCCTTTGTTTCTAGGAGGACATCCCATCCGAGGGCAGAGCAGCAGGATGGGTCTGGCTGCACCAAGATGGACAACGAGTTAGCCATACAAACAACAGACTCACCAGCTTGGTTTGTGGTGATGTTGACAGAGACGTGCTGTGGGGGGAAGGGACTCTTGCCGGAGACTCCGTTGACAGCCTGGATGTCAAAGGTGTAAGGCGTGTGAGCCCACAGGCTGCTGATGGAGACCCGGCACTGGGTCAGGCCCAGCTGTCTGGGCAAAAACTCCACGTTGTCATCACAGCGGGAGCAGCTCCGGCGGTCTGCCCGGCACTTTTTGCAGATGATGTTGTAAGTCACATCATCCCGCCCACCTGTCTCCCGCGGAGGATGCCACTCCAGAATGATGGAGGTCTCATTGACGATGGAGATGACGTTGCGGGGGCCTGAGGGGACACCTGTGGGGGACAAAAGACAGTGCAGTGAGCCTGGGCAGAAGCTCCCTTGCCCAGGATCTCTCGCTGAGCCTTTGCTGTATTCCCACCCTCCTCACCTGACCTCCCCTCCCCTCCCCTCCCCTCCCCTCCCTCAAACATAGATCTCCTTGGTCCCATCTCTGCCAAGGAAAAGATGATAACCTGTCCCAAGTTCCCTTTTCAATTGACCTGTTTTCGATCACATGCACCCAAGGATCTGTGAAGTCCAAGTCCTGACTTTGCAGCTCTCTGGCTGTGTTTGGCCACAGCATGGCAGTTAAGGGCATGGGCTCTGGAGCCAGGCTGCTGGACTGAAGTTTTGGGTCCCTCCCTCACTCGCTAGTTTAGCTAGGGATGACACATACATACAAACCTCTCTGTGCCTCAGTTATTTTATCGGAGAAATGGAGATAATACCAATTACTATGTGAGGATTTTTTAATAAGATAAAATCTATGAACAGCGAATTAAAAAATCCCATGTAGAGAAAACACGACATAATCAGTTGTCCAATGAATGAAAATGAGTTTGTGCTTGAGTGTCTGAAGGTGTCCGGGAGCGGACTGAAAAACGGTTACTATCAAATCTACCCAGACTCACATGAACCCGGGTGTGTCGGGGTAGAACTGTGCTGGATGTGGGGCAGTGGATCACTGGACCTTCCTTCCAAGGTGCCCTCGGTTGGCTCCAAACCTCAACCTTTTCATTCGCAGCTGAGAGCTTTCACCCAGGGTTCCTGGAGCAGGCGATCTCCAGGACTGTGTGTTCCCAGAGACCAACTAGCACAACCATCTTTTTGGTTCTTGAAGCCCTGTCACCTTCAGCAGTACAGTGGAGCTCAGCTCTCTCAGCGGGCTGTTCCTCTCGCCACACTCTGATCCCAGCTCATAAAACCTGAAATTTCCCTTTCCTTAGAAGTGATTGGGGATCAATGCACACCCTTCTCCTCAGTTCCCCTCTCCTTCTCAGTGCTTCAAAGAGCAGTTGAAGGTGACCGCTGAGACCAGGAGAGGACACAAGGGTGAGGGTGACTGCCAGCAACGTCTGTGTGCAGCCTTCCATGCTTGACCCTGCCTTGTACCAAACTCCCCAAGCAGTTCGCGACTCCTGGTTACGGAGGCAGATGGAGGGAGAGAGGATGTGTGGGCTGGTGGTTAGAACAAATCAAAAGACTCTTTGATTCTCAGAACTAAGACAAACCTACCAAGCCACCTCTATTAACACGTGAATGAAAATAAGTAGTTTGTACTGAGCCCCTACTGGATTCCAAGGCTTCAAATGTCCCATAGTCAAGGTTGTTCATGCTGGCACCTGAGCAAAGTCTCCCACAATGTTAGGTCATTGTGATGCACACAAAGTAGCAGGGGTGAGTCTGGCAGAGCACACGGCAAGGGGGAAATGTCCACTGCAGCAGCTTCGGTGTCCGAAGACGAGGGGCAGGGTGCGGCAGGGTGCATTCCAGCACTCTGCTAGCGGCTCTGCACACATTACTTCACGGATCCCCCAAGAATCCGACCCAGAGATGCAATTATTCACTCAATTTCACAGAAAAGGAAACTGGAGCTTAGCAAGAGGGCTGGCTCTCCATCACGTGGACCCTAAGAACTAAAGCCAGCGTGGAAATGAACACTCACCTGGGTGAAGCCATTCTGGACCCGAGCCTGCTTCTGCTGGCTAGTGAACCTGGCCATTGTCTAAAGAGGGGTCCTAGCAAAGGACAGAGGTCCTTGGATGGCGCGAATGGTTTGAGCCGGAAGACGAACGTAAAGACTAGCCGGTGGAACCCCAAGGAGCTGCAAGGCGCTGCCCAACAAACCCTTTGTGGTCGCTGCCCCAGAAAGGCCTGCCTACAAGACCCTTCCCAGCAGCTCCAGCTGTCCTCTGGGAGCACCAGGGGTGCAAACCAACTTACAGGCTCCCCACACACAGCAAAAGGGCTCCCAGCAGCTCCCGCCATGTGGGCAGGTCCCGCCATGTGGGCAGCTCAGCCCCACCCCACTGGGCTGCAAAGGACCTGGTGATCTGCTCTCCTGACATTCACGGCCAAGACAGCGTTGAGCAGAAATTCCATCCTGGAACGCACAGGCTCAACATGAGTCCGAATCGACTCAGTGGCACCGGGGTCTTTTTTGGAGTTGTTTTCCATTTCCTAAGGGAAAGACCCCCGCTTTACATTTCTATATTGCTCTAAGGGGGGCCTCGGCGGTCTGAGCAGAATGGCCGCTCTGAGCAGACTTTCCCTTGCCTATCCACCAGCCCGGATCACCATGTCCAGGAGGAGACCGCTCCTCGCTGCTGCACATCGCTGCATGGCTGCTGCTGTCAGGACACAAAGGCTGGAATGTTTTGTTGCGAAACTGTATAAGGCTGTCTTTCTTAGGAGGGTGAAATGTTGCTGCATTAATGACCACTGTGCAGGGGGTGGAGGGGGTTCAGATTAAGCCCGACACCCTCCTTTCCCAGTTCACAGCCACAGCCTCCCCAGCTGGACCACTGAAGATCCTCGATGTTTGACTGATGGAAACAAATCTTTCCCAGAAATCCCCCTTCAGACGGCGGTCTGCAGGAGCAGCCGCTCCGCTCCGGAGAGTAATGTATTCAGAATTCACACACGTGACCATCGCCAGCTGAACAGGGACATGTGTAAAGTGGTTCATGCTGGAGACAGGAATCAAATGCCAACACACAAAATGAGGGAATAACAACAAGGTCGGGGGGCACCAGGGAAGGAATCTGTGTTGAATCAGTCAGCAGCAAGCAGCCAGAGCAGAAAGCAAATACTAAAGCGGCTTCTATTGAAATATGAAAGAAAATCAGTACTGTACTCTATAAAGTCCATTAGGCCTGAGCGAGAGGACAACTTCCATGAACGTTTGCAACGGGGCAGAATTCATGAGACAGTTTTCCTTAAGTCTTGCAAACAGCGCTCAAGAACTCCCCACCCATCTGCGCAGGGGAAACCATCAGTCTCTTTCAATCAGTAGCGGGAGGGTAATCAGCTCTGCCCCAGACCCACTGCATGCCATACAATTCCTTAACATCCACAGAGTTCAATGTCTGCCTCGGATGCATTTGTTTGCTTCGGACAGATGAGGCTCAGAAGCAGCCTAGCTCGAAGCAGCCAAGACCACGGCTGCTGGTTGCGATTCTGCAGAAGAAAACCTAGCATTGCTCAGGGACGACTGCTTTTCAGACGCACAACAAAGATGGGCATGGAGTCCTTGCTCTATGCTGGGCAGGAAAGTGTTCGCTGCTGTTGGGTCGGCCCCACACACAGTGGAAGGAACCTGACTCCGCACCGTCCCCACGATCAATGGTGGATTAGACCTTTGCCATCTAGAAGGTGTTCACTGGTTAATTCCAAAAGTAGATGATCAGGCCCTTCGTCTGAATGCATTTTAACCTGAATACTCCACAGAGGGCAGTGGAGGCTCGGTGGTGGAATGTTCCCTGTCAGTGAGGGAGACAGGTTGAACTCTGGACATCCCTCAGGTGTAGCCATCATCCCCCATCTGTCAGTGAGGGCTTGTGTGTTGCTATGATGTCGAACAGTGTGCAGTGCACATTTTAATAACAGTGCCTTCCTGTATGCTGAGGACATCCTGAGGTTGTCAGTCAGAGGGCAGCCCTGCACAGAGCAGTAGAGATGAGGAGAGACTAGCCTCACCTCCCTCCCAGAATCTCCCCTCATCCTGGAGCTCATATTCTCAATATATATATATATATATGTTGCCATCATTAAAAATACACACATGTTCACCCGGCATCTCTCTATTGTGCGTCTTCTCTTCTTGACTCTCCAGCTGAGCTTTTCCAAGTAGAATCCTCTCCTTGCCATCTCTACTCTCCCCGGCTCCTGCAAGGGCTCCCTGACTTCATTCTCCTGACTCCATCAAGGCTGCTTCCTTTTGACAAATCCAGGGGACACAATTGAATCCTTATCTCCCTTGACACCTGTGCAGTCACCCAACCAGACCCCGGGAGCCGCGTCTTCTTTATCCCCTCATGCCGTCTATCACCGCAGTCTGTCAGCTCCATCTCCTTTCTCTCAGTGGCTGGCTCTCCTTCTTGTGAATCCCACAGACACTGCCTCAGGACTTTGGGGCTCATTCCTGGACCCCCGCCCTATTGCAAACGTCTTCGAATGAAGCCTGCAACATCACTTTTGCGTCTCTCCACTCTCTTCTGCCAGAGTTGAGTCCAACAATGCACGCGGGATCTCAGCATCTCTTGACTCAAACATTCCTGACGGCCAGTCGCACAAAAGGTTTACACGCTTTCCCTGTGAGCTGGCAGCTCTTGATCTCATCCCTGGACATGTGTTTCTCATTCCTCCTGTGCAGTCAACACAAGCACTCCAGTGGTTCCCAGTGCACACACCCTCTGGGTTTCCCTAAGCCCATCTTGGTATGAAGGGGTTTCAAAAAGGAGGAAACAGAATAAAAAGATAACGGGACTTCTCGATGAACGTTCTGAGGCCTCTTCACATGCATGATCCAGGCTTGAAGGAACTCTGGTGAAGAAATTGTTCTCCTGCCCACTGAAAAGTGGTGGCCATCTGAATCCATCCAGCAGCTCGGCGAGAGGAAGACCTGGCAATCGCGGCCACAACGATGACGTTGTAGAATGTACACGCCATTCCAATGCAAACAAAGGGAAAGGAGGGGGAACACAGAGAGGGAGAGAAGGGGGGAAAGAGGGAGACGGTGGCACTGGCAGAGCATGGCACTGATGCACCCAAGGGGAGGATATTGGTTATGTCTCCACAGAAAAGGGAGTGTGCGTGCAGACCCCACTATGGCACACCAAACCTCGAGGGCAATGTAACCACATGGAGCAACTCATGAACAGAGAGGGTTACGGGGCCAGCCCCAATCAGAGCCAAACTGACTCCTCACCTAGAAGTATGTGCTACAGAGGGCACTACTAAACCTACAGGTTGGAGAGAGGGGCCGATCTGCCACACCCTTACAGAAGCACACCAAGAAGGAAAAAGAGAGAGCCTGGCATTAGACACCTATACTGGCACACCAAGCCCTGAGGACGACAGCCCTGCACGGAGCTGAGACACAGAGGGCTGTAGGGCCGACAACAGCTGGAGACATGCTGTCCAGAGACACACAGCAGGGAGTGAGTCCAGTCTAACCCACCCCTCACCCCCCAGTGGGGAAAACCAAGAAGGGAACATAACATTAGCAACGGGAGCAAAGCTAAGCCACAAAAGCCCCGAGGAGCTCCCTAAATAGACTTCAGGAAGGGCAGGTCCCAGAGCCCCCCCAGGACCGGTGAAAATAGTCATAAAGGTTGGTAGACAGATCTGGAATTTTGTATGATTTTTTCCTCTTTTTTTCTTGTTATTTTTGATTTTTCTCTTTTTATTCAATTTTTTATTTTGTCTCTGTTATTGTTGGTTTGCCTACCAATATAAGATAAGCGTGGGAAGCAAGCCCGAGGAGAGAGCCACGGGACCGACAGTTCTGGAGGGACCTGTGGGGAGGAAGAGACAGGGGAAAGGAGTGGTGAACAAGCAATGTTATAGACAGGGGAACCACTAGGGAATTAAAAGCAACAATGAGGAAGACAGTCGGTTCCAGTGGTGTCAGAGCAGCAGCAATCTAGTTGAGAGGAATTAGTAAGAGGTGGAAGAAGGGCAAGCATAATAGTGGGACAGGAGGACGGTGAAAGGAAACAGGAAAGCTCTAGAAAGCACAGCTATGGAAAGAGGTATACACATAGGTGTGCACTTATGTGAGTATATTAATTCATAAAAATAGAGGTGCTGGGCTATGCACAGACATTTATGGCAATACATTGAGGAAGTGGATGGACTTTGGGCCTCTGCTCAAACCCTCCCTGAACACAAGAACACTTTATTCTAACAAGCTGGCATTCTGTGATGCTCACCCTCCCGGCAAGATCACTGAAGACAAAATGGGTGCAAAAGCAAATATGGTGAAGAAAGCTGATGGTGCCCAGCTATCAAAAGATAGAGCATCTGGGGTCTTAATGGCTTCAAGTTAAACAAACGGCCATCTAGCTGAGAAGCAAACCCACATGGAAGAAACACACCAGCCTGTGTGATCGTGAGGTGTCACGGAATCAGAGAAAAGGCACCAGAAGACCCAAAACAAACAAACAAACAAACAAACAAACAACCCCACCATATTGTTGAGAACAAGGGGGCTCAGAGCAGAGACCCTAAACCCATCTGTAGATCAGTGGACATCCCCTCACAGCAGGGAATGAGTCAGCCAGGGCGCAGTATAGCACTGACGAAACACAGAGCATTCTTCTGGTTCCTTGAGGCCTCCTCACCCCCCATTATCATGACCCCAGTCCTGCCTTTCAGTTCTGGCTACATTAGAGCATGTGCACTGGTACAGATAAGAGCTCACGACACACAGAATCCAGGTCAGATAAACCCCTCAGGAACAAACATGTGAATAGCGCTACCAAGAGGGTGGGGGAAGGTGGGAGGAGGAGGGGAGTGAGGGGGAACCAATCTACCAATCTCCATGATCGACGCATAACGTGGGTGAAGGGAGACAGCAGTCAGTGTAAGATATGAAACAATAATCATTTATAATTTATCAAGGGGTCACGAGGAAGGGAGAGTGGGAGGGGAACAAAAAGAGGAGCGGATACCAAGGGCTCATATTGAAAGTAAATGTTTAGAAAATTATCATGGCAACATATGTGCTTGATACAATTGATGTATGGAATGTTGTAAGAGCTGTAAGCGCCCCAGCGAAATGATTTTTTAAAAAAATATGACATCCTAGGAAACAGTAATGAGAAGTTCTGTTCTATGACATGTGGCTGCCATGTGACATGAGTCGAAACAGACTCGGCAGGCCCCAACACCAAGAGCAACCCAGACTCCACATCAACACCGTATTGGGAAAACTGTTTGGAGCACGAGCGAAGATGTTCTGATAAAGGCGCACCAGGAAAGAGCGATTTCGAGAAAAGCCTTTCATGTTGGCAAAGCAGCACCAAACCACACTCACCGCCGTCAAGCCATCCCAATTCACAGTGGCCTCCGGCAGGGTTTCCGACCGTTGACCTTTGCGGGAGCAGACAGCCTCATCTTGTCTCCCACAGAGCAGCTGGTGGTTTTGACCCACCAACTTTGTGGTTAGCAATCCAACGTGTATCCCACAATACCCCTCAGAAGGGGCCAGAAAAAATAGGAGACTCTCTCACTGAGGTGGGCTGACAGACCAGGCACAGCGGTGGCCTCACCAGGGTCATGAAGATGTTTGTCACCAAGAGTTGGCGCCAGCTCACAGAAACCAATGGCAACATGGATATCTTTTGTTTTATTTTTATTTTTTT
>NW_022111322.1:411268-419341 GCF_000313985.2 Echinops telfairi
GCAAACATCAGTGGCTAGGAGTAGAAGCAGAACCTCTGCATCTCTGGGTTGCTCCTGTAGTTAAGACTGATTTAATTCACTCCCTTCTTCTTGGGGCAGAGACTGTGCAGAGTCGTGAGGCTAAAAGTCGTGAGGATACAGAAGTGATAGCCTATGATTTGAGGAGTCAGGTGGTTATTAATGAGTCAAGACTCCATACTCATGGAGTTCCGGGAACTGTGAATCCATACAATGAAGGACCAAAGTCAATGATTCAAACAAGAAAGCTTTGGCAAGAGATAGGATCAGGGCATACGGATACAGTTAAACACGAAGGCTGGGCTTCCTGCCCACCGGTGGGAAAACCACATCGGAGGCAGTCTACCCCAATCTGTACACTCTAGACAACTTGGTTCCTAAGACCACATCTAGAAAGGGGGAGAAACGCAGACCTGGGCATAGGTCTGTGTCTCAGAATGGGCCCAGCTCTATAAAGTCCCATCCATACCCCTTTTATTACTTCCTGGGCTCACAACTCCAGAGCACAGCTGCACCTCTGCTTCCTGGTCTCCCAAGAGATGGTCTGGCTTTGACATGCTATCTAGTCTGGCTTGTCCTTCCCACATCGACTTGACCCTGACATTCATCTTCTCACGCTACGTCCTGCCCTGTGGGCAAGGAAAACTCTCCTTTACACATAGAGTAAGTGGTGCGTTCTACAAAGCTCTCCTCACAGAGAAAGGTTGAGATGCTCTACAATGGACCAGGTAGGACACTGCTACCCAGGAGTCCTCCATATCTCAGGTCAAAAAGATGCAATGATGTAGTGTTCTTACGGATGGGAAGAGTCAAGAGTGTACGGTAGAAAAACTGAGTGTATGCTTCAATATAGGACGAAGGTTAAGAAAGGACAGAGAAGAGGGGCCAGAACATGACATCAGGGGAGCAGGGAGATGTGGCAAGAAGCCAGAAAGACCTGATGGGGTGGCCCAGGATCAGTTCACTAAGATGAGGGTTGTATCGGGACATCTTTTTACCCATTTCTCACTGTGACACAATTACTCAAATGAGCCAATCATGCAAAAGTGATTGGCAGGCTTGCTGGAGAAGGTGGGTGGGTCCTTGGGAGGTTAAGGGAACATAGCAAGGAGTCAATGAGCAGAGGTTGGCACTGAGCTGGGGGTTTGAAGGAGACTTTTGCGGGCGCAACCTATTCAGAGAACCAAACGCAGGCTGGTTGTGCTGCCCCTGGCCTAAGTCAGCATTCACTGAAAGCTGGCTGGTGTGAAGAGCAAGATAGGCAAAGGGAGACCGTTCACAAGTGTCAGAAACGTGGTGGAATTACCAACTGATTGTGAAGTCAGCTCCCAGCTCAGGTGTAGCTCCTCTTTGGTAACTAGTTGCTTGAAAACGCTGTCACAAGAAAACAAACAAAAAACGCCTTTTTTCCCTTTGTCTTTTCTTCACAGCTCTTTGTAGCTGTGACACCCCCCAGGGTAGCTTATAGTCTTTTTCTCTCTCCTGGTATTTCCTTCCAAAGCATGACACCAATCCTCCTCTCACCAACCCCTGAGTTGCAGAGGAAGGAACTTGCAGCGATGTGCTGCACGCGCTGGCTCAGGACCTTGGAGAGGGATGAACTCGGGCGGGCGGGGCTGGCAGACAGTGGAGGCCAACCTAAAGATTCCATCTCCTCTGTCAGGACCAGTGGTGCCAGTGGCAATATCAGGAGGGTGGAGGGAAGGTGGGGTGGAAAGGGGGGAACCGATCACAAGGGTCTACATATCAGCCCCTCCCTGGGGGATGGACAACAGAAAAGTGGGTGAAGGGAGACATCGGACAGTGTAAGACATGGCAAAATAATAATAATTTATAAATTATCAAGGGTTCGTGAGGGAGGGGTGGGGTGGGGAGGGAGGGGAAAAAATGAGGAGCTGATACCAAGGGCTTAAGTAGAAAGCAAATGTTTTGAGAAAGACGGTGGCAACAAATGTACAAATGTGCTGGACACCATGAGTGGATGGATGCATTGTGATAAGACTTGTACAAGCCCCCAATTAAATGATTTTCTAAAAAGAGAAGCTTAAAAAAAAAAAAGCTTCCGTGTCCTGGGCAATAGCACCACAGAGTGAGTGAATGCGGGTGGGGTGACCGTGGCTTCTCAAAGTGGGGGTGCTCCTTCTGAGGGCCCACTGGGGAAGTCGGAAGAAGCCAGTGGTGGTGGTTTTCAGGTGCTATCGAGTTAGCTCCCAGTGACTCTGTGCAACAGAACAAACACCACCCAGTCCTGGGCCACTCTCACAACCGTGCTTACTGGGTGCCAGTGCTGCAGCTTCTCAGCCACCTTGTGGAGGGCCTGCCTCCTTTTCACTGCACCTCCACTTTACCAAGTTAGCGGGGTACCTGGTGGGAATTCGGGGCATCAAAATGGACAAACCTGTACAGCAACTACTCTCAACAGCATAAGGCTGAGGGGCTTAGGATTTCTTTTAAAAGCAGACCAAGGGCTATCTATGATCTGAGTTCTCAGCCGCAGACATCCGGAACATCGCTTCCTCAAGATGAACGTGATGGGACAGAGATGCCCCTTCCAACAATGGAGCTGTGGCAGGAACCTGAGGCAGCAGGGACACTAGGAGGCTGATTAGAGGCTGTCCATTGCCAGCTCAGGCACCCTAGACCCTCTATACTTTCTAGCAGCGGGCATAGTCCCTGGCTAGAGTTTAGCGCTCTTCTCTCTGGGGGAGGCGGGTTGCTTCTGGGCAGGGAGAGAGGGTTGAAACCTGGCAGAATCAAGCTGTCCTGCTTTTCCTCACAGTCACGTTGGCACAGCCTGTCCAGGGACACAGCTATGTCAAATGCGGAATCAGTTTAAAATGTATCGTGCTGCTCACGAAGGACAAGAAGACATTGCTCTGTAGTTTCAGAGAGAGCTAAGTTCGATCCTGGATTTTGGCATAAATGCCTCGGTCTGCTCACGGGGAAAATCAGAATGAGGATCATTGCGTGCTGTGAGGACAACAGCTTGTCCTCTTCGAGTAAAGGGTCCAAGGTGCCATGTGGAGTGGCATGTTCATTCATTAATATGTTCCCATAATGAACTCAAATGCCCCAAACCGGCAGAGCGCCTGCCCTCATGCAGCTAATGTCCCAGTGAGAAAGTCCGATAACACTTCAAGAATTAAAAACAAAGTCTGGGCAACACTGCTCTGATGAAAAGCAGAGCAGGATGATGGGAGAAAGAATGGTGGGCTGGTGAAGAGCGTGCTCCTGGTTGGGAGGCAATTTAGACAGGAACTGGGATGTGTTGAGGCAGGAAATCACACAATCATCTGGATGGAGTCTCCCCTGTTCAGGGACCTGCAAGTACCTAGTCCTTGAGGTGGGAATGTGCTCATGCTTGGCTTGTTCCAGGAAAACGAGACGCAGGGTGGCTGCAGGGCAGTGTTCACGGGCAGTAGTGGAGATCGTAAAGGTATGGGGCTGCAGATTACATGATTCCTGGCCAAGCCTGGTGGGGATTTTCTGGTAAATGAAACAAGAACCATCGGTGCCTCTGATCACACAAGGGCATGTGCACACGTTGGAAGCATAGCTCTAGCTGCCGGGGCGGAGTCCATGCTGTACGCCAGTGCTTCTCAACCTTCCTCGTGCCGCGACCCTTTAATACAGCTCCTCATGTTGTGATGACCCCCCCGCCCCCATAACAATATTTTTGTTGCTACTTCATCACTATCATTTTGCTCCTGTTATGAATCAGGTGACCCCTGTGAAAGGGTGGTTCGACCTCCAAAGGGGTCGTGACCCACAGGTTGAGAACCGCTGCTGTGAGGGGATGAAAGTGGCAGTAGGAAGACCAATTAGGAGGCCAGAGTAATCACCCAAATGATGGTAGCTTGGACCACACAGGTAGCAGTGGCATTTGGAGAAGAGGTCAGACTTTGGATTAGCTTTGACACCTCTGATTGGAACGAACAATCTTCTTGCAGCCATGACATCACTAATTTCTCGCGAGATCTCATGAGACAGTTCTATCCCCACTTTGATGACGAGGAAACTAAGGAGCAGAGGAGTCTGTTAGTGGCTAGGCTGTGTCCACCCTGGTGGTTGGCCAGGGCAGTGTGCAGGTCTCCTAGTTGGCCGAAGCCTGGGACTCCCACCAATGGGACTCCCACCGCAGGGCCCCCAGGGGCTGCATGCAACGGGACACGTGAGCCATCAGCACTGATGTCAAGAGGACATGGCTCTGACTTGGCGGGGCTTGTTCATACTACTGCAGGAATAACGAACACCAGGTCCTTTCTCTGAAGTTTATTTCTACAGGGAGCATCTGAAAGAGCAGCAATATCTTTGTTTCTATTGAAAGGGAATTCTGAATGGAAATTTGAACTTTGTTTGAAACCCTGTATGAAAAATAATGGAGTCCCCTGGGTGACACAAATGGTTAAGGGCTTGGCTCCTAACCAACAAGTTGCTTGGAAGGCGCCCACGACTGGAAGCCTGGTGGAGGGCAGTCCGACGGTCACACACCGGGCCCCCAGGAGGTGGAGTCGGCATCCAGGCGGATTGTTGGGCTTTAGATGCAAAATACATTCTTTGGCATTCTGTGCATCACTTAATGGAATCTCATCTTCCCAACAGGCACAGGTGGTGCCATCGGTAAGTACTGCACTGCTAACTGCAAGGTCAGTGGTTCTAACCCAGCATCGGAAGAAAAGGGAAGCTACTTCCTCCCATGAAGAGTCACAGGCTCAGACACCCTGTAGAAGGCCACTATCCATGTCGGAAGCGAAGGAACGTGGGCATGTTATGCAGCTGGTCAATCTCGGAACTGAGACTTCCGGGCAGATCTGGCCAATTCCAAAGTTCATCCGTAACCACTCACTCTCCCACCCAGGGTGGAGGCACTGAAGGGTGATGCAAAATGCAGGGGGTGTGCTGGGGATGGGAAGAGGCCTCCCACGGAGACAGGAAGCTGCTATTCCTGAACCATCTCCGCCAGTTCCCTGCAGCACGGAGACAGCCGTGGTTTTAGGACCGTGCTAAGCAAGTCTGCACGTGTTGCTCATTAGGGTCTTGGAAACACTGGGCCTATACTCAGGCAATTCTCCTAATCATAACAGTTAGTAATAAGAAGAAATGAATAGTCAAAACAAGGAGGGACCCTGCTGAGAGGGATTTCTGGAGCATCAAAGAACCTAGTGTTACACATTTCGCCAAACACGAATGTTTGTAGAAGGGACTTCTTGTTTCTCCGGCTTCAATAAAGCTAATTGTCTGGAGCAGATTCCCCTTTCTGGGCAAAGCAGCAGCCTCTCCGGCTAGGCCTGAGCAAGAGCCTGCACACCTAGGTCTCCGTGGGGCTGTGGGGGTGCTAGGAAGGAGAGCGTGGCCCCTGCAGCTTGGGGAGGCGGTGTGTTTCTCGGGAAGGAGGTGCTTTGGCAGCTGCCTCTGGTAGTCTTGTGGGGAGAAGCAGAGGTGGAATCGTCCATTCGTACACCAAGGAGAGGCTAAATCGGGGTGTTTTGACACCCCAAATCCCTGGGGACCTCCTGGGGATGCTCCAAACTGAGAATATAAGTCAGGTCATCTTAACTACATGCTTTCTGAGCTCCTCCCACTCTGAAGGGAAGGCTTCGAGGCCTCCTGGAGCGGAGCCCCAGCTCTGCTGCAGAGCGACCTTAAGTGGGTCGCTTACACTCCCTGTGAATAATCAGTGACTGCTCCTTGAATGTGACCCGGACCAGCTGTGTGCAGCGCCCTGTGTGCGAGATTACAAAGCACACTGCCCTCTACCTTGAGGAGCTCCGAGTCCACAGAGCGGGTGCCCATCTGTACAGCATCCGCATAAATTGCTCTGCTGCAAGGGGGGCTACAGCGCTAGCTCAGGAGCAGGGCGAGGGCCAGAACCCTGTGCTATGGGAGGCTGGGGAGTGGGGAGGGGGCGTGGTCCCTGCCATCTTCATGGCAGAATGTCTGTTGACCCTTTCAGCATACCTTCGTGTGCTCTACATGTGAAGGGACTGCCTGGGAGAGTTTCACAAGAACACTTGTGCACCCCTTTACCTTCTCAAAGCAAAATGGGAACTAGATGCATAGCCATATAAAGACTAAAACAACAACTACCAAAAACCATCCGGAAAATTTGATCTGAAGACTCACTGGAACAGAAGGGGCACTGCCTGCCTGGGATCGTCCAGAGTCCCAAGCAAGCCCCCTTCATAGGCTCCCCTAGCCTGCATGTTGGTTCCCACCACAGACTGGGGCAGGCTGGACATTCGCAGGCCTTGCTCCGGCATCGCCGGTCGGGCAGGCACTCTGAGGAGGGCTCATGCAGCTCTTCTAGCTGAAAGAGGAGGAGCGTATGCTGCACACTGTCAGGGCAGACTAAGGTTTGCAGACACTCGAGGCAAAAGGCCAGGGGAGAGTCTTCATGAAATCCAAGAACTTTGTGGCATTCTTCCGTCTTTCTTTGACACAAGAGAACAAGAGGACCTACTTGGACAAGAACCCCACCTAGGGCTCTTTGCTGGGGATGGTCATTTCCAGTAATTGGTGCTAGCTCAGACCCCGAGTTTTTCCAAACCACCTGTTTGACTTAATGTGTCTGGAGGCAGTTTGGAACCCAGTAGTTTCCTTGTAAATGCAACTAAAGCTCTGTATCTTGACTTCTGACTGGCAGTCATTGGACCAAGGCTTGTCAGGAATGAAAGGATGACACAGGTAATGGAAGGCTTGCAGGCAAAAGCATCTTGGCTCCTCCATAACCACTCAGGTGTGAGGAGCCTGGCTGGTCCTACACACAGCACATGGTCTACTGTGAATGCTCAGGTACTAGGGAGGGAGGCTAAAGCCATTACATGGAATTTTTCAGAAGAAGAGAGTATGTGGACCCGAGTGGACATGCCCTTCTGTGTGCAGAGAGCAGAGCTGGTGCTGGCTGGGAGGATGTCCCAAGGTCGCTGCAGTTGATAAGGCCTTTCGCCCTCATTAAGAGAAGGTGGTAACCACTAAGGGACCTGCACTCCAACGTTCTTTAGAAACAGCTGACAACCTTCCCAAGTCACAGAGCTTTTTTTCTGGTTGTCTTAACTACCCACCTCCTCGAGGCTATAAATCAGAGCAGCTTCAAAATAACAGCTGGGAAGAGATGATGGGTAAAATATTGATGGATTATTCATTTGATTTTTCTTGGGAATACACAGAAGCATCTTCCAGGCACTGTTTCATGCAGTTCTAAAAGAGATATGGGCTGCCTTCTCGGTACACAAAAACAGACCTAGGTTCCAAAGATAACAATTTAAGAGAGAGGGAATAAAAAGAGAGAAATTGAACAAGTAGACATATCACCCAGGGCATGATAGTCCTGATTCTGACACTTCACCGACACATTAATTCTTGGAGTAAGAAGAAACTGGGAGGCCACAACGAGCTCCTGGTGGGCAATATCTTTTGTTATCACTGTGTGGTTGATCAGTCTCTATTTGAACCCCCAGCGAAGGCAAATGCAATACGCCAACTTTTAAGGAATCATCTATTAGCAATGACCATAAGTTGGTTGAAAATGTATTAAAAAGAAGCATTCTGTCCACAATAGCCCCCCACACACACTCACTCCCTCCAAACTTCTTGCCACTGAGTTGATTTTGACGAGTGATGAAAATAGGCATAAGCTCCATAAAATGCCTAAGGTCAACAGGGCCTTTGTTATACCTATGTGAAGACAACTATACAACTTCACTGAAGGAGACAAAAGAAGACTTGAATACCATGTTCCTGGATGGAAAAACTCAACATATTGAAGCTGACCATTACCCTCAAAGCAATCCATGTATTCAATACAATCCTAGTCCTAATCTGACAGGGCTGTTTATTCAAATGAACCAAGCTAACACTAAGTTATCTTGGAGGCAAAAAATATAAGAATAGGCAAGGCATTTTGAAAATGAATAACATGGAGAGATTTGGTGTACCAGCCATTGAGAAATACTATATAGCTACCATTTTAAGAACAGCTTAGATTAAGGTAGCAGATAGGCATTGTCTCCCTCAATGCAAGAACACTTTCTTCTAATAACCTGGCATTCTGTGATG